>NW_022437003.1:11097594-11360548 GCF_009761245.1 Sapajus apella | reverse complement strand
CTTGAACCTGGGAGGTGGAGGTTGCAGTGAGCAGAGATCACAGCACTCCAGCCTGGCGACAGAGTGAAACTCCATCTAAAAAAAAAAAAAAAAAAAAAACCCTTTGTAAAATTGCAAAATGATGCAAAAATATAAAAGGAAGATTTTTTGAAAGACAAAAACCCTGTATCAATGAAGAATAACCACTCTATTAGTATTTTTACATGTTCTTCTGTACATTTTTATATGCACATAGTTCTTGAAATAACGATTATACTGTTTTCCCAATTTTCTTCTTATGAGCATGTGGGTATTTTCACATAGTATGGAGTCTTCTTTGAAACCTGATTTTAATAGTTTTATGATGTTCCATTATTTATAGTATTAAAGTATTCTCTTTTGTTCACATCCACGTATCCAGTATGTACTCGATGGAATGTGAAGTTTGCAAGGGAACCCCCTTGACATATGGCTTCTCTGTGTAAAGAGGATTTAAGATAAGCATTGATGTCATCACTGTAGTCACCATCATCATCATCATCATCTTCCTACTGCTCGCCAGATCTGTTAAAGAAATGAGCACACCCAGAACCAATGCATCAGCGTTATGTGAGGGTAGCCTCCAACCCAGTGTAGAGGCAAAATTTTGGGCCACTGGACCTCAGCTCAGCGATGGAGTGGTGACTGTCTGAGCCCATTATAACTATTTAAAGAAAGGATGAATGACCATCTGTTGGGGATGCTCCTGCTTTGAGTGGGAGGTAGATCAAAAAGGTTCTCTGAGGAAGGACTCATCTCTGAAATACTTCAACTGAAGGAACTTCATGTAAGGCCATGTTGTGTATGGCATGCCTTCCATATCAAAGTGGGCAGCCCCCGTTCTGCTACTGACTCACTGAATGTTCTCGGCTCAGCAACCTGCACCTAAGCACCCTCCTTCTCTGTATGGTCAAGTGGACCTGACCACATTCTCAGGGCGACCTGTGACTTTCATGGAGAGTGGCTTGCCTCGAGCTTTGCACATGGCAGGTGCTCAATGAACAGACCAACTCTCATGTATTTCAGGAGTGTCTGTGTGAGTGTCATTGTGCATGAATTTCAGCTGTCATTAGGAACCTGGCCTCCATGCCAGGGTGAGGAGTTCTGATATTTGTATGTTGCTGTGTGCCAGGTACTATGTCAGGCACATTACACAAATAAATGCTCCCCGACCTAAGAGGGGGTCAGCATTCTAGTGAACTCATTGTAAGTTAAAATATTGTTAAGTTGAAAGTACATTTGATACCCCCAGTAGACCCATTTTTTTTTTTTTTTTGAGACAGAATTTCACTCTTGTTGCCCAGGTGGGAGTGCAATGACACGATCTCTGCTCACTGCAATTTCTGCCTCCTGGGTTCAAGTGATTCTCCTGCCTCAGCCTCCCAAGTAGCTGAGATTACAGGCATGCGCCACCACGCCCGCCTAATTTTGTATTTTTAGTAGAGATGGGGTTTCTCCATGTTGGTCAGTCTGGTCTTGAACTCCTAACCTCAGGTGATCCGCCCAACTTGGTCTCCCAAGATACTGGGATTACAGGCGTGAGCCACCGCACCCAGCCAGTAAACCCATCTTCATGTCAAAACAGTGTAAATCAAACTGTTCTGAAGTAGGGGACTGTCTATATTTATCTTGAAATCTAAGGCTGTCTGGAGTTTCATTCCTTTACTTTTGGAAATGAGACAGATTTTGAAAGGCATTCACTTGGTTGGTTTTCAAAAACATGTTCAGTAACCCAGCTGTAAGGGGGTATCTCTGGCACCCTCGGACATGCAGCACTTTGTGAGTGCCCTGTTCATTCTTGGGCATGCTCTTCTACCTGGAGAATGTGTGTGTAAAATGAGGTAGATGCAGGAGAAATAGCCAATTAAAGTAAGCTGGGTTTAAAATAGCTCCTCGGGTGAAGCTGTTGGTCACACACATTCACACAAAGACTACTTCGCCACCCTGAATTTCCAGTTGTCAAACTAGGCCAAGACATTCCCACCAGGACACTTCCTGTTTCATGAAGAGAAATTTCTCGCTAAGAATTCCTGCCCTCGGGTTCCCTGCAGCTTTCAGGAAAAGCTTTTGTTTAAACGAAGGAACCAGCCCACTGGTATCTGGGTGAACACACGCTTCCTACTTAGATGGGAATGATCTGAATGGAGGGGAACACAGGTTTTTTTTTTCTTTCTTTCTTTACCTCTCATCCACCTGAAAGCTAGTGACTTACTTGCAAAGGACTGGAGGAGAGACATCTAAAAGGCATCTTGATTTTTGGGGAAGTGACTTTCTGCTTTTGTCAAGGTATTATTATTTTTTAATTTACTTTTATTTTTTTGAGATGGAGTCTCTCTCTGTCACCCAGGCTGGAGTACAATGGCGTGATCTTGGCTCACTGTAACCTCTGCCTCCTGGGTTCAAGTGATTCTCCTGCCTCAGCCTCCTGAGTAGCTGGGATTACAGGCATGTACCACCATGCCTGGCTAATTTTTTATATTTTTAGTTGAGACGGGGTTTCACCATGTTAGCCTGGGTGGTCTCCATCTCCTGACCTCGTGATCCACCCACCTCGGCCTCCCAAAGTGCTGGGATTACAGGCGTGAGCCACCATGCCTGGCCTATCAAGGCATTACTTTAAATAAATTGAGTAAGCAGGGAAGTAGAGAATGAAGGATTTGTTGGATGGGATTGAAGCTGGTGAGAAAATTGACACTCTCTGTGTAGCATCTTGGGGACACTAAGTGTCACTTGGTGGACCCTAGTTTCCTCCACAGGGCGGATGAGGTCTCCACCCCTCTCCAGCTTTACCATTTTCTGCATTTGCAGAGTTAGATTTTCTCTCCTGAGAATCCGTTCAGGCAGCAGGTGTTTTAGGGTTCTTTGACTCCACTTGGAGTTTTGCAACACAATAAAACATACAAATGAGCTTCTTGTTCATTTTGTTGTCACCAGAGCTTAAGGATTGAATGGCAGCCTTGGCTGGGCATGGCGGCTCATGCCTGTAATCCCAGCACTTTGGGAGGTCAAGGCAGGCAGATCACGAAGTCGGGAGTTCAAGATCAGCCTGACCAACATGATGAAACCCCGTCTCTACTAAAAATAGAAATATGAGCCAGTCGCGGTGGTGGGTGCCTATAATCCCAGCTACTCAGGAGGCTGAGGCAGGAGAATCTCTTGAACCCAGGAGGCAGAAGTTACAGTGAGCCGAGATCGCGCCATTGCATTCTAGCCTGGGCGACAGAGCAGGACTCCATCTTGAAAAAAAAAAAAAGAATGGCAGCCTTAACCAGAAAAGGTCATGATTAGAAGAAAGGGAGAGAATGTGTGTTTGTGCATGTGATGTTTTATATGCATGTGATCATACCAACAGAAAAACAAAAGCTTCAAAAATATCCATCATATAAATGTACCATACCCTCCTGAACTATTCAAAATAACAATGTTATATCTACCCCTTATTGAATACTCACTGTGTGCCAGGCACTAGGCTAAGAATTATACATGCATTATTTTTTTGTTCCTGTCGTGTGTGTGTGTGTGTGTGTGTGTGTGTGTGTGTGTGAATGAAGGTGTAAAAGGGGAGGGGACCCAACCAGTCCCTAGTTTTCTGAAAGCCTGTTGATTTATTTTCCTTCTTCTCTGTGGATATATTCCTCCGCCAAAGGAATTATAGCTCATGATTTCAGATTTTGGCCCAGTGGTGCTTTCCAGAGGAAAAAACCAGCCATTGCTTTATTCATCACAGGTGGTTGTGCCTGGTTGATTTGCAGTCCCGGCAAAGCCCTTCCATGCAAATCTGCTGGTCCCTCACCAGAGACCCTCCGTAGGCGGGGTGAGCCTCCGGCCTAATCGTCTCTCCAGTCCTTTCTGTGATGTTCATCCTAGTCAGGCCTTAAAACATAATAGATCCTAAAAATGCTGATTGAATTACAGAAGGTTTTTTCCACCTGCCTCTGGGAGGGAAGGCTAATAAAGATTGCAGTGGTGGGAGCAGAGAGATCATCTGGTGGGTGGTTTATGCCTTTTATGCAGTTGTTAAATACAGAGGTTGGGATAGTGTAGAAATATTGACAGGGTTTTTTCTTTTAATATGGATGGATATCCTGTAGAAAGTATAATTTTTTAAGCTGTTCTTTTCTTTTTTTTTTTTTTTTAATTTTTTTGAGACAGGGTCTCACTTTGTCACCCAGGCTGAAGTGCAGTGGCATGATCACAGCTTACCGCGGCTTCAGTTTCCTGGGCTCAAGTAGTCTTCCCACCTCAGCCTCCTGAGTGGCTGAAACTACCAGACGCATGCTACCATGCTTGGCTAATACCTGTTTTTAATTTTTTTATAGAGACGGGGTCTTGCTGTGTTACCCAGGCTGGTCTCAAACCCCTGGGCTCAGGCAATCCGCCTCCACCTCCCAAAGTGCTGGGATTACAAGCATGAGCCAACATGCCCAGCCAGTTTATTCTTTACTCACATTTTTATATGCATGTGATAATACTAACAGAAAAACAAAAGCTTCAAAACTATTTCTCATATAAAGGTACCACACTCTCCTGATTCAAAATAACAACGTTATGTCTACCCCTACTGAATGCTCACTGTGTGTCAGACACCGGGCTAGGAATTTTACATGCATTATTATTATGTTTTTTGGCAGTTAGGTGGTTTGTGGTTCCCCACCGCCACTATAAATAGAGCTTAGATGAATATCTTTGCATATAACATTTTATCTGATTTATGACATCCTGTTTAGAGTGAATTCCTCTGTGCACAATTACTGGGCATGGAATTTTTTAAAACACACTTGAAATACATCGGGACCTGCTTTAGTGCCATGTTATACTCCCACATGGAGGGAGAGTGAACCCAGGCCTGTGTCCTCTCAAAGACCCCAAAAAAATCAGTCCTTTGTTGAAGTGGAGCCAGCGGCCTGCGGGATAACTAGAAGTCTCATTAATTTAAGATAAATACCTGGTGGTTTATTCTTGAGACTTAGGGAAAAAAGACAGCAGGTCTTGACTGGCCTTTCACTGGATGCATTTCGAGGTACTGCATAGGAAAGAGACAACACGTGCCTTTTGTCTCAGGGAGGTCAAGAGTTTTCAGGAGGGCTCTGGGATCCATCTCGGTTTGTGACAGCTTTTCTCTTGCCCTTGCTTTTCTCTTTCCCTCCTGTATCTCTGAGTGTTCCACTCTCAAGCTAGATGTGTCTAGGAAGTGGGTGGGATGAGCTCTTCCTTGGAAAGATGCCCAAGAATTGGCCTGTGCTTGGGATTTGAGAGTAGGATGCCCTCTTCCTGCGGGAAGTCCACTGCTGTTCCCTCGCCCTTGGACCCCTGCCAGGCCTCCATGTGATGTGTCCTGAGGCTTGGTTGTCACTCTTTAAAACAGGGCTGCAAGGATAGATGGGAGCATTTATAGTTGGAAACAAACCTGTGTGTAAAAAGAAACTAGAGGGCCCACTGGCCTTGAGTTTTCGACTAGAAATTGTGTTTTCTTCATCCAGACCTCATTCAAAGGCATGGATCCCACGTGAGCCAGAAGGTGTGGACTAAGCCCCTTCTCTGTGCCGGCAGCCATTGTCCCGGACACTGGAGGGAGACAGGGCAGTGAACAGGCAGACCATATCCTGCCTGCATGGAGCTCACATACCTTCTTGGAGGGGAAAGAGATGATTGTATCCCCTCAGTGGGCAATAAGCACACTGCCCCAAAGCCCAGCTGGCGGGGCACAGGAGTGATAGGGGTGAGGGGTGAGCAGGGAAGGGCTGTCCAACGAGGGGACATTTAAGCAGAGATTTGAAGGAAGCAAGGGAGGGAGACATGAATATTTATGGACAGCAGGTTTCAGGTGGAAGCAGCGTGAAAGGGGTGGGAGCGTGTTTGTGTGTCCCACAGTGGTGAGGGGGCAGTGAGCTGGAAAGGAATGAGCGAGGGCAAGAAGTCAGAGGAGCAGCGGCATGGGCACTGTGGAGGAGGAAGCAGATCATGGGGGACCCCGGAAGCCACAGAGTGACTCAGGGTTCTACGTCAAATGTCTTCAAAGCCACCGGAAAGCGAAAAGCAGGGGAGTGACAGCATCCAATGCCCTGTTTTAAGAAGTTGGCTCTGACTCTGGCTTAGCTGTTGGCAGGGATGGAAGCAAGAAGACCAGCGGCTACTGCCACAGTCCAAGAGAGAGGGGCTGGCGGTCTCCGTGGAGAGTGAGAAGTGGCCCATTTGGGAGCACACATGGCAGGGCAATCAATGTCATTTGCCTTCACTCATCCCTTGGGAGGAAATCTCTGGCCTTTAGAGGCCTCTGGCATCCTTCCTTTCCCCAGGGGAGAGTAGAAACTTTAAAAATAGTCTGTTCCCTCTTTGGAATCTTGATCTCCAGTTCTCAATCATAGTTTTTAATAATCCTTGCCTCCATCTCCATTTGGAAAGACACTCGCCTCTCAAATGGGCATGAATCTTCCAAGTTCCTTCATCAACAGGAAATGCAGCAGAAGTCCAATATGGCAACCTGGACTTCAGCAAGAGCCATCTGCTGCTTCTCCTCTGTGCCAGGCCTTCTGCTTAATGGGAACTTGAGAAAAACACAAAGCCAGGAACCACCTGCTGGGGCTCCCAAACTCCGTGGTCTAACCAGGAAACACCGACCCAACAATTGGCAGGATGCATATGAAATCTGTTAGCTCCAGCACCTGTTTGACTTCCTTCTAGGGCTTTAGATTATTGATTATATTCATGAAAAGGGCTGAGAAACATTTCCCAATGTGGCAGGAAGGCTCTTGCTGGATCAGCGTTTGAGAGACCTTTTTTGTTCCAATTCTGCCGTTGGCCAGGTATATGGTGACCGGTGCCCATCCTTGCTGAGACTGCTTTTTCATCTTCAACAAGAGTCCCAGACAGCTTGATTTCTGAGATGTGTGTCAGCTTTAACATCTCACAGTTCTAAGTGAAGAGTCTGAATAAGAAATAAGGAGCAGAGGTGACAGATGACACCAATACTCTGGGCTTCGTGTGATTCCTTAAAGTATCTCAGGTTCAAATTCAGAGCCAGCTCCCAGGTGTCACCTTTTAGGCCTCTGCATTCATGATTTTCACAGGCTGCACAACTCAATTCATTCTGTTAAAGGAAACACGAGCAAACCGAAGCCTGAGATAAGAAAATAAGACTTCTTCACACAAGGAGAATCGTCCCTGATGGCTGCATATTCTGCAAAAGGACGTAGTTTAATCAGTCATCTGTCCATCAGACCATTGCCCAGGTTGGATTTTTGCAGCTCTGGAGGGTAATGAATGTGAATGGGACAGTTCCCCCACTCAAAAGATGGGTGTTTCCTCCAGTTCCGGCCTTCATTTTTCTTTTGTCCCTTCTCCATCTTGTTATGACTTATAATCTGCTTGTCCCCTGCAGTCACTTTGGTGTAAGATTTTTACTGAGTAGGTGAATGGCTAGCTTCCAAAAATGACAACCTTTGTCCAGGTCTAGGTCAGATAAGCATGATACCTTTCTGTCTTCTTACCTGCAAGTAAACACATTCTTCCCAAGGTATAGGAGGATGACAGACCCAGGGCATTCACCTTTAGGAAGTTTTTTTTTTCTCTTCTCACTTTGTTTTTGTTTTCTCACTTTGCTGCATGTTGTTGTGAAATTCACCCATGTATTGGTGACAATGGCCAATGTTTCCAGAATGCCTGCGAGCGTAGATGTGCTCTCCACTGAGGGGTGGGTTAGACCCTTTCAGCTTAATCTTTTCAGTTCTGAGCCCAGACCTGCATTATTGTTTCCACAAAAATGTGGCAATTGATATTGCTATTCATGCTGTGGTTGAAAGAACCCATGTTCCAGCTATTCTTTTCCTGCTGCACTTATGAGAAACCATCCCTGGGCTCAAGGCTCTGTGACTGTTTTGAACCTGACGTTGTTCTGCGTCTCTGGCTGACAGACTGTGTGATGCAGTAAGAAGCCTTCTGTGCTTGGTTACACCGACTGCACTAGTAGCACCATTGCAGTTAGTAAGTAGCCCTATGACGTTGGGTCTCTAGGTTGATTCTCTGGTTTTGTCCTTGGAGCTGACTTAAGTTAATTGGCTCATTTAGCAATTGTCAGATTCTTTTGGAAAATATTTCTAGACTCAGCCAGAGGAAATAGGTTATAAAAAGTCCCCAGGTGGCTGGGTGTGGTGGCTCACGCCTATAATCCCAGCGCTTTGGGAGGCCGAGGCAGGTGGATCACGAGGTCAGGAGTTTGAGACCAGCCTGGTCAATATGGTGAAACCCTGTGTCTACTAAAAATACAAAAATTAGCTGGGCATGGTGGCGCATGCCTGTAGTTCCAACTGCTCAGGAGGCTGAGGCAGGAGAATCACTTGAACCCAGAAGGCAGAGGTTGCAGTGAGCTGAGATTATGCCACTGCACTCCAGCCTGGGTGACAGAGCAAGACTCCATCACAAAAAAAAAAAAAAAAAAAAAAAAAAGAAGAAGAAGATGAAAAGCCTGGAGTTCTCTAGAGTACAGAAGAACCTAGCAAGTGCTTCCTACTGAGCACATGGTACAGTGTTCATAGTGGTGTGTTATAAAGAAGTTGACTAATTGATTTAGTCTTGTCTTGTTCTTTGGTGAAATGATAGTTCTGATAGGGAGATGATGATAAGAATGAGGATGATGAGAAGCCGTGGCAGTGTCCGAGCCGGGCTCTACCCTGGGTCCTCTCCACTCTGTCAGCAAAGCCTGGCCACTTTCTTTTCCTTTATTCACTTCTCAAATCTCTGCACCTTTCTCCATCCCCATCTCCATCACTCTAGTCCTCATTCCACCATGCCCTGCCTGAATAATGCATGCACAATTTGTAGCTTAGAGCCTGGCACACAGTGAGTGCTCAATAGGAGTAAACAGGAATTTTTATTGTGAATAATTAAGGAAAGTCTGGTACATCTCTATGAGATACCCTCTGTTGGTTAAAACCTTTCAGAGAATTCCCATTACTCTTAAAATGTAAGCTTCTTACCGAAGCCTATAGACCTGCCCCTGCCCAGCTCTCCTCTATCCCTTTTGTGATAGCACGGCAGCCATACTGACTTTTTCATTTCTTGGACCCATCAAGCCCCTCCTCTCCACACGGCCAGCTTCTTCTTATCTTTCTATTTTAGCTTAAATGTCACCTCAGAGAGGCCTTCCCCAACTGCTGTATATAAAGTACGTTCCTTTTCCTTATCCTCTGTCATAAACTCCATGGGTTTCCTTCATAGCATTCCCACAACCTGAAATGATGTTTCTTCTTTCTTTAATCATTTTCTGGCTGTCTCCCTGTATTCATCCATTTTCACACTGCTATAAAGAACTACTTGAGAGTGGGTAATTTATAAAGGAAAGAGTCCGTTTGTAATTGACTTACAGTTCTGCATGGACAGGGAGGCCTCAGAAAACTTACAATCATGGCGGAAGGGAAAGGGGAAGCAAGGACCTTCTTTACAAGGCGGCAGGAGAGACAGAGCATGAAGGGGGAGCTGCCAAACACTTTTAAACCATCAACTCATGAGAATTCACTCACTATCATGAGAACAGCATGGGGGAAACCACCCCCTTGATCTAGTCACTTCCTACCAGGTCCCTCTTTTGACACGTGGAGATTACATTTGGAGATGAGATTTGGGTGGGGACACAGAACTGAACCATATCACTCCCCACCTAGACCCTACATTCCTCCAGGAATGGGACCCCGTTTGTCTGTTACCACCATGTGCCAGACACATGGTTGATGCTAGAAAAATATGTCAATGTTTGTTGAATGAATGAGTAAAAAACTAGATGCCAATCACCATAGCCACATAGATAATAATGGTGGTCGGTTAGACAGATGGTGATTATGGCTCAAACTCTATGTGCTTTGCATTCATGATCTCATTTAACCACATATTCATCTGATGAGTAAATGGACCATCGAAGAGGTCAGCTTGCCCAGCTAGTGAATCCAGACACATAGAAGGTCTGCTGTCACTGGATACCCTGTGGAACTTAACCCAAACATCTCCCTGACACAGGACATGGGCAGATACCTCTCCTTAAGGAAAAACAAGGGATGGGAAGGCTTCTGAAATCTGCAGTCACCCCCAGGGCTGGACTGTGCCCTGTGGCATCCACTTTCTGAGAAGTGTGTTGTGTTCTGAGAGCTGTGTTGTGTTCTGAGCTGGAGTGGCCAAGGCAAGGTGGGTGGAGGAGATGGGAGTGACTCAACGACCTCTCTTTCACTCCCATAATGACAATGCCCTCCCTCAGAGGGGACGTCGGTGTTGAAGGGAAGGGAGCAGAAGGGCAGGCAAACTGGAAGGCAAAGAAAGACTGGGTTCCCACAGTCAAGCATGAATTCTAGAACTGTCCCATGAATTGCCCTGTGTGCTCAAGTTCTGGAAAGGATGGAAGAGGGGAGGGGATTGGCTTTAGAGAACCTGAGAAAAGTTGGGTATTGGGGCCTAGTCTCTGAGGAATATTTTAAGTGTCCTCACCGCACAGGGCACGAGTGCTGGGGCAGAACCTGGATATAGCAGTGAAGGATGAAGGGGGGTCCTGCTAGCAGGTAGTTGGGCTTGTGCCTGGCTGCTGGCTGTTCTGGGATATTATGGCTGATGTGCTTTCTCTTTGGTGCCTAATTCCTTTCCCTGCTCAGACACCACAGCTGCTGCTCCCTGGCAGGAAAAGCAGGCCTCATTCTTCTTCTAGCCCTTACATTTGTTGGGGTTACAGTGGCCTTTACCTTGAGTCACAGCCTCTTTTGACTAACGCCATCTTCGTAGGATACCAAGGCTGCCCCCACTATCACCCAAGAAAATCTCATTTAACATGAATATTACTTTGAGCTACATAATCTGTCTTTTGACTCAGATTGGATATTCTGATTCCTGCCATAAATGGAAGGGAACCCGTTTAGAAGTTCAGGCCCAGGATAATAGCCAACGTTTCTCGAGCATTTTCTGCGTGCCAGGCACTGTGCTGGCATTCCTCCCCAACAAGCCTATGATATGGAAGCTGTTTAGTGGTCTCCATTTTATAGTTGGAGCTCCGGAGGCACAGAGAGATCACATGAGGGACCTAGGTGGCCATGCCAGGAACAACCCAAGCAGAGTGGCCCCTGAACTTGATCTCATCAACTCTGTGCTATGCTACGTGCCTGGCCAGAGACAGCTATATTCACCCTGGCGTACCAAATGCATCACACTCCCGACCTAAGCCAAACGGCTCAGCTTCTCAGCCTCTTAAGCCTCTGCTGGCTAGTTTTGTTCTGTTAGTTGGATTTGCAGGGGGCTGGCTGACTCTGCCCAGTGCTTCCAGCACTCACGGACCTGCGTCACAAGCCTGGCAGTACAGCCAGTGTGACAGCACTGCCATCCCAAGTCATCTCCAAATATGTACATCTTTTCTCCCCATCCACCTTGAAAGATGCTAAGGAACAGGGCACATGCTTTGTTTCTGTCCAGTTTCCCCAGGGTACCTCGCTTGTTAGTGGGTACTTAGAAGTGGTCTAATGCCACTTAGCCTGACTGGGGAACACAATAGTCTCCGCTGAAGAGGCAGCCTACTAATAGTAGATAAAAACCTGCCTTTGACTGGTGTGAGCAAGCCCTTATCTCTATGTAGAATAAATGCGGTTTGCTTTGGTAACCGTAAAGCAGATGGAAAGCATTGTCTGTAGCATCTAGAAACTGATTTCTGGGAGAGTCTTAGGGGCTTGGCCATGTTATACATTCTGTATTGGCCTCTTTACATCAGGCGTCTTTGTGCTGCATAGTTCCTAAGGTGACTGCTGTTCCCTTGAACCTGTGCAACGGGCAGAACCAAACTAAGCTTTGAGATTGAACCTGGTTTGCTTGGTAGAGCCTTGGGGTCTTATCTGCCAAGCTGTTTGTTCGGCTTTGCTGTGGGTTGCTTTGCACACGTGCTTGTTTGGACTGTCCCATGGTCCAGGGGGTGGTAGCTGGTGCAGCCTTGGAGGGCAGGGTCAACACCTGCTTCAGAGTAGTGCTTTCTTCCCCATCTTGGCCAGGGAATGCTCATACATTCTTTTCAGCCTGACTCACCTTTGGCTTACCGTGGGTACAGAGAGTACAGAGCTAAATGACAGCCAGCTGGAAGCTCCCTGCCCTTCCAGAGCCGAATGGTACTGTAGGGACCATTCATTAGAGAGGATCGTGTTGGTTTTCTTGGATCAGACCTCTTCTTTTGATTATCCTTGGGACGAGGAGTGTGTACTCATTACTTGTCATCATGGATGCTAACTCTGGCTGTGCTTACCTGGCCTGCTGGCAGGAGGGAAGACTGGAGGCCAATGACAGGTTGAACAACCCCTCACAAGCGGGTGGCCTACTCCCTATAGCCAGTCTCCAGGTAGATTTTTTTTTTTTTTTTTTTTTTTTTAAGATGGAATCTCTCTCTGTCACCAGGCTGGAGTGCAGTGGTGTAATCTCAGATCACAGCAACCTCTGCCTCCCAGGCTCAAGCAATTCTTCTGCCTCAGCCTCCCAAGTAGCTGGGACTACAGGCGCACACCACCACGCCCAGCTAATTTTTTTGTATTTTTAGTAGAGATGGAGTTTCACCATGTTGGCCAGCTTGGTCTCGATCTCTTGACCTCGTGATCCACCTGCCTCGGCCTCCCAAAGTGCTGGAATTACAGGCGTGAGCCACTGTGCCCAGCTTCCAGGTAGATTCTTAAGAAGAATGGTCACCTCCATCCTTTCTTCCTGCCACCCAGAAGAGTGTGGAAGGGTCAAGGCCCTGGGGGCAGATGCAGTGACAAATTGTGTGGCTGGTGACTCTGAAAAAAGAGGGCAAAACATCAGGTGCAAGTGACACCTAAGTCTCAGGTGCCGACACTCCAGGGGAACGTGTTGGCAAAGGCTGATTCAGTGGCAGAGCCAAGAGGGTGGGTCATCTGCCTGGGTAAAACTTCACTCCCAGTTCAGACTTCCTTGGGCCTCTCATGTGTACAGTACCTGCCACTGAGACCACTTGAAAGACTGAAAGATGCTGCATAAACAGGATCATGCTAATCGCCATAGCAACACACATACTCCCCGAGGTAGACAGGATCCCCAAGGCCTTCTCAGATAAGCATTTGATAATAGCTTTGCTCAGAAGAGTCCCGGTCACTGCACTTGGTTATTACAACCTTTGTGCTTCAAAGAAGGGTGGGGGAAGTGCTCAGAGCACACAGTGTGCTGAGTTGTGTTAGCCCAGAAGGGAAGGCAAAGGAAGGAGCGGAAGACAGACCTGTTGTCGCTGATTTCTGCAGCCCACACTGGTTCTCCCACCCCAGGGTTGACCCTCCGGAATAACACTAACTGGGGGAAGGGAGTGGATGTTAAAGACCTTTGAAATATTTCACAACTGATACCACCAGCCAGAAGTGACATTGGCTCTGCTTCCACACTGGTTAAATATCAGTTCTGCTAAAATACCAGGCAACTGGCCAGGCATGGTGGCTCATGCCTGTAATCCCAGCACTTTGGGAGGCTGAGGCAGGCGGATCACGAAGTCAGGAGTTCAAGACCATCCTGGCCAACATGATGAAAACCCATCTCTATTAAAATACAAAAAATCAGCCAGATGTGGTGGTGCACGCCTGTAGTCCCAGCTACTTGGAAGGCTGAGGCAGGAGAATCACTTGAACCCAGGAGGTGGAGGTTGCAGTGGGCCGAGATCATGCCATTGCACTGCAGCCTGGGGACAGAACGAGACTCTGTCTCAAAAAAAGAAAAGAAAGAAAAAAAGAAAAAATATCAGTCAACCTTTATTTGTATTTCTTCGCTAAGGCTGGGTGGCCTACACAACAGAAATTTATTTTCTCACCATTTTGGAGGCTGGAAGTTTAAGATCAAGGTGTCAGCAGGGTTGAGTTCTCCTGAGGCCTCTCTCCTTGGCTTGTAGGTGGTGTCTTCTCCGTGTCCTCACAGGGTCTTCCCTCCGTTGTGGCTGTGTCCTCATCTCCTCTTCTGCTAGGACACCAGTCATGGTGGATTAGGGCCCATCCCAGTGACCTCCTCTTAACCTAATTACCTCCATAAAGAACCTGTCTCCAAATATAGTCACATTCTGAGATACTGGGGGTTTTGAGCTTCAATATATGAATTTTGGAAGGACACACTTCAGCTCATAACACTTACTATGTGCTAAGTGGTCTAACCCTCACAGCTAATACTGGAGCCCTTGCTAAGCCTGGAATTGCCATTAGCACTTGCTGTGGGTTATTCCCTTTAATCCCTGCCATAGTTCTCAAGTCGCTCTTCTTATTTCCCTCACGTTACAGATGAGGAAACAGAGGCATAAAGAAGTTGAGTAATTTGACTGCAACAGCTAGAAAGAGGCAGAATAAGAACTTGAACCAGGCCATCCCACTCCAAAGCTGGTGCTCTGGGCTCCATCCTCTGATCTCGGAAGTAAAGGCTTTCCTCCAGCTTCTCGCTGGAAATGTGGTCGATGAGTGGGTTGTAGAGAGGGATCATCCTCATGCCTTGAAGAGGAGGAAAGGTTAAGGCACTCCTTCCTGCCGATGACTGGCTCCTATCACAGACTGGATGGCAGGCCTTCATCGGTGTGGCCACTGCCCAGGAAGGAGACCTTTCTGGTAACACAGTGTTGCTGCATCTGAGGAGACCACGCTACAACTGGATGAAAACGGACAGCCGATGTCTTTGTTGGTTCTCACTGGCTAACGAAGGAGGCAGGCCTGGCAGCCACAGGTTGGATTCACTCAGGGTTTGGAGCCTGCCGTCTTCACATCTGGCTTCTCTGTCCTCTGTGTTTCAAGGTGCCCTTTGCCTGGAGTCTTCCTTCTGTTTTTTACCCTTCCTGTGGACTGTCTCGTTTTGCCTGTAATGCAATGACAGCATACTCAAAGGTCTGCAGATAAGCTGACTGTTTGCAGAAGCTGGGCTCTTCCTGGTGAAAGCTTCAGTTCACCAGACAGTATGTGAGGCTTCCTTGTGACTTTGAAGGCTTTCCCCCTGCCTCCGTGAATTAAACTGTATTTTGCTGTGGCCCTTCCTTCCTGAGGCAGAGGGTGAGGGGTGAGGTGGAGGGCAGGTAAGGTGTTGATTCCAGCGTTAGTGTACGGAGTCAGGTCTCTGTCCTCTACCCCCTTCTCCCTCTTTCTCCTCACTTTTTCTCCTTCCATCCAAATTGGCCAGACCTTCCTTGATCTGTCCTGGAATCCCGTGACACTGATTCTACCTTACAAATTGTTCTCCACTTTTTTTCTGTCAGCATGTTGGGTAATTAACTCCCCTTCTTTCTTTTTTTTTTTTTTTTTTTTGAGATGGAGCTTTGCTCTTGTTGCCCAGGCTGGCATGCAATGCATGATCTAAGCTCACTGCAACCTTCGCCTCCCAGGTTCAGGCAATTCTCCTCCCTTAGCCTCCTGAGTAGCTGGGATTACAGGCATGGCACCACCACCTCTGGCTAATTTTGTATTTTTAGTAGAGATAGGGTTTGTCATGTTGGCTAGGCTGGTCTCAAACACCTAACCTCAGGTGATCCACCTGCCTTGGCCTTCCACACCTTCTTTCCAACTGTCATTGCTGTTGTCCAGATTTACCAAGCACTAGGTAGAGTCTCCTTCCTGTAAAGGTGAGATAACCCGTCCAAACACAGGAGCCAGCCAGCCGCATTGCCAGAGCCCGGGTCCCAGAACACAAATTCCAGAGTAGCTTGCTATGTTTATCTGAAGTTAAGGCATCTTCCCAGAGTGCCAAAGAACACATTTTCAAATCATCTAGGGATTTATTTCCCTATGTTACCAGCTTTTCTGATGTCGTTTACCTCAGTTGGCCTTAGAGGGTTATCGTGCCAATCTTAGAAGAAGAAAAAAAAAAAAACCTGAAAATCTATATCATTTTAGAAATTCAGCAGCAGCTCCTACTTCAATTCAGTTTCTTTCTTATCTGTTAAGTTCAAATAGTGGAATCCTGTTTATTAAAGAGCTACGTGGTATACTCCCTTTAGATTATTTCTGCCTGCAAATCTGTCCATCTTCCTACTTGTGTTGGTGCATAAAGAGGTAACTGAAATTGCAGTTCCCCTAATCTCATGATGGTTATTTGATGGGTGGTAGGTTTGGAGGTGTTTCATTTTTTTCTTAGGATTTGTCTGTGTTGTTGTACTGTTTTTCTTTTTCTTTTCTTTTTTTTTTTTTTTTTTTTTTTTTTTTTAAGACAGAGTCTCACTCTGTCATCCAGGCTGGAGGGCGATGGCATGATCTTGGCTCACTGCAGTCTCCACTTCCCTGGTTCAAGCAATTATCCTGCCTCAGCCTCCTGAGTAGCTGAGATTTCAGGCACATGCCACCGCGCCCAGCTAATTTTGTAGTTTTAGTAGAGAGGGGGTTTCTCCATGTTAGCCAGGCTGGTCTCGAACTCCTGACCTCAAAGTGATCCACCCACTTTCACCTCCCAATGTACTGGGATTACAGGTGTGAGCCACCATGCTGGCCTGTGTTGTTTATTTTTTAAAAAATTGACTGCCGTTCTCCTAAAAACAAGTCATTCCAAGATAATTGACTATAGAAGTGAACAAATCTATCAGCCCAACTCTTCCTTAACAAAACCGTTACCCAGGTGAGCACAGAGTACCTTTGGACGTGAAATCGCTGAGGGTGGAGGGCCCAAGGACGCAAACAGCGCTGGGCATCAGATGATCTCCTGTTCATTAACTCTTTTGTTTGCTCGTGGCGGGGTTTTATTTCGACCCATTGGCCTACTTTCCTCAGGTCCTGAGTTGTTCACCTGAACTCCTTATTATCTTTTCTCCCTGTCAGGTCACAGGGCGTGGTCCTCACAGGTAGACAGAATTTTTTTTTTTTTTTTTTTTTTTGAGACAGAGTCTTACTCTCTGGCCCAGGCTGGAGTGCAGTGACGCCATCTTGGCTCACTACAGCCTCCACCTTCTGGGTTCAAGCGATTCCCCTGCCTCAGCCTCCCCAAGTAGCTGGGACTACAGTCATGTGTCACCATACTGGCTAATTTTTTGTATTTTTAGTAGAGATGGGGTTTCACTGTGTTAGCCAGGATGGTCACTATCTCCTGGCCTCGTGGTGATCAGCCTGCCTTGGCCTCCCAAAATGCTGGGATTATAGGCATAAGCCACCGAGCCCAGCCTTTTTTTTTTTTTTTTTTTTTTTTTTTTTGAGATGCAGTCTTACTCTGTCACCCATGCTGGAGTGCAGTGGTGTGGTCTCAGCTCACTGCAACCTCCACCTCTCAGGTTGAAGCGATTCTCCCATCTCAGCCTCCTGAGTAGCTGGGACTACAGGCATGTGCCACCACACTGGGCTGATTTTTGTATATTTAGTAGAGACGGGATTTCACTATGTTGGTCAGGCTGGTCTTGAACTCCTGACCTTGTGATCCACCTGCCTTGGCCTCCCAAAGTGCTGGGATTACAGGCGTGAGTCACTGTGCTGGGCCGATAGACATTTTTACTAGAATAGGAGTCATCAGTAGAAAACCTATTCTCTCCTCACAATTAATGTTGTTTTTTAAGCAAAATGTGCCCCTCCTCAAAGTTCCACTGGAAACCACAGGAGGAACAAGGGGAGGCTTTCACCTCGCTGCCCAAGATACGGAGCTTGCTATATTGTGTGGAAAATTGAGTTAGACAAAGCAAGACAATTGGAACTAGGTCCTGCCCTAAGAAGGAAAGGAACTTACCCTTGACCTGCCATAGCTTGGCCCAACACTGCATTCAACAGTGTTCTGATGAGGCAGAGGCTATTGGCAGAGCTGGAGTGAGAAGGTATCAGTTCATAAACACTCTCTATGTGGAGGACAGATGCTACAGTGGCCAGGCTCTCAGCCACTTTCTTCTGCGCGTGTGCAGTAGGGAAGGGCACATTTCTCACATACCTTCACCAGATTATAGTTTTTCTGGGAGCAAAGCCAAGTGCTCCCATCTTTGGGTGCTGACTCAAGAAGAGCTATCCTGTGAACTTCTGCTCTTTGGTTGGGCAATCTCCGAGAGTCGTTGGGTGAGGACTGGGAGGAGGGTGGTTGAGATGGAGTCACCCTATTTATTTCATCACCGTCTACATTAAACAAACGGTTCGTGTTTGCAATTCTCTCCTGATGAAATCCAGTGGCTCAGGAAAAGCCATCTGACAGAGGCCTGTTGTAATAGCTGATCCTCTGAGCCCATTTGATCTTAACTTTACTCCAAGTTTGCTAGATAGAACCTCAGAACTGGGCAGAAGATGATGTTTGTACAAAATCCCATTCCTGCTTTTGATTTGAAGATAAGCCCTTTGAATTTGGCCATCTTAGGCGATTTTCTTTTTTTGAGACAGAGTGTTGCTCCATTGCCAGGCACCAGGTTGGAGTGCAGTGGTGCGATCTCAGCTCACTGCAACCTCCACCTCCCAGGTTCAAGCAATTCTCCTGCCTCAGCCTCTCGAGTAGCTGGGACTACAGGTGCACGCCACCATGCCCAGCTAATTTTTGTATTTTTAGTAGAGACGGGATTTCACCATGTTGACCAGGATGGTCTCTATCTCTTGACCTCGTGATCCACCCGCCTCGGCCTCCCAAAGCGCTGGGATAACAGGCGTGAGCCACCGCGCCTGGCCCTTAGGCAATTTTCTTAGCCATTGTAGCAGGGTGTTTCAAGGGCATTCCCTAGAGGCATAACAAAGGGCTCTATTTTAATGTCGTCCTTTATTCCAACTGTCTGGGCCATTCTGGTCAAGGAGTGCTCCTCTGTGCCAGCCTGGGAGTAGGCGGCATACAGAAGGAAGTGGGGACAAAGAAAGTTGAGGAGAAAGATGTAGTATCTGAGGTCTGGGAGCTGGTAGGGATGTAAGATTCTTCACTAATAAGAAAGGTAGAAAGAGCTGGAGGCTGGCTTTCCAATGTGAAAGCCAAATGGTGGGGTCATCGGTTTTAAAGGTATCCTCTTTTCTTCTCTTCA
The DNA here is from genome assembly GCF_009761245.1 of Sapajus apella. Classification (NCBI taxonomy): domain Eukaryota; kingdom Metazoa; phylum Chordata; class Mammalia; order Primates; family Cebidae; genus Sapajus; species Sapajus apella. Next base: position 11,341,617 of record NW_022437003.1, on the reverse strand, counting down.
GGAAATAGACCCCAAGCATACAATTTCAGCTACAGTAGCCCAGATCCAAAATAGTAAATTCCCTTTCCCATAGCTCTACAGTGTCCGGGATCCAGGATTGTCTGTCTTGTGCCACCATCCCTAGAGTATTGTCTTTGCCTACATGGCCCAACATGGCCTCACGCTTGTCACACAGGAAAAGGAGAATGGAGGGTTGCACCACGGGAAGTTTATACAGCACTTTCATTCACATCCCATTGGCCAGAACTTAGTCACATGGCCACACTTACTAGCAAGGGAGACTGGGAAATGGAGTTTTTTATTCTTGGCAACCATGGGTCCAGCTAAAATGTGTGGTTCTGCTACTTGGAGAACAAGGAGAGAACTGGTGAGGGGAGGGGAAGGACAGCCAGAGGTCTTTATATTTGCTATCAAACTGTGTAAAAAATGCCAACATGGGAGTAAACACAGGCAGCCAACCAGAACAGGACTGTCAAAGAAGGCTTCCCAACCTACTGTCAGACATTTGAAAGGCCCAATGGATGAGAGTCCACTTTCTTAAACCCCAGTTTCAGCTGGACCTGTATTTCCCCTTCTTTGTCAGGGAAACTGAATTTCGAAGTTTTGAGATTTGCTGAGCTCCTCTAGATCTTTGCACGTAGCATCAAGTAAGGAGATGGCAAATATTCCTGGAAGCATGAATTTAAAGCAGACAGAATTCTTCTCTTCTCATTCTCAATTGTGTTCTCATTCCCTTCTTTCTGCCCTTCCCTCCTGTCTGTTTAGGATTAAACAGTTGTACCGTCCTAACATGAATACAGGCACCCTTTCTGAAGCCGTGTTACCTCGTACTTATAGAGTGCTTGCAGGCTTTGTACAAGCTGTCCTGCAGAGGGCTTCAGGGCAGAGGCCAGGGGAGGAGGGTGGTACAGAGAGCTATTACGTAATGTGGTAAACAAACAGCAAACGGGCGTTTCATTTTCCATTAGCCAGAGAGGCATTTTATTTCCACTAGAAACGGGAGCAGACGTGAAAGCAATTAGTGTTAGTGGGTTTACAGTGACGTCCCTGGAGCCAACAAAATCCTGGGGCCAGATGTCTGTACTTTACTGGTTCCTTGTTCTGAATACATTCGTGGGTTCTTTCCATCCCTGCCCATCTCCACCTCCTGCCAAAAGGACCCAAAATATCACAGTTGGGAGAACATAATATTCTCTGAATAGCAGAGTTGGGAGGCCTGTTCTTTAGAGATAGAGGATGCTGCTTCAGAAGTTGGTTGGGGGGAGGCCAGGAATGAAAGGAAAATCCTAGCCAGTGTGTCCAGGCTCTTCCTGGCCCCGGAACCCTTCAAGCTATTGATGAGATGAGGCTGGGGTTTGAAAGTATCTACGAGGAGTGGCAATCTCTCTATCCCGTCTTTTATGCTTCTGTGTTCACTTTGTCGTCAACTCTGCCCTACGCCACCTGCAATACACACAGAATGGGAAAGACAGAAGGAGAAACAGCACAAAATGGATGCCCTGACTGTCCTCCCCTCCTTCTCTGTGCTGGAATAATAGGACGTAAGTTTCATTCCATCTCAAGCTTTACTTTAGCCTGGTCGTTGGCATGACTGCCAAAGCCCTGGAATCCACCACTTCCATATCTTTTAACTTAGATGTTCTTTTCCTGTGTAACTTCACATCTTCTTTCAAGACCTCATATTGTATGATATATCACAGTCATCTCTGTCTGTGCTGTCCCATTCAGAGCCACTAGCCACTTGTTGGCTATTAGCACTTGAGCCAGTCCAAATTAAGATGCGCTATAAATATGAAACATACGCTGGATTTCAAATACTTTGTTTGAAAGACAAATGTTTATACCGAATACATGTTAATAAAATTTTGGATATATTGGGTTAAGGAAAATATATTATTAAAATTCCACCTGTTTTTTCCCTTTAATGAACAAAGCTATTAGAAAATTTAGAACTATGCAGGTGGCTTGCATTCACAGCTAGTATTTTTCTTCTGTCGGGACGGTACTGGTCTATGTTATCTTTGAAAATATGGTAGCGCTTTTTTAAGTTATTGAAAATATTACAATGAACTTTTTAAAACCTTCTAAAGCTTGAAAAGACTTTAAGAGAAAAGAAGAGGCTCTGCAAACTTTCATAAGAGGAAAGTTGGATAGCCAACAAAGAGATTTCCGAGCATTTGAGATAGAGTCTAGAAACTTAATCATTTTCAGGGACCAGGTAATGATGTAAAGTGAGATGGGCTTGAAGATAGACAACAGAGAATGGTGAGGCCTGTGGCGCACTGGGTAGAGAGGTGCCCTATATAGAGGATATAAATTCAAACAATTTTAAACCCCGGGTGCCCCATAAGCAATGATGGCGTTTGACCCAAAGGTGGAATTTGGCACAGAGGACTCTGGCATTGTTGCTCTTGGGACCTTTAAAAACAATTTTACATAGCAGATTCCATGAAAATTACTCATGCAGACAACTCAAACCAGGTTTTGTAAATGCGAATTTCCTCTTTAAATCTTGAAGTGACATTACTTTAAATTGTGCACCCAAGTTGGCATGCAGGCTCCATTGTGTAGTTCACATTACTCTTTTACTAAGAACGTGGCTAACAGTTAACTCACAGAGTTCCTGTTCTGGACGATGCTGGGATAGTGTTGCCTCATTTAGTTCTTGCCACACCCTTTTGACGCTGGTGGTATCTTCATTTTTACTGAAACCCAAGGAAGTTAAGCCACCCACTTGTCTGTAGCAAGAAAGCAGCAGAACTGAGGTTCAAGCCCATGTATTCACATACCACAGTTGTAATCCAAAGGATTTATAAAACTTCATCATAAACGTTGTCTCATTTGATCCTTAAAAGAATTTTATGAAAGGCAAGAAGCTTAGGCAAGTCCCTCAGTCTTGCTGGCTGGCTGCAGTTTCCCTCAGTTCTACGAAGGGGCTGGACTAGATGGCTACTTGATGAGTCCATGGCTTTGTGACTTCCTGGTACAAGAAAAGGCTGAGTCTGGATCACACCTGGACTCTTGGGACCCCTTAAATGGTCCCCCATCTCAAAATATTTTGCAAAGTATTTTCCAGTAATTTTCTATGTGCATTAAAATGATAGTCAATATTGTAGACATCACAGAAATGTATTCCAAGTTTCATTTAAAATTAGACTGATTTCGAACTATTGTTTATTTTTTCAACTTTTAAAATATATATAAACATTCCAACGTTTTGCTATTCATATTTCATCTATAACTTCCCACTTCTTTCCTGCCAAAAATGCCATGTATTCACAGAGTTGTACAATCATCTCCATGATCAATTTTAGAACATTTCCTTGCCCCAGAAATAAACCACATATCCATTAGTAATCACTTTCCCAACATCCTTCCACTGCAACCCTGGGCGACCACCAATTTTTCTGTTTCTATAGATTTGCCTGTTCTGGAGATTTTATGTAAATGAAACCATAAAAGAAGTAGTCTTTTGTGAGACTTCTTTCACATGTCATGATATTTTCAAGGTTCATTCATGTTGCAGCAGATATCAGTACTTCATTCCTTTTATGGCTGAATGTATTTCATTGTATGGCTATACAAATGTAACAAATAACAATGTTTCAGTTAATGATGGACCACATATATAATGTTGGTCTCACAGTTTTATAATATAATTTTTACTGTACCTTCTTACAGATACACAAGTACTTACCCCTGTGTTACAATTGCCTACAGTATTTATTGACATACAGCTTTGTAGCCTATGAGCAGTAGGTGGTACCATATAGCCTAGGTATACGGTAAGCACATAAAAATCTACCATCAGGCTGGGCATGGTGGCTCATGCCTGTAATCCTAGCACTTTGGGAAGTTGAGGCAGGCAGATCACCTGAGGTTAGGAGTTTGAGACCAGCCTGGCCAACATGACGAAACCCCTCTTTACTAAAAAATACAAAAATTAGCCAGGTGTGGTGGTACATGCCTATAATCCTAGCTACTCGGGAAGCTGAGGCAGGAGAATCGCTTGAACCCAGGAGGTGGAGGTTGCAGTGAGCCGAGATTGCGCCATTGCACTCCAGCCTGGGTGATGGAGTGAGACTCCATCTCAAAAAAAAACAAAAAAAGACCAGAACAAAAAAATCCCTACCATCTAGGTTTGTGCACGTACACTCTATAACGTTTGCACAGCAAAACTGCCTAATGGTGCATTTATCAGAACATATCCCTGTGAGAAAACGATGTATGACTGTACCACCTTTTGTTTATCCATTCATCAGGTGATGACATTTGGCTGTGGTGAACAGTGCTACTATGAATATTTATGTACAAGTGTTTGAGTACCTGTCTTCATTTTTTTTTTTTTTTTTTTTTTGGCTATATACCTAGGATTGGAATTGCTGGGTCATATGATCCATCGTAATCATATGATTAACTTTTGGAGGAGCTGCCGGAATGTTTTTCAAAGTGGTTACACCATTGTACATTCTTACAAGCAGGGTTTGAGGGTTCTACCTACTCTACAAGCATGCCAACACTTGTTATTTTCCATCTTTTTTATTATAGTCATCCTAATGGGTCTCAAGTAGCATCTCATTGTGGTTTAGATTTGCATTTCCCTAAAGACTAATGGTGTTGAGCATCTTGTCATGTGCTCGTTGGCCATTTATATGCCATCTTTGAAGAAATGTCTATTCAGATCCTTTCTCATTTTTTGAGCAGCCTTCTTATTGAATTATTAAGTCATTTGTATGTTATAGATACTGTCTTTCTTCTCACATATATGGTTTGCAAATATTTTCTACCATTCAGTCGACAGTTTTATACTTAATGTTTTTCAAAGTATGTCTTTTTGTTTTAGTGAAGTTCAAGTTATATATATTACATATAGTCACTTACCTTTTGGTATTATATCTAGAGAAGGCTTTGCCTAAACCCAAGATCTCAAAGTTTTACTCCTGTATTTTCTTCTAAGAGTTTTCCAGTGTTTGCTTTCACATTAGGCTTTGATCCATATTGAGTTAATTTCTGCATGTGATATGAGGTAGACCTCAAACGTCATTCTTTTGCGTGTGGATAGCCAGTTGTTCCAGCACCACTTGTTAAAAAGACGATTCTTTCGCCATTGAATTCTTTTGGCACTTTTGTTGAAAACCTGTTGATCGTAAGATAAAATTTGTTTCTGAACTCTTAATTCTTTCTCATTGATCTGTTTGTTCATGCTTATGCCAGCAGTACACCATCGTGATTACTGTAGCTCTGAGGTAAGTTTTGAAATCATGAAGTGCAAAAGTAGTCTTCCTACTTTATCCTCCTTCAAGATAGTGTTTGCCATTCTGGGATCCTAGCATATTCGCGTAAATTTTAGGACCAGCTTGTGAATTTCCACATAAAAAAGCAGCTGGAACTTTGATAGCAATTGTTTTGGCTCTGTAGATCAATTTGGATATTACTGTCTTATCAATATTAGGTTTCCTGATCCATGGATACAGGCTGTCATTCGTTATTTAGTTCTTCTTTAAATTTTTTCAAAAATATATTTTTTAATTTTCATAGTACATATTTTATACTTCTTAAATGTATTTTTAAGTATTCTGTTTGATGCTACTGTAAATGGACTTGTTTTCTTAATTCATATTCAGATTGTTCATTTTTCTGCAAAATTGTAAATAGTGCCCCATTATCCATAAATACTTATATGACATTCCATTTGTAAATACCACAGCTAGCATCTCTAACTAATAAGGACTGGTTCCTTCCCTTTTTCCCTTTCATCCCCTCTCCTCCCCAACCCTCCCCTCCCCTGTCCTCACCCCTCCCTTTCCCCCCCATCCCCTCTCCTCCCGTTTCCACTACTGGACATGACAATTAACAAGAATTCCCCACTCTTGTCTACTGCATGGCTCAGATTCAGATATCCTGACTATCTATCAAATGTCTTCTCATGGTTGTGTAATATTGGGGTTCAGGGGTTCCGGGTGCCCTCAGCTTCCCTGAGAGGATGTTCCTCCAGGTTCTTGGTCTCCTGCCCTCTCAAGAATGAGAGAGGGGACCACGGCACAGTGCACAGTAAATGCCGGACTCAAAAGAGTTTGTAGAAAGTGATTTATTTAAAGAGAGAGAGAAACAGGAGGAGGGAGAAAGAAGCAGCTAACTCTCATACTGAGTGACAGAATCCAGAAAGAAGGAATCCAGGAGAGGAAAGCAGCTTCCATCAGAGTGTTAGGGAATAGAGAGAGATGGAGTTTAGGAGGGGAAGACAGGCTTCCACGAGAGAGTGTGGAAGGGGACTCCAGAGGGAAAATCCAGGAGAGAGAAAGATGACTTCCACCAAGGGAGTGTTCATGGAAAAGAACCCAAACATGGAGTCCAAAGGGGTGTGGAAGAAGGGGACTCTTAACCTGGGAGGAACCCCCATCTTCTCTAAGACCCCAGGCCAGTGAAAGGAGTTCCTTAGAATTTCTGCTTGAGTGATTGATTCTTAGTTTCTTCCCGTGCCCACAAAATTCAAACATAAACCGTTAAATCCCCCGGATGGAGAGAGATGGGAGGGGGGCATGGTGCTAGGAAGTTCTTGCCCTTAAAACTAGCCCCCTTGTGGATCCAGTAAGAGAACAGCTTCCCTCAGTTGGCCTTCTGGAATAGGGATCCAAACAGGCCCACACCTTGTATCTGGCAATTAGACCTTTCGAATCTCCTCTGAGAGCCTCTCTTTCTTCTTGTTTGTGCTTTAAGGATTTTAATTCATATTATTCAAGCGCAGTGAGTGTCACCTCACATAATCTAACATCTGTTGTCAGACAATCCTCATTAAATGGATCTCAGCTGTCTCGCACTTCATTTCATCGAAAGGAATTTGAAACATAGACTCACAGTCTCCACAGGTGTATGATGCTGTTGTTGGCTCTCCAGGTGCCTGTTGAGGAGAAGTCATCCTTGCTGAGGATATTGACAGACATCATTGTTTCCTGTCCCCGCCCCCTCCATATTTGAGTGTCAATGGCTACTTTTTATAAAGAGTGGGGAAGGACCCTTGTGCCTCCTTCTGTAATAGGGTGGAGAACTAGGCTCCCCTGCCCCATAGAAGAGTTTGGCATTCGGGACCTCCTATGCTCCCCTCCCCATCTTTACTCTGTAGTCACCAGATGTGGTGTTCTCTCTGGTCTCCTGAGACTCTTTTCTCTTTTCTTCCTTTAAAACGTTCATCTGCATGTGACACATAAGTCTGTGACTAGAGTCAAAGCAGGGCTCAAAGTGGAAAAATTCTCCCACTTTTATGTCTGTTTCCATTGACAGCACTTCCTTCTGATGAAATGTGTGCTCTTTTGATCACTATCAGCTTCAAACTGCTCCTAAATTAAATTGTTCTCAGGAGGAGTGGGGCATCTGAAATATCTTATTATTGAGTATGGCCAGGCACCAACCCATCAGCACAGAGGTGCCTTGAAGCTGAAGTGGGATCTTGCTGGCTCCTGCTGTGGTAGCCACCAACTCTTCAAGTTGCTTGGACTTTGGGGAGATGGGGAGGGTTCCTGGATGATGGAGAGATATTCAGGCATCTCAGGGCAGTGACTATTTCCCAACTGATAAATAGGTACTTTAACATGTATCCCAGCTCCAGTGTGACTGCCATTGTGGCTGGCTGGATCCCTGCCCCATCCGGCATGTCTTAGCATATTGGCCTGCACTGTGTCTATTTTAGAGCTTTTGCCATCCAAGAAGTCTTTACTCTCTCTTCAGTATATCAGGAGGCCAGAGGGCTCTTTTTTTAAAAAACTAAAATCAGTGTCCCCACAGTTTCATAGATTAAAACAGCTTATCAGTGACTGTGTAACCACGTGGAGGATCTTAGGAGAAAGAAATGATGTATTGGCCTCCCCTAAAGGAAGCACCCCTCAGAGACATCAGATCACTCTTCTCCCTGCTACTTTTGTTGAGGTAATTTACATACAATACAATATACCTATTTTAAATGTTAAGCTTTGTGAGTTTTGGTAAATGTATATACCTGTGCAATGCCACCGCAATTTCAAGAGATGGAAATCTCCACCATTCCAGATTGTTCCCTGACTTGACTTTTTGGTGCATTCTCTACCATTCCAGGCTCAGCCCCTGTCCCAGCCCTGGTCACCACTGATGTGCTTTCTGCCATGATAGTTCACTTTTGCCTGTTTTACAATTGCAGATAGATAGAGTCCTCTAATCTGCATCCTTTTGCATCTGGCTTCTTTTCACTCAGCATATCATTTTTGAGACTTCTACATATTGTTACATGTCTCAGTAGTTAGTTTATCTTTACTGCTGAGTAGTATTCTATTTTGTGAATGTATCACAATTTATCTATTCAGCTGCTGTTGGCTGTTGAGTAGTTGCCAGTTTTTGGCAATTGTAGATACAACTGCTATGAACATTCAAATTTGGTTCTTTTGTGTAGATATGTTTTCATTTATATTTGGTAAATTTCTAGGAGTGGAATTGCTGGACTTTAGAGTAAGCCTTTGTTTTACTTTATTAAAAATCTGTCTTACCAGGCACCGTGGCTCGCACCTGTAATCCCAGCACTTTGGGAGGCCGAGGAGGGCCAATCAAATTTGAGTCCAGAAATTTGAGACCAGCCTGGTGAACATGGAAAAACCCTGTCTCTACCCTCCCCCCCAAGTTAATCCAGGCGTGGTGGCATGCTCCTGGAAGCTGAGGTGAGAGAAGCTTCCAGGAGCATGCCAGAAAGGTCAGGACTGCAATGAGCTTTGATCACGCCACTGCACTCCAGCCTGGGTGACTTAGTAAGACTCTGTCTCAAAACAAAACAAAACCAAAAAACCTGTCTGTTTTCCCAAGTGGTAAAGTGGTTGTCTAGCCCCTGCCTTTTAAATGCCCAGTGTTACTGTAACTGGCTCATGATTTGTGCTAGAAGAAATTACAACAACGAGTCAAATCAACTGTGTCTGCGGCATCCTTGTCAATAGAGAGCTTTCAAAAACATCTGAGCCCCTGGATGTCCCTCCCTACCCCCCGATCTAGGATGCTGCCCCGGGGTGGCCACTGGCTGGCCTGAGCTTTGGCCTGCAGGAAAGTGGAGTCGACATTTATTGAGAAGCCCAGGAGGCCGAGCAGGCCGTGGTGAGGTGCTGATGGCTCAACAGAGCCTCTTTCTGCCTGCAGGCAGCTGGGATCCTAAATTACCTCCTTTCTGAGTCTGGGAAAGTCCATTAATCAAAACTAGACACCCGATGTGAGCTCCTTGGTTGCTGCATTTATGCACTGGCATGCACATTCTGGGTTAAATATACAAAATGGGTGTTTAAGGACAGGGGGCAATTTTTTTTTGAGAAATAATTTTTTATTCAGGTAAATTTACATACTGTGAAATAAGCAGATGATAAGTGTATACTTTAATGAGCTTTGATAAATACATACAATCAAATCACCACCAATCAAGATTTGGAATATTTCAAAAGGATAAACTTGAAACGGAGGTCCCACCTGGACTTGTATAAACATTTTCCTGATCCCTGCTAAGGAAGTGAGCCTCGTAACAGATCCAAATTAGGTGTCTGAATGCTGTTAACAGTAAGCACAGACTAATATGTGTAAGACATGTACATACCTGATCTCATTTAATCCTCAGAACAGCCCTATGAGGTAATAGTTCTCGTTTCCATTTTGATGAGGAAACTGAGGCCCAGAGCAGTAACTGACGTAATACACAACATAATAGATGGCACAGTACAGTAACTGACGTGAAACAGCTTGTGCTGGCAGCACCTGGAGTCACACCCAGCAGCAGAGGCTCCAGCTTTGCACTTTCCCCTATACACAGCTTCTCAGACTTCGTTCTGCAATAGTGGTTAAGGACAGGGAAAAGAAGATGCATACTTTGGGAGATGAAGGTAGTATCGGGGATGTGGCCTGTAGTCGGAAATTTCTTCTTTTACAAATGAATGCAAAATTTGTTTTCAGTTCCAAATGTGCCAGTGTTTATTTGCATGTAAAATGTGTTATTTACAAAGGTTTGCCCCTGCCCCCATTCAAATTGTTAGTAATAGAATGTGCCAGGCTGATGCCACATGGGCTGTGTGGTATTCCTGGTATGCCCACTGCAAGACACCACCATCTCCTGCTCATTCCTAAGTCTGAATTGGTATTTGGCCAAATATTTGTCCCGTTCCCCACCCTGCTCTCTTGTTTTGCGTTGGCTTCTAATGAGGACGCAGGTGGAGGCAAACGCCTGCCCTCCCAGGTCATATCAGGGCCTTCAGTTCTTCCCAGAAGGCCAGCCTCTGGGTTTTATGATACAAGGCTGGGCTTCCACCCTTCCAGGTTATGGCAGAGGCTGCCCCAGAGATGATAGAGGGCCTGGAAGTGAAAGTAAAGATGCAGATCACTTTCTCACAGCAGGCCCCAGTCTTCAGATGGAGAGACCAGGGGCCTGAGCTGGATGCTGCTTTTCCCTTCGAGGGGGGCTTCTGTGGGCACCCACAGTGGGTCTACTCCTGCTCCTTAAGCACAGGTTCTGGGTGCTATTGTCCATTCTCTGAGCACTGTCTCTAACACCTGACCTCACAGGTGTCAGTCGCTGCACACCTGTGATCACCACCACTCAGGAAGCCCTACCTTCCTCCTGGGAGGTAAATATCCCTTCCTCTGACTTCAAACATCTCCAGGTGTATGAGTTCCTCTTGCTGTTGTAACACATTGTCACAGATTTAGTGGCTCAAAACAATACAGATTATTCTCTTCACAGTTGTAGAGGTGAAAAGTCTAAACTCAGTGTGCTGGCTGGGCTGCATTCCTACTGGAAGCTTCAGGAAAGAATCCACACCTTTGGTTGCACGGTGGCTCATGTCTGTAATCCCAGCACTTTGAGAGATGGAGGCAGGCAGATCGCCTGAGGTTGGGAGTTTGAGACCAGCCTGACCAACATGGAGAAACCCCGCCTCTACTAAGAATACAAAATTAGCTGGGCATGGGGGCGCATGCCTGTAATCCCAGCTAGTTGGGAGGCTGAGGCAGGAGAATTGCTTGAGCCCGGGAGGCGGAGGTTGCTGTGAGCCACCAAGATCACACCATTGCCCTCCAGCCTGGGCAACAAGAGTGAAACTCCATCTCAAAAAAAAAAAAAAAAAAAAAAAAAAAGAATCATATCCTTTCTTTTTCCAGCTTCTAGGAGCTGCCCATATACCTTGGCTCATGGTCCCTTTCTCAAGTCCCTTCAACCTCTTGCTTCCAGGACATATCTCCTATGACCCATTCTGATCTCCTGCCTCCTCCTTGTAGGAGTGGTATGCTTCTGGGGTCTGCTAGGGAGGGGGTCAGGGGAGGGACAGCGGTGGGTGAGGAGGTTGGGGAGGAATAACATGGGGAGAAATGCCAGATAAAGGTGAAGGGGGATGGAGGCAGCAAACCACCTTGCCATGTAGGAACCTATGCAACAACCCTGAATGATCTGCACATGTGCCCCAGAACCTAAAGTACAAAAACAAACAAACAAATTAGTGCTTTAATGTTAAAAAATAAATAAATAAATAAATAAATTAGTGCTTTAATCTTTAAAAAAGAAAAAAAAAAAAAAAAAAAAAGAGTGGTGTGCTTACATCCCACCCACCTGGCCAATCCAGGATAATCTCCCCAGCTCATGATCCTTAAGTTCATCCCACCCAGAAAGTCTCTTTTGCCATTCTATAAGTAGACATTCACAAGCTCTGGGGATTAGGACATTGACATTCAGTCTGCCACACAGGGGGACTCAGAATCCTTGGCACCAACTCCTAGGAAAAGGCCTCCTGCCCTGTAGGTGATGATGCTATGGGCACAGCTCTGTGACTTGGTGTGGTGTTCACTTGGAGGTGCATTGGAAAGCACATGGCCCCTCAGACCCACGTTCAAATCCTGACCCAATTGTTAGCTCTGTTGACCTGGCATAGATTAAATATGCTGTCTCAGAGCCTTCGTTTTCTTATCCATAAGTTGGAGGTAGAGATCTGCAGGGAAGATTGAAGATAAAGCATCTAGTTCTGTCGCTAGCAGACAGTAGGTGCTCAACAAATGATGGCTATAATTGTTTGGAGGATTTCTAGTGAGCTACATAGAAGCAGAAGTAATACTGTTCCTCAGCTTAGTTTGCATGGGTCATTACATGGTTACTAAATATAAACAAATGAAACATAAATGCTGTTTCCCCAGGCCTCCAAATTCTAAAACCCACAGCTACACGTTTGGAAAGGGCAGATGAAAGTGACATACAAGGATGACATTCCTGCATCCCCTTCTGCCTGCCTCCACTCATCCCAGGCTCAGATCCCCCATGGAGTGAACAAAGCCCAGCTAGACTTAGAATTGCCCCAGTGCCCTGGGCCAGGGCTACCACGGCCTGAGTGGGACCCTCAAGGGCATGTCCTTAGCTTCTGTGCTCATGGCTGGGAACTAACTGGTACAGGGTGGAGTGGCTGTAGCATCGATGCCAAGGAAGTTTCTTCAGTGGGAACAAAGACCAGGGAACTCACAAGGCCTCTGGGCTCTTTATCTCAAGTGGAAAGGGGCTAACATTTCTGACAGAGCCAGTTACTTTACATAAGTTATCTTTATTTGATCATCAGGATATTACTGTCTACATTTTACTGATGAGGAAGCTGGAGCTCCGAGAGGTTAACTCCCTTATCGGCGCTCACACAGCTAGGAAGGGGCTGGCATCTGTCCAACCTCTAAGCCAACCAGCCCATGATGCTGCAGTATCTGAATTTCTGGCTAATTCATGAATCTCTATTGTGTTGCAAGAAAGGAAAAACAAGCTCCCCTTATCAGAGGCAAGGCAATGATATATGAGTTTTATTGGGTGTTTATAGGGCTCTTTATCACAGACCCAGTGCCTCTTGGGAGACAGCCATGGCTGTCATGCTGATGAATGTGCCTTTCCTCGTTTAATTCAGCCTGGCCCTCCCTCCTGAAACTTTAGCCCTCACTTCCCATCTAAGGGATCTTGTAGGAGCCATTGTTTTTTCATTTTTAAATACAAATTTTAATTTTATCTATGTATGTTTGAACTGGTAATGTAGTCACCTTGATCAAAATTAAAATAAGCCTGGGAAACATAGCAAAGCCAGTCTCTATGAGAAAAAAGAAAGAAGGAAACCCAGCCAGGCACAGTGGCTCACACTTGTAATCCTAACACTTTGAGAGGCTAAAGTGGGAGGATTCCTTGAAGCCAAAAGTTTGAGAACAGCCAGGGCAACACAGTGCGAGCTCATCTCTACAAAACGTTTTAAAAATTAGCCAGCTATGAAAGGCTGGGCACGGTGGTTCACGCCTGTAATCCCAGCACTTCGGGAGGCCCCGGGCAGGTGGGTCACTTGAGGTCAGGAGTTCAAGACTAGCCTGGCCAATATGATGAAACTCCATCTCTACTAAAAATACAAAAATTAGCCAGGGATGGTGGCATGTGCCTATAATCCAAGCTACTTGGGAGGCTGAGGCAGGAGAATCGGACCCAGGAGGTGGAGGTTGGAGTGAGCTGAGATTGCGCCACTGTATTCCAGCCTGGCGACAGAGCAAGACTCCATCTCAAAAAAAAAAAATTAATTAAAAACAACTTCTTTTATTTTTTGTGAAGGAGTTGTTACCTATTCAAAACACACTGACCAGAGAAAACAGGTTTGTTTTGTTTTGGTTTTGAGACAGGGTCCGGCTCTGTCACCCAGGCTGGAGTGCAGCACAACCTCTGCCTCCTGTGCTCAGCGATCCTCCCGCCTCAGCTTCCCAAGTAGCTGAGACCACAGGTGCACACCATCACACCTGGCTAATTTTGGTATTTTTTAGTAGAAGCGGCCTCTTGCTATGTCGCCCAGGCTGGTCTCGAAGTGCTGGGCCAAGGGATCCATCCTCCTCGGCCTCCCGAGCTGGGATTACAGGCATGAGCCACTGCACGCAGCCTAGGAAGCAGCTCTTAATGTGGCAAGAGAAAGTGGGCTGTCTCATCGTGTCCACCAGAGTAGTCCCTGGTCTACAAATTTCAGAACCTTGAGTAGTTCCCTGCTATGCCATGGGCAGGCCGTTCACCAGAGGTCTATACAAGTAACTGATTATCAACTGCTTTAAAGAAATAACCCACAACAGCCGTTGGTAACAACATTATGACCACCGTTAGACTTGACTGAACACGGACTGTGTCCCAGACCCTGTGCTAAGCACTCAAGATGGTTCTCACCACTCCAATGAAGGTGATCCTCTTACTATCCCCATTTAACGAAGAGGAAATTGAGGATTAGGGAAATTAAGTTACTTGTCCAAATACGTGGTAGTGCTTTGAGGTCAGACTCAGCCCTTGGTCTGGCTCCCCTGCCGGCATTCTTTCCCAATATCCTCTACTAAATCTTTCTTTTTTCTTCTTGAAAAGAAAAAAGGGAGTTGTTACCTATTCAATTGATATGGACTCTACAAATAGTGCATTATTTTCCTTGGGCAATTTCTTTTTTTTTTTTTTTTCTTGTCTTTGAGACAGAGTCTTGCTCTGTCACCCAGGCTGGAGTGCAATGGTGCGACCTCAGCTCACTGCAACCTCTGCCTCCCGGGCTCAAGCAATTCTCCTGCCTCAGCCTCCTAAGTAGCTGGGATTACAAGTGCCCACCACCATACCTGGCTAACTTTTGTACTTTTAGTAGAGATGGGGTTTTGCTGGTTTTACCACCACTTTCTTCAATAATGTATAGTTATTTTGCTGGCTAGCTGGCACCATCAGATAGCTCCAGCCAGGGTTACTGGAATTGAAGTCCATTTCTCACCTTCTGCCTTCAACCAAACAAAAAAATCTAATGTTCACCATCCATTGTGAAAGAACCAATCATATCCTTGAAAATCTGTATTAAGTGTCCTATGAAACTTTCCTTCTCTGGGCTTCTTTCTTCCTTTCCCTGCTATGCTAACTTCAACCAACAAAGGTTTGTGGAAGATGGTCATTGTGCTGGGCCAGTGGGGGACACCAAGAAATAGATATGATTCCTGGTTGTGCTCAAGGGTTTTAGCAGCTGGTTAAAAAGAGCTGAGCTAGCGTTTATTCAGCACTGTCTGTGCCAGGCACTGTGCTAAGTAGCTTGCAGGCACTGCCTCATGTAATCCTCATAACAACCTTTCACTAGATACTAGTATTTATTATTATTATTATTTTTCCAAACAGGATCTCACTGTCACCCAGGCTGTAGTATAGTAGTGCTGTCACAACTCACTGCAGCCTTGAACTCCTGGGCTGAAGCAACCCTCCTGCCTCAGCCTCCCTAGTAGCTAGGACATATGCCACCACATCTGGCTAATTTTTTAACCTTTTGGCAGAGATGAGGTTTTGCTGTGTTGCCCAGGTTGGTCTCAAACTCCTTGGCTCAAGGAATCCTCCCACCTCAGCTTCCAGAGTTGCTAGGACTACAGGTGCATGCCACAGTGCCTGGCTATTTTTTGTATTTTTGTAGAGACAGGGTCTCACTATGTTGCCCAGGCTGGGCTCGAACTCCTGGGTTCAAGTGCTCCTCCTGCCTTGGCCTCCCAAAGTGCTGGGATTGTAGGTATAAGCCACCATTCCCAGCCCCTATTTTATATAAACCCAAAATAAATGGAAGCCCAGAAGGTTTGGAGGAACTACCTCACTGTTCTGGAGTTCACAGGTGGTTGGAGATCTCAGTTTTCCCCAGGAAAATATGGCTAAGAATTCCAGATGTCATATGATTAAGGCTTGGAAAGCTCAGGCAGCAGGTATCAGAGAAGAGATACCCAAGGCTTGGGATCCTCAGGGAGGATGTCCTAGAAGAGGTGGGACTTAACTTGGACCTTGGAGAGGAGTGGCACAGCAGGGACTGGAGAGGCAGGGAGCAGAGGAGGGAAGGTGGGAATGTGCACGGGGGGCTGAACCTGCTTGAACTTGATGACTGAGCAGAGATGCCGGGGGTCCTTTTGGAGAGGTAAATCATGGTCAACACAGGAAAGTAAAAAATGCATAGCATAGGCAATGGCAAAGATTAAGTTCTAAACAAGAGGGGTGTGTGCACGCGCGCATGTGTGTGTGTGTGTCTGTGTACGTGTGCGCACACGTGCATGTGTCAGTATTTGGAAAAGATTAATGATATGGTAGCTTGGAAAGTGGCATTAGATGTTTTTTATAGACACCGTATTGACATGGTTTGAACCTTTAGAGAATTGATCGCATATCAGCAGCTGACAAAAGCCACCTGTATTTGAATTAGGGAACGGGCCGTTTCCTTGCCCCAATGCTAAGATTTTTTTTTTTTCCTGAGTGGCTTACCACACATCTCACTTCTCATTTAGTTTTAAAGTGTGTGTGCAATGGGGAGATGGGTGGCACCTGCTCCCCAACATGTTCTTAAGGTGCTTTCACATCCCCACCTTCCTCGAACTGTAGCTTCTAGAAGTGCTAGGAGTTCCAGATACAGATTGCTCTTCTCCCTTGAGGCCATGTGCAGGGCCAGCTGGTGGGACCACAGATAGCCCTAACTTAGCATCAAAACCTTGCTGGCCCTCCTGTCCCTTCTCTGCTCCCATGCCGCTGAAACACATGCAGATTGACCATTTAGTTAACAAGGCATTATATGGAGAATAGAAATCATGGGATGTTATACTTGGAGGGACCCTACAGAACCTCCGGTCCAATCACTATCTGCCCTTTTCTCTCAGCATTCTCTCCAACATTCCCTTGGCTATGAAAAGGAGTGGTCAGATCATCTGGGCATTGCTCCATGTCGCTGCTTGGATGCTCATGTAAACGTTAATGACTCTGAGACGTGTTAACACTGTGCTGCATTAGCGAAACCTTTTCCATGTGGGAAACCTGCTTGCAATTTCAGTTTCTTGTGTGCGTGTGTATGTAACTGTTTAAAATTTCTTAAAAAACTATCAAAACAGAAACACACAGAAGTACACCTATGAGGCAAGGATGTCGTTGGTCTAATCTTCTACGCTGGGACTGTGAGAAATGAGATGGAGGCTGGTAATAGGGATGGAATCCAGAATTGATGCTTTTTAACATTCTTCACCAGCATTTCCCAAACCTCTTGACCCTAGCTTCTGTTTTTTATGCATGGCACAATCTTGAACCCCCTGTAGGGCCTGTGTTCCTCAGAAACGCTTCGGAACAGCTGTTATAGTCCCGTCCCCTTGCTTTGCCAATGAGGAAATGGAGCTCAAGGCCAAACAGATGGTGGCTGAGTCAGGACTGGGACCTGGGACCAGGGGTGCACATGAAGCCTAAACCTGCCACATGCCCATATGTGCTGATTACTCAGCCTCTGAAAGTAAAGGTGTGTGTTGAGGTGAGCACCACCCATTGAAAGCCCCCAGGAAGAGTGGCAGCATGAGGGTCGTTGGGGAGCAGAACTTTGCAGGGAGCTGGTGCTCTTGGTGCAGGAGCCGATGATGGCTGGGAAGAAGGGATTCTGCCCCAATCTCTAGCCTACCCGCTGTCCAGGCAATGACACTTCTGCTGACTCCGGCTGCTGGCAGGGACAGCCACATGTCCCCCAAGGTGTGCGAGATTCCTCCTCAGTCAGGACAGGTGCTACCTGGAGTCAGCTTTCACCCATGGAGCATGTGGCCAGTGCACGGGTGTGTCAGTTTCCTCGCTTATACATGAGAAGGAGACTTGGACCTAACAGATAGGAAGCTCCTCAGAACAATTCAACATCATGATCCTTTAGGATCTGGAAATACAATGGGAACCGAGGATTCTGAACACTGAGGCTGTTGTTTAAAAAATATGGTAATTCGGGAGGCTGAGGTGGAAGAATCTCTTGAACCTGGGAGGCGGAGGTTGCAGTGAGCCTAGATGGTGCCATTACACTCCAGTCTGGATGACACCAGCAAAACTCCAGTCTCAAAAAAACACAAAAAACAAAAAGGTAATTACCCAAACTCCCTGGCCTGGGGCAACAGATAGGATAAGGGCATGGAGTCTTATAAGCTGGTGATTGAAGGAAAGACAGAGTGAAAGAAAATCTAAAGGAGAAGAGAATTACATGGAGCTGAGTACTTTTTCTGTGCTGAGTACTTTTTCTTTGGAGCAGAGAGGGGACTGAAGGGGAATAATTCAGTGGCTTTATCCTTAGAAGTTGGTATTTAATTTACTCTATAAGTGCTTTCACTTCCACAGAGTACATTCTGGAGGCTTTAAGACCTTGAAGAAGGCAGGTAGCTTTGTTTTAGGCACTGTTTTACCTATACTTCACATATACTCTGTTTAAATAAATATTTACATTCTTTTTATTCTTCAAATAGAAATTAACCTGCATACAAAAGTTGCTCAATGAGCTAATAGAATAATTTGGCAAGTTCCTCTCATAAAACCCTTGATGACTGGCTCGTCTTGCTGTACTGAGAAAGCAGAAAAATGATTCTGTGATTTTCTTCCCTTGTCTAGCAAAAATACAGGATAAAAGTTCTCTTTGGACCCATGTTCTTATCTTCTGTCCCCAGCCCCAGCGGAACAGCCGCTATTCCTTGTTGCACATTGGTTGGTCTTTAAGGGAGGCTCCCACCATAACTACATGCCAGTGTTGAATGACAGTTCCATTAACTGTGTCATATGGTTCCCAAAGGCACTTGTATGTTATGCATGTCATCTTTAAGTTTGGTAGGACCAGAGCTTTATGGAAGCAGGTACCTGGGTGGAATCTCTCCTGCCCGTCCTATCTTGAGATACCTACACGGAACACTGGCACATGCCCAAGATTAGACTGTCAACCTCACACTGGACACACACCTCCTCTGCTGGCCCCAGTATCGGCTTGCAGTAGTTGCTAAGCAACCAGGTAATCTGCAGTCTCAGGGTCAGTCAGCAGATACAGAAGACAGGCCTGCAACTCTCATTGGCAGGGTCCAGCTGTGAGATACCCCAGGGGCTGGAACTTGAACTCTGCTGCCGCCAGAACTCATCCTCCCCTGTGACCTAAGGGCCTCTTCCTTCTGGATCTGTGGGTCTGCCTTTTGAGACTGGAAAGAACCATCTAAACAGATGAAATGATAATAGATTCAAGCTTCAATAAATGGAGCCTCAACCTCATGGGCAAGAAAAGCTTCTAAATCCAGAGGAGTTTAAACTGATTTATACCTACATTTTCTGTCTTCATTTGTATGCCAAAAAAAACTTTAAGAAGCAGTGGATTATTTTGTGGTGCATCAGGGAGCTCAGAAAAATGTATTATTCTCAAGGTCTAAAAGGTACTGTGCAGCTCTCTGCCTCCCAGCCTGTGGAACCAGTGAGTTAGCACATCAGCCGTCTCCCTGCAATCACTGACACCTCACTGCACTGCTGTGGATCATTGAGGGCTTCTCATGGCCACAGTCTACTGTAAATCATCAACAAGTCCTAAAAAGTCTCTACAGCAAGTGAAGTATGCAGAGGAGAAACCAAAGTATTGACCAGTATGAGAAGGCTCCTGCCTTTCAGGAACTTATAATTATGGTTGTGAGTAAGACACAGACATTCTAGGACAGAGGTGCCCAAACATTCTCCATGTGCACTGCCCTTAGTGTCTGAGTAATTTTTTTCATGGTGCTCCTAGGCCAAAAGAAAGACTTCACAAGTTCATAGAGTAAGTGACTAAGTCCAGATAATAAGTATTAATCCTAATAACTTGGCAGGTGCTTTAAAAAAATAACTCATAAATCAAAAGAGTAAAGATATTTTTATTTTATTTTATTCTATTTTTTGAGACAGAGTCTTACTCTGTAGCCCAGGTTGGAGTGAAGTGGTGTGATCTTGGCTCACTGCAACTTCCGCCACCCGGGTTCAAGCAATTCTCCTGCCTCAGTCTCCCAAGTAGCTGGGATTATAGGCACCCACCACCATGCCTGGCTAATTTTTGTATTTCTAGTAGAGACAGGGTTTCGCCATGTTAGCCAGACTGCTCTTGAACTCCTGACCTCAGGTGATCCACCCGCCTCAGCCTCCCAAAGTGTTAGGATTACAGGCGTGAGCCACCACACCCTACCAATATTTTTATTTTGTTTTTAATCACAGTGTTAAAGGTGTTGAAAGATAAACATAGGCACATTAACCTTTTAAAGCGCTTATTTGAACATTCAGCAATTCCTGAATCAGACAGTACCAGACCAAAAGTGGTTCAGTGCTCCCCCCACGGTGTGAAGAAGCAAGTCAAAGAAAACTTTTGATTGGTTAAAGTGGAAAGTCCCTAGTTAGATGTTGGTTAGCATTTCTGATTGGTTAAGCTGAGGTTTCATTTTACTGTTTACGGAGAGTTGGGCTTTGATTTGCTTACATAGAAACCCAAGGTGTGAGAGCCATCTCAGCCTAATGGTCTTCCAATTCATTATCTTAACAATGAGATGTGTGTGCCTGTTGGGCACTGCACAACTTCTCAAACTCAGAATCAGTTAGAACTCTGCCACCCACAGTTCCATCCCACACCTTGATTTTTTTCCTGTGTGTTTGTTCTAATCACAGCAACTGCCAAAAATTCACCTTCACAGAGAGAGGCTATCACTGAAAGGAATGTCATGTAATTCAGTGTTCAAACTGTGAACCTTCTCCAGTGAGCAGTTCCTACAGTTTCCAATAGATGTCAAGTAACACAGTGTTTCCCTCTAAATTTTAAAATACACTGCAGTTACCTTGAGTTCACCATGGGACCCCTGGATGCCTTAGCTTGAGAACCATGGTGCTAAAGCACAGAAACTGTCATAGAAAATTCAAGATCTTGTGCCAACCTGGGTGATCCCCCCATCTCTTCTCCAGTAGGCTCTTAATAAATGTTTGTGTGATTACAAAGGAATATAAATTATTCTTTTACAAAGATACATGCACGTGTATATTCATTGCAGCACTGTTCACAATAGCAAAGACATGGAATCAACCCAAATGCCCATCAATGATAAACTAGATAAAGAAAATGTGGTACATACACACAATGGAATACTATGCCCCCATAAAAAGCAATGAGATTATGGAGGGACTTGGATGGAGTGGGAAGCCATTAACCTTAGCAAACTAATGCAGGAACAGAAAACCAAACACCACATGTTCTCACTTATAAGCGGGAGTTGAACAATGAGAACACATGGACACAGGAAGGGGAACAACACACACTGGGCCCTGTTAGGGAGTGGGGTAGGGGGAGGGAGAGCAGTAGGAAAAAGAGCTAATGCTTACTGGGCTTAATACCTAGGTGATGGGTTGATAGGTGCAGCAAACCACCGTGGTACACCTTTACCTATGTAACAAACCTGCACACCCGGCACATGTACCCCAGAACTTAAAAAATTTTTTTAAAGTCCGTGGGGTTGAATGGTTACATGAAAATCCACAATTCCAACTAGCATTAGTCTGTTCTCACACTGCTAATAACGACATACCCAAGACTGGGTAATGTACAAAGGAAAGAGGTTTATTGACTCTTTCATGACAGTTCCACATGGCTGGGGAGGCCTTGCAATTGTGGTGGAAGGTGAAGGAGAAGCAAAGTCACATCTTACATGCTGGCAGGCAAGAGAGTGTGTGCAGGGGAACTCCCCTTTATAAAACCATTAGATCTCATGAGTTGTATTCACTATGATTCAATTACCTCCCACTGGGTCCCTCCCATGATGCATGGAAATTATGGGAACTACAGTTCAAGATGAGATTTGGGTGGGGACAGAGCCAAACCTTATCACAACTTGATTTCTTTGCCATCATATTTGACTGGCTGCCAGATTGCCTTTAAGATTGTAATTTATTGTAATCCAGATGAGCCCAGATACACAGAGCCAGATTATGTGGATTTGGATCTGGCTCAGCCACTTACTACGGTGTGAACTTGGCCCTAGACTCTTGAGGGTTTGGCTTCCTGTGTGAAATGGGAATGACAATAACCTCTTCAGGTTTTGGGAGGATTCAGTGAGATGATTTCCTGCAAAGTGATTCGCGGGTACTTGGCAGTAGTAACTGCTTCGATCAGTAAGTGTTTTTGTTTTTTTTTTTTAGTTTCTCTTACTCCAGGGGTCACTTTTAGACTTCAGTGTGATTGAGCATGGTGACCTGTCTCAGGAGGAGGTGTTCGTGAGAGGAGGGTGGCTGAGGGCTGAGAAGGAGGAGGAGGGGAGGGGATAAACCACTGTCGACGCTTCTTCCCACTGGAGCACACAGCAAGCCACACCTGGGCATCTTGTCTTTGTTCTCTGCATCTGGCACACCTTTAGGGCATCGCTGTGTCTGAGACATCTAGACATCTCCCCACGTGTTCCACCCAAGTCCTGTGCAAGTGTGATGAGTGGCTGATTGTCCAGGAGCCCCAGGCTGGACTTGTTCCAGCACTGTGTCCATGAAAAACCCTTTCCTGGGAATCAGTGAGTCCTTTCCATATGGAAGCAACCCCGGGATATGCAAGGGAGCCCTTTCAGCTCTGCTGGGACCCTTTTCCCAGGGGATGGAGACTTTATTGCCTGTATCCTGGCCTCTTCTAGGGCCTCACAGTATTATGTGGAAGAGAAAGTATAAAAACTTAACTAACTCCTACCCTATATCCTTGTCTGTAAAATGGGGCTGCTGCCACCTGACATCACCAAGCAGGCTGTGGGTTTCCAGCTTTTCAGATTTTGAACGATTGTTGCTGGGACCAACACAGATCCAGGTGCGCCCAGTTTTCTCGGAGTTCCTGCCAACTAGGTTTCTGTCTTCAAAAACAGCCTGCATTACTTTTGCATATTGTTGCAAAAGAAAACAAAGCACCAGGTCTCAGCCCACCCGGCACCTGGGGCTGCGTGACGGCTTTCCACCCCCAGGAGTGAGCAGTGTTTCAGCCTTTCAGCCTTGGATGGCTGGGCTTGCTGAAACCCCCACCTCATTCAGCTCAGCGGTTGTCATAGGGTCCCTAGGTGAAATATTAAGCACTGTCCCTTGGAGAGAAGAGGATGTAGGAGGGAAGAAATCCGCTGTCTTCTGGGCTGCAGGAGGAAACCTTGGCTCTCTGGGGTCAGATGCTTTGTAAACATTCCCTCACGCTCCCCACCACTGTGTCTTGCCTTGCCCATTTCTGAGGTTTCTGAGCTCTGTTGATAAGACAAATTTCCCAACAATCCATCCTCAGCCTAGTGAGGATGGTAGCATAAACCTATCAAAATATCAGCTTGCAACCGAGAGTGAGGCTTTGTAATTTGGAAAGAGGAGTTTTTTAATCTGCAGCCTTCCATAGCTAGCTAAGCCTTCCTTATTTCCTCGGGGCAGTTAATGTGTGCAGCTAAGTGCTCAGGCAACTTCTGCCCTCCATTTGTCCAGCCTTGACTCCCTGTGGCCACCCCGGTCAGCCAGCAATGCCAAGACAAGTCTCTGCCGTGTGTGTGTGTGTGTGTGTGTGTGTGTGTGTGTGTGTGGCGTAAAATGAACTAGACAGTCGCTGAACTTGACATTCGCTAAGCTGCTCCCGCCAGCACCCCATCGTGATATTCACGTGGGCAGATCTGGAAGCTGCAGTTTTGCATTTTGTTTTCATTCATGAGAGCATCTGCCCAGGGATCCCTGGAAGAGAGCGCTACAGTAAGTGTATCCTTCGGTTTTATTTGTAACTGCATCACTGCATCTCAGTAATAACTTTCTTCTTGTGGCAGGCCTATTCCTTCCAGCAAACTTTCCCATACACTACTCATTTCATACTGTCAGCAGTCTTAACAGAGCTGGCAGATATCAGCTCTGCTTCACAGATGGCTTTCGCACATGGAATGAGGGGCAAAGCCAGACCTAGAACCCACGTAGCTTTCGATTCTGTGTCTTTCCCACCCCCTGTGCTGCCACACACTTTCCTCCCTGCCACCAACTTGTTTTGAATTCGTGCAGCTCTAAGAGCTGACCTGTGTAGTTTTTATTTGGGTCTGTTATTGACTTGAGCAGACATTTATGAGCACTTGTCATGGGTCAGGACAGTTCCTATCTGTCCTTTCATCCTCCAAGCAGCCTTTTGAAGTATATGTTATTACTCAAATTTTATAAGTAAGTGAACTAAGCTTCTTTGGGTCACATGGATTGCAAATGCCAGAGTGAGAATTTCAATCCACGTCCCCTGACCCTCATTTCACTTCCCTGTCTGGCAAATTACACTAGATCTTGGGCTGCTTTATTAACAGGCAGTCACTGCTTCCCCGATGTTCAAATCAATCTTTTCAGAAAGGGGTCCAGAAAGCTTGGAAATCTGCTGTACTCAAGAGGCATTTAAATTGCCAACAACCGAAACTACCTGGTTGATTTTAACAGAAGGGAATTATTTGAAAGGACCTTAGTTTTTCACAGAAATGTATGAGAGGCTGGGGAAGTCAGCTTGGAAAACACAGGAACAAAGAAAGTCTTGGCAGCTGGAACAACAGAACGACAGCCAGATCACACCAGAGAACCCATCTGGCATAGATAGACTTGGTTGCTTGCAATGGTGCTGGTGCTGGGTGTTAGAAACCATCATTGCATCACGGGCACCACAGCCCTAGAAACTAGATGCTGCTACCCCCACTGCCAGCATCTAGTTTCTAGGGCTGTGGTGCCTTCCTCCATTCTCATGTACTAGGCCCAGGTGCTGTCCCTGCTTGGCCAAACCCTGGTGGGTGCCCATGACTTTGCTGCAAAGGCTGCTGGGAAAGCAAACAGCTGGTGTGGCTTCTACAGGGGGAAGCTGTACCTCCCACCAAGTCTTTCGGGTGGGGAATTTCCCAATCACAGCAAGGAGATTCAGGGACTGGGCAGCTCCCCAAAATCACACGTCTCTGCTACCCTTTGTCCCCCAAACACACACAAACACTCCATTATTGCACTGTAAGTTACTTGTCACTTTCTAATATTACCATCTTCCACCACTCCCTGGGCCTTGGCACAGACTGTGTCTACAGTGTGGATCTGGTGCAGGTGAAAGGGCTCTGGGAAGTAGCCTGTTAATCACGTTCACCACCTGCTGTGGGTAGAGCCTTGGAGCTGGTTTGCCTCCTGGCTGCAGAAGGGGTTTATTGCCTCTGTTAGGCCACATCAGCAGCAGGTGAGGTTCTCATAGGCTGATGGTTTCCCTCTGCTTCTGGCTGAAGCAGGAGGATCTCTTGTTTCATGGGGAGGAGGCATGGAGCATTGGGCTGCTTTCCTTTCTTGGGCAGGCTTTGGCCACCCTAAGTGTATCCCTCCAAGGACGTGCGTTCCTAGGCTGTAGGAGGTGGGGTTAGCGTGGTCCCTCAGTAGATTTCCTGCTGGCATCTTCGTTCTTAGAAGCTTAGTATGTGGCATGCCCATCACTGCCTGGTTCCTTTGGCCGAGATGAGAGGTGCCCACTTGCAGAAGGCTGGGGCCCTGGGAGGGCTTCCTTTATTCAGCTGTGAGAATCCCGTAGGAACCTCAGCACTATAGTGGCTGGTTTCCCCAGCCTCTCTCTTTCTTGATAATAATCTTTCAGCTGTCCTGGCTGGTTCACTGCCATGGATATGGAGCGACCATCCCTTTGCCTTCAAAGAGAAGAACCACTGTGTTCTCCCATGCCAAGCCTCTAGCCCTTTTTGCTGTCCAGTTCTTTCCTCTTCAGGCTCTAGACTCTGCCCTCCTTTCACGGCTGTCCCAGATCTTCCCAATACAATGCTGGGGCCTTGCTAGGGGGCAGGGCCTGAGGGATGGTGCTTCCTTTATTCACTCGCCTGGTAGTTCTGATGCTCAGTCATTTCATCTTATTTCCCATTCCACTCATAGCAATTCCCTACGTGAAAAATGGAAAACCAGGGGCTTTGAAACCACAGAACTGAATTTGCACCCTGGATCTGCACATATCTCTGATCTTGGGCAATCAAAATCTCTAAGCCTTAGTTCCCCATTTTCTACAAATGCGAGTGATGGTGTCAGAGCGGTGCTTAAGTGAGCCAGAGGGAAGCCCCTGGGGCCAAGTGGATGCATCAAATGTTAGCTCCTGTTCTCTTCCTTGTGCTCTTTTCTGCCCCAAGACTGAGGCTCTGGCCCTGCCCTGCATCTGTTCCTGTTCCTACTGCTTACAGGGAGCCAGAGTTGAGGGACAAAGTCTCATTGATAGCAAGGAGACTGAAAATAGATATCAAAAACCCTAGGGTACCTCACTGAGCCTTTCTTTTTGATGGAGTAAAAACTACTGAAGGAACACAGAAACAAAGAGAGATTTGGAAGGAATGCAGACATGTATCTGAGGATACTTGAGACTCTGTCTCTGGGGGGGTTTCTAGAGCTTGCAGGCAGGTAACACAATGAGTGGATGGGGCTGGAGGAACTGTGGGAGGTAGAATTCTAAGAGGAATTTTGCCACTTGGTGTTACTTCTGTGATTAGTTCTATGGCAAAAGCAGATCAGATGAGATCCTAATCTAATCATAAGAGCTCTTGAAAGGCGGCAAGTTCTCTCCCGCTGCTGGCGAAAGAAGAAATCCAAGAGCTTACAAGTATGAGAAGGATCCAACTTCCACATACTGTTGGTGGCTTGAAGATGGCAGGGCACATGGCAGGAAAGTGGGCTTCTGTAGAAGCTGACAGCCAGCAAGGAGACGGGGACCTCAGTCCTACAGCCACAAGGAACCAAGTTCAGCCAACAGCCTGAATGAGCTTGAAAGCAGATTCTTCCCCAGAATGATTTTGTGAAGCCCTAGTCAGAGACCCAGCTGAGCCCACCGGGACTTCTCATGTAGAGAACTGAAAAATAGTAAATGGGTATTGTTTTAATTTCCTCAGTTTGTGCTGGTTTGTTACAACATCAATAAAAAACTAATACAGTACAGCAATGCAATAGGGACTGGTGAGGACTGTGGTATACTGGAGATGTACATGCCATCTAACTGTGGAAGCCACTAGTCAGCTACAACTGAGTGTTGTCATATAGGAGGCTCTGCAGAAGGAACCCAGTGTTTCTGGATTTTTGCATTTTTTGAGACCAAAACTTCAGACTGTGTGAAATATCTTGGCTTTAAAAAACAAACCAAAAAAAACATATCTGTTGGGTAAATACACTTGTGATCCCTTCGCTAAAGTACAACCCTCCTTGAATGGAGAATTTCCTGCATTTGTTTTGAGATATTGCCTGAAGTCTCTGGTCTTTCCCATTGTGCACATAGTGAGGATAGTGTTTCTCTTGAAGTACTGACTTGCAATCAACAAGGATATGCTGAGGTTTTGTTGGGGACTACGTGGGGGCTTTGGGAGATGACAGGAGGATCCTAGGCTTTTGGATGTGTGATGAGGATTCATACCATACTTGGGAAGAGAAAGCATAGATTTCTTTATTTCTCAAGAGCCAAGTTGACCACCATTCTAGGCCCCCATCATGTTAGGGTGAGTGGGTAGGAAATGGAACTGTAATTCCAACCAGCAGTCTCACCCAGTCCAATGATTTATGTTTTCTTGTAAGTATCTCAGCCTCTTTTTTTTTTTTTTTTTTTTTTTTTTTTTCTTTTGAGACGGAGTTTCGCTCTTGTTACCCAGGCTGGAGTGCAATGGCGCGATCTCAGCTCACCGCAACCTCCGTCTCCTGGGTTGAAGCAATTCTCCTGCCTCAGCCTACTGAGTAGCTGGGACTACAGGCGTATGCCACCATGCCCAGCTAATTTTTGTATTTTTAGTAGAGACGGGGTTTCACCATGTTGACCAGGATAGTCTCGATCTCTTGACCTCATGATCCACCTGTCTTGGCCTCCCAAAGTGCTGGGATTATAGACGTGAGCCACCACGCACGGCCTCTCAGCCTCTTTTACATGGCTCTGGTGACCCAGTGTTTGGCATTCTACTTTTTCCTCTTCCACTCCAGAAAGTAGCTCTTGAGACCCTCATAAGCCAGGCTTATGAGACCCTGGCTATGTCCCTTGGATCCAGCGGGTACACTCTGAATCCTGGCTTGACCAAATGTGGAATGGTGGTGTAGGAGCAAGAATGGCTGTTATACGCCACTCTCTAGAATAGTGACCCCCGAGGTACAGGGGTTGTCATTTGGCTATTTTGGACCAATATAGCAGGACTCAACTGCTGTCCATTTTCCTCTGTCCCCAAGTCCCTGACCACTGTCACCACTGCATCCAACTTCAAGCCTGTCTTCTCCCATGGGCCCTCTTGCCCTCTTACCACCTCCCTGCCCCCTCCCACTCTGGTCTGTATGTGCCACCAACAGGAAGGGGAGGGCTGCCCCAGGCCTCCCTACGTGGGAAGCTGGCCACCAGCCTGGAAGGTCTCTTGGTCCTGCATACCTACCTGTTGTTTCTAGACCTCTACCCTCAGTCTAGCTTGAGCTGGAAGTAGCGAGCTTGTCTTTACTTTCCTGGGGAATGCCCCTACTGGAAGGAGTTGGCTAGTGACTCCACAGTATCATATCTGCATTCTCAACTGTAGTCTCAAGTATAAGCTGTAGAGATGGAGGTGTGTGGGATTTAGCAGTGAAGTAACTGAAATTGAAAAGTGTTTCAGGAGTAGATGCCCATTTCACATATAATAGTTTCCATCATTAGGTGACCCAAGTGCACAGGAAGCAATCACAAAAATCCCCATGCTGATGGGGGTTCCTGGGCAATAAGAGGGCCCAGGCAACAGGCTTGCATCATGAGGGAAGGTTCACAAAGGTTGGTGGGACAGGGGCTTGGCCTTACAGGTGGGTTGAATGCAGAAAGCACTTGAACAATTAATTCAGTTCAACACCAAGTCCCATCACCATCAGCTGTCCTGACTTCCTTTCATTGGCTATGACCCTCTTTCAGAGCCCACTGATAGCCCCAGAGGCTTTGACACAGGAGCTAAATATGGGTCACTCTGACCCATTTCCATTTCAAGTTTGAAATTAGGATGGAAACTTAATCAAATTGCCCTGGGACTTCAGATGTCACCCTGCTGGACATGGGGCCTCCCGTCCCCACTGCCCTGGTTTCTGAAGCTCGCTGCTGTCAGTTGCACGATTGTTTTCAGAGCCCTCCTTTTGTGCTGTGTGCTGCAGATATTGCACTTACGTGCACAGGCACGTGTAGTCAGCAAGAATGGGAACATGTATCTCTGGGTGACATGGGTACAAAGAACAACCTAGCCAGCCTTAAGACAAGGGTGGTCAGAAGGCAGTAAGAATGCAAAAGTTAAGATCAGACCCAAAGTACAGCTTGATGGGAGGAAAAAATCCTAGCATTCTATAGCACTGTAGGGTGACTGTAATTAGCAACAATTTATTGTATATTTTCAAATAGCTATAAGGAGGATACTGAATATTCCTAATGCAAAGAAATCATAAAGATTTAGATGATTAATATGCTAATTACCTTGATCTGATCACTATACATTATATGTATTGAAACATCACTATATACACTAGAAATATGTATAATTATTATGTATCAACTTAAAAAACTTATTTTTGGCCAGGTATGATGGCTCACGCCTATGATACCAGCACTTTGGGAGGCTGAGACGAGCAGATCACTTGAAGTCATGAGTTCAAGACCAGCCTGGCCAACATGGTGAAACCCTGTCTCTACTAAAAATTAGCCGGGGGTGGTGGCACATGCCTGTAATCCCAGCTACTGGGGAGGCTGAGGCAGGAAAATGGCTTAAATCTGAAAGGCGGAGGTTGCAGTGAGCCGAGATTGCGCTACTGCACTCCAACCTGGGCGACAGAGTGAGACTCTGCCTCAAACAAACAAAAAAACATATTTTTAAAAAGACTAGGCTGGCTTTGTAGCTAGACAATCTGGGTTCAAATTCCAGATTTGACTCTACTACTATTGAGTCATGGAATCAGAGGCAAGTTGCTTACCCCTCAGAGGCTCAGTTTCTACGTCTGTAAGATGGGAACAGGGCAAATACCTGCCTCATGGGGTTGTATAGACTAAAACATGAAAATGCATGCAAAACACCCAGCCTCCTCTGGCACAAGGTAATTATTCAATAAATGACTGTTGTTGCTATTTGAGATTGTGCCATTTGTACTATGAGCAGATCAGACTAGTCTTTTGAGTTGGGAAGTTGTATTTATGTTAAGAACTCTCATGGGGATTGAAAATTGGGGATTTAGTCTCTCCAAAGGGCCTCTCCTTTTTTTTTTTTTTTTTTTTTTTTGAGATGGAGTCTTGCTCTGTTGCCAGGCTGGAGTGCAGTGGTGCTATCTCGGCTCACTGCGACCTCCACCTCCCTGGTTCAAGCCATTCTCCTGCCTCAGCCTCCCAACTACCGGCGCGTGCCACCACGCCCAGCTGATTTTTGTATTTTTTGTAGAGACGAGGTTTCACCATGTTGGCCAGAATGGTCTCCATCTCCTGACCTCGTGATCCGCCCAGCTTGGCCTCCCAAAGTGCTGGGATTACAGGCATGAGACACCATGCTTGGCCCGGCATCTCTTAATGTGTACGGGCCAGAGGGAAAAGTGGGATTTAGACAAGTCAGCCTCTACTTCTCTTGCAGTTTCTAAGCTCAAAAAAACAAAACGAAAAACAAACCTCTGTGTATGTGTGTGGTGGGGGGTGGTGTGTGCGTGGGTGTGTTGGGAGAGCAGGAAGGAGATTCGCAGAAATAAAAGAGGAAAAGGAGCTGCGCTCAATGATGTTGCAGTGAGTGAGTGAGAGAGTGAAAGTGACTAAATGTCCCATGTCTTGGTACAGGGATGGAGGAATTATAAATAGCCCTGTCTGTTCATATGCTTAGTTCTGTTGAAACCAGAGATTTGTCTTTGACCTACCTTCTTTCTTCTTCTTTAAACTCCAATTCTGCTTAATCTTTCTTGAATCGCGGATTATTTTATGATTCTAGTGAACCTCTCTCAGATAACTGCACATCAGGGTATACACACACAGTTTTTGTAAACAGTCTAGTATTAGCAGTTTCCCAGATTCCACATTAAACACCATTAATCTTATTTTAGACCATTTTTTATACCATACCCAAACTTCTGAATCATGAATAGGCAAGCTCCTATGCGTGCTTCAGAGCCCAGCTCAAATGTTCCCTCTCCAGCAAAACTTTCTTCCATGCCCAAATCAGCTGGGCAGCCCTTCCTTCATGCTTTCATTGACCCTTTCTGAGATCAGCATCCCATAATCATGCCTTTCCTGATTGGTCTCCCCTACTAGACTGTGAGCTCTCCTTTATCTTTCTCACTCACTTTTTGGACCCAGTGCCTAGCACAGAAATGTTGCAGGAACAGAGTATAAATGAAAATAATGAGTTTCCTACTTGAAATGCAAAGCAAGCCATCTCTACCTTCTGCAAATTCAAGGAAAAAATAGGAAGCTGTATCTGATGGGACTTCTTTCGGGGGCTCTGCCAATCTGCTGGGACAGCTGCACGCCAGCCTGCAGAACTAGCATCCATTTTTGCTTCAAGAAGATAAGGGGCTGTCAACACAAGTGGAATGATGGGGAGGAACCGGTGGGAAGGTAGCATTGCCTCAGAGATTTCCACCATGATTAGATCAGGGAGTGTGTCATTGGAAATGTGCTCGTGGGGAGGTTGCTTGAGGTTCCAGGCTTATTATGTTAGGGAACAGCCCTGGTCCCTGGGTGGCGAGGTGTCAGCCATCCTCCAGGTTCCGAGGGATAACTTCCCTGATGAAAGGCAGCAAACGTTACCTGCTCTGCAGGACAGCAGAGCTCCATCTTTCCCTCGAAGTGTGAATGTGAAGCCCCTGGGCCAGGCTCCCGGGGGCACCCTATGGATCAAGCGTCAGCCCCACCAAAGCTCTGGTCTGTCCTGAGATAGGAGCAGAGACTCGGCCACAGCTTGGAGACCCTGAGCTTGGAGGATATAAGGGGAGCAGCTGCCTGAAGAGCTTTAGGGTCTCTGGGCTGGAAACGCTTCCCGGTAGCACAGATTTCTCAGAAGGGCCATGGATATTTTGGCTCAGTTAGAGGACACACTCAGCAGGCTTCAGAGGAAGCCGATTTTCCATTTCCCCAAGAGGGATCTGAGGAGGACAGTAAAACTCCTTCTGAAATTATTTAACTTAAAAGCTGATGAAGAGCAGGCACACTGCCTTGCCTCTAGCACTTTCACCTGCCAGAAGTTTCCCACGGATTTCATTGTGTTCTTAACTGCGGCACAGTGACATAGGCGGGAAGTATCAACCCCACCATTTAAGGACAGATGGCTTTGCTTTATTTGCTGCTGAGAGGATCTTGTCTTAAAAAAATATAGTTGGTCTAAGCCCCAAAGCCCCCCAAAAGACCCAGCTTTAGCTCTCTGTCCTCACACAAAGGGGAGCCCGGTCTTTGTGGAGTGAGTTATGAAGGCCTCCCCAGAAGACACAGGCCAGATACCCCGTGTGCCTCGGCCACTCACCTGTATCACACTCCATCATATTGACAAATGGCAACCCTCCAAGACAGCCATTTCCGGATGCAAGGACAGGACCCTCGGTGGGGTGAGCTGAGCAAGAAGCCGTAGCATGATGGCTCACAGTCCTGGGTGAATGCAGCTGGGTCACCATCATTCATCCTGCCCGGGTATGTGCAGAAAACCTCTCCCATTCCTCTACCGTAGTTGTGAGCACCAGAGAACTTTGCCAAACCTCTCCCACCACTCAGGAAATGTTTGGGGCCTGGCAAAACACAAAACATACTTTCTCAGGCACTTCTTGTTTTCATATTTTCCATTCTTCACTGCCTGTTAATCTGGAGTGAAACAGAGTCCATATGTTCTGAGTCCCTTTGCCTAATTCTCAGCGGAATGACTTTTTCCTCTAACATTGTTCGAAGTCCCAAAGTTTTTGATATTTTGCCTTAGAAAGAGGGCACCACATTTTGCCACAGTGGATGTAAACCTGAGACCTAAAGAACGTGTGTTGTCTTGGTGTTCCCGGAGGCGTGTGGATGCAGCATGGGACAAGTGGCTCCCTCATCCTTTCAGGGAAATTGTCCACCCAGGAGCAAGAAAGAGCAGACTGCCTCCTTAGCCTATGCAGAGTGAGCTAGGGCAGTATTCTTTTCTCATGGCAAGAGGGGGTTCATGACTGAACCCCTCATTTTCTGTCTCCCTATTAGAATCGACTTACCCTCATGTCAAAGAAATGGCATAGCCACGTCCTTAGGGAAGAGTGCAGGACGGCCTCTACTTATTTCCTACATTAAACAGAGAGAGAGTACTTTTAGGAGCCATTTTGATGCTTTCTCTGGGGTGGAAAGAACGGCACTACACTAAGACAGATGATTGTCATGAGGACATCAAAGAAAGACCTCTAGTATTTGCTGGAAAGCCGAGCCCAAAGCCCAGGCTGACAGGCCGTTTGCAAAGAGATATCTGTATGCTTTCTTCAGGAGAAATCCCAGCATACAGTGAGCAGCGTCTGACACACCCAGGATTGTGGGGTATGTCAACCACACACTCAGACAATACAAGTTCCCTTTACATTGCATGTGATTTTAGGGATGAGGGGAATGCTCTGTGCCTCACTAATCCACATACACACAAACTCACACACACACACACACACACACACACAGGCACACACACACGAGTGTCTGATGACTAGAAGTCTATACTTAGAATTGTGCTTCATTAGCAAGAACCTTTTGATAGGGAAGATTTGGGTGGGAAAAGAATCTGAGGATCTTGGAAGTCCCAGAGTGGGCTTTACAGAAGCCCCTCGAGAGGGGTCGGGTAAGGAAAGACTGTCCAGAATGCAGAGAAAACAATCTTTGCTCAGCAGTTTGTGAAGGGTCTGCTGGCTATACATTTTGGGTTCCTTTTAGAACTGGAAGCATTATCTTATTTTTAACAATATGTCCCAAAGACTTCAAGAAGTTATTGTACAATGTATGATGATGCCTGAGCCTCAGAACCAGAGGGGATCCGTGCATGGGCTTCAGGTTGGGGCAGAGTTTTGTGCATCTGTCTGAGTTGCAGGTTTTGGAGAGAGAGTGTCCACAGCTTTCACTAAGAATCATAAAGCGGTCTTGAGCAACTGGAGCAAGAAGACCTGGCAACAGCCCCTCTGAAGCGTTCAAGGTTCAGGGTCAGCAGAGCCTTCTACCAGCTGTCCGGGTCTTAGGAACTGGGGTGGGTCCATGAGAACTTGGACCTGCCAGCTCACCTAGACCTTGGAGGGCCCTTTTCCCATCATTGTGAGTGCTATCCTTCAAAGGTCTTCCTGTCTCTTTGTGGATTTTTTTAATTAGAATTTTTTTCTGACCATAAAATTACAAATTGAGAAAATATGGAAAAATGTAGTGAAGAAAATAAAGCCAACCATAATCCTACAAATCCAACCAATCCTACTCATCAGAGTTAACCTCCTAGGGATTTTCTTTTTCTTTTGTCATTTTAAAGAGGATTGAGATCATATATATCTATGAATGGAGCCTTTTCATTTAACATTACATCATAATCATCTTACTTGCCATTGAAAGGTCTTCATAAGCATCATTTTCTATGGCTACACAATATTCCATTATATGGCTATAGACTGCTGACTTACTCCTTTTTCTGTCGAGCATTTGCATTGTTCGCAGTTGTTTTGTTTTTTGTTTTGAGACAGGGTCTTACTGTCACCTAGGCTGGAGTGCAGTGGCACAATCGTAGTTCACTGTAGCCTTAAACTCCTGGGCTTAAGTGATCCACCACCTCAGCCTACCAAGAAGCTGGGACTACAGGGATGCATCACCAAGCCTGGCTCTTTTTTTTTTTTTTTTTTAAGAAGTGGGGTCTTGCTATGTTGCCCAGACTTGTCTCAAACTCCTGTCCTCAAGTGATCTTCCCAAAACTCTGAGATTATGGGTGTGAGCCACTGCATCCAGCCTCTGTTCCCAGTTTTTTGCTTTGATAAATAATGCAGTCAGAACTATCTTTGGGCAAGAAGTCGGGCTTGCATTTTGGATTATTTCTTTATGATAAATTCCTAGAAGTCTTGTTTGACTTTTGAAGATACTGTGTGTTAAGATGTTGCTGAGACCCATCTGTAAAGCGTGAATGAGACTGTGGGCAAAGAGGTGGGGCCAGGCAACAGGGCTTGCTGGGTTCCTGCTGCACATCGGATGTACCACAAGGTGCTGTGGGTATTAATGGAGAGTTAAACAATTAAAAGACCCAGCCCTATCCTCGAGGCCCTTACTGTATAATGTGGAACTATTTCATACATATTAGGTTGGTGCAAAAGTAACTGTGGTTTTAGCATTAAAAAGAGGGCACCATAATTACTTTTAATGGCAAAACCGCAATGACCTTTGCACCAACCTAATAAATCGCCTAAAGAAAGACATGTCCGTATCTCAGATCCCCGGGGAATCTACACGTGAGTCTCAGGATGGAGTTGCATTTTTGTGTATCATGTCATGTTCATGTTACATTTTCTGGGGCTTCATCAGAATCTTTTTATCTATGGAGCTGCAAAGAGGTTGATCTCCTGACCTCGTGATCCACCTGCCTCAGCCTCCCAAAGTGCTGGGATTCCAGGCATGAGCCACTGCGCCTGGCCTAAAAAACTTTTCTTAATACCATTAATATGACCAATAGAGCACACTGAGGAGATGGCAGTCAGTGTCCTCCTTTTGGGGTCTTAAGATAGGGTGTAGCAGAGGCCAGAGCCTTCACCCAACGGGTGTGAGGCAGATTTGTCACCTGTCCCTGCAGTCACTCCCTTTACATATAAATCTGTTCCTGGTAGCATAAGCCAGTGTTACACGAGCCTTATGCCTACAAGATCATATTGTCAGAACATAATGTTACACAGGTGTGTGGCCCTTTCAGTGATACAAACCAATGTCACTTCATCTCTCTGCCAGAGCATCAGTCCTCACCTGGTTGCAAAGCATTAAATGAGCTTCTCACTGCTATTTCACGGCCATGAGGGGGACCAGCCCAGCTCTGCCAACAGAGAAGAAAAGGCAAGGAGGTGTGATCATTCTGTAGGCTTTTTGCTCAGGGCCAGAACCAGATGTGCACGTGGAAACTGACAGCCATCGTTTGTATTTCCTTTCTCCAATCTGCACTGACGAGTTTGGATTTGGCTAGCTCTTCCAATGGGAAAATGAGAAAGCCACGTGCCAGGCTGTGGCCCTGGACAGACATCTGCAATTGCTCGATTTTTACAAAACCCCATCTTAGCTCAGCGTGTTGTAATGGTTCGTGGATTTTGTCAATTGAGTGCCTAGTCAGGACAAGTGGGTTAGGGTGGGGTATGTCTCATCGCCCCATTTCCCTTGGAGTCTCTTCTACATCTGTGGCTGGAGTGCCCAGGTCTCCATCAGAGGGTCTGTGGGTGAGCATGCCTCGACCACAGAGACTACCCCAGGATGGGTGCTTTCACTCAGTAGCTCCAAGTCTTTCGCCTAGCGTCTGTTTTATCTGACTTGCTAACAAATCTGTGTAAATCCTTTTTTTTGCCCTCCAGTTGGCTGTTTCTCCAGGTCCAGCTGAGTTGTTTTTCTTCTTCCCTGGCTCTTGGCTTCCATGGAATAAATCCCTTTCTCGTTCCCTGGCACTCTCCTTTGCTTTGATCCTTTGTTTTCTCCAGACCCAGAACTACTTAGTCTCCTAAAAGGGCTCCGAGAGGCATTTTGGTCTTCCTGTAATTTATACACACATTACAGTCATCACGTAAGACTAATTCTTATTTGGCCTGACCTCCACTGGCCAAAAGCAACACACTCCACCCTGAAGCAGATGGGGGTCGGGGAGGAAACAGGCACTGCCAACCCCTCAGATTTAGGCAATATCCGCTTTTTATGGGAAAAGAACAACTTGAAACAAACACTTCTGTGACCACTGCCAGCCCTAATCCAGAATGCAAAATAAACAAGCATGATAATGCTCAAAATACAATCTTGGGGAATTGTGGAGGGTGGAGGGGATCAGGCATTAGTTAAAAGCTTAGACCTCCAAAGGGTATCATTAAGAAATTCTTCACACTTAATCAGACTCACCTTGGCTAGGATTTAAGCTTATGTATTCTGATTCTGTCCAAATAGAAATAGTCTTCTCCTTTCACTATGTCATTTTAAATAATAATACATTTTTACTAAAAATGATATTTTAAATATAAAATATAACAAACCATCATGTAAGATAATTGTAATGGAATATATTTTATATGTAAAAACATTATATTGTATAATTTAATACTACTATCTTTTGTATTTAAATAATATAAAAGCAAAATCTATTTCTGTCTAAAATGTTATAGATTTGTATAAATAAAATATAAAATGAAACATTTTATACTGCCTTAGCAAACATTGCCAAACATTTCTAAAATGTAGGTTACTTAAATATCTTAAAATAAACCTTATTGTTTAAATCAATACCAGACGTTTAACATTGAAATTAAGTAATTCATGGCTTTCTGGGACCAGGACACCTGTAATCCAAGCACTTTGGGACTTAGAGGGTGGGGGGGGTCACTTAAGACCAGGAATTCAAGACCAGCCTGAGCAATATAAGGAGAACCCTGTGTCTTAAAAAAAAATTTAAGAGACCCCTTCTCTTTAAAAAAAAAAAAAAAAAAAAAGGCCAGGCACGATGGCTCATGCCTGTAATCCCAGCACTTTGGGAGGCAAAAGCAGGTAAATCACAAGGTCAAGAGTTTGAGACCAGCCTGACCAACATGGTGAAACAAAATACAAAAATTAGCTGGGTGTGGTGGTAGGTGACTGTATTCTCAGCTACTTGGGAGGCTGAGGCCAGAGAATTGTTTGAACCCAGGAGGCGGAGGTTGCAATGAGCTGAGATCACGCCATCACACTCCAGCCTGAGCAACAGGGCAAGACTTCATCTCAATAAAGAAAGAAAAAAGAAAAAAACAATTAGCTGGGTGTGGTGGCGCCTACAGTCTTAGCTACTCAGGAGGCTGAGGCAGGAGGATTGCTTGAGCCCAGAGGTTTGAGGCTGCAGTGAGCTATGATCACACCACTGCAATGCAGCCTGGGAAACAGTGAGATTCTGCCTCAAAAACAAACAAAAAACAACAAATTAACTAATGCAACATAAATATTTAAAGTAATATTGAAATACATAGAATATCTTCTTTTTCTTTTCTTTATTTTTGAGACAGAATCTTGCTGTTGCCCAGGCTGGAGTGCAGTGGCTGAAACACAGCTCACTGCAGCTTCAACCTCCCCTGCTCAAGTGATTCCTTCACCTCAGCCTCCTGAGAATCTGGGACCACAGGCGTGCCCCACCACACCCGGCCAATTATTATTATTATTATTGTAGAGATGGGATCTCACCATGTGACCCAAGCTGGTCGCCAACTCCTGGGCCCAAGCCCTCCTCCGGCCTCGGCCTCCCAAAGTGCTGGGACGACAGGCATGAGCCACCGCTCCTGGCCTTCTTTTTCTATTAATGTGAAATATTTTAAGACCTGACCCAGGGATGTGCGCTCGGGCATGGTCCCG
Source organism: Sapajus apella (assembly GCF_009761245.1). NCBI lineage: Eukaryota > Metazoa > Chordata > Mammalia > Primates > Cebidae > Sapajus > Sapajus apella. Next base: position 11,303,341 of record NW_022437003.1, on the reverse strand, counting down.
CCCCGCTGACCGCTGTCTTCCTCCCACCCGCAGGCATCGGCAAGAACGTCATCTGCGACCGCACGGCCACGCCGCTGGACGCCTTCCGCATGACCTCCGCCGCCCACTACTACCCCAAACTCATGAGCATCATGGGCAACGTGCTGCGCTTCCTGCCGGCCTTCGTGCGCATGAAGCAGCTGATCGAGGAGGGCTACGTGGGCGAGCCGCTGGTGTGCGAGGTGCAGGTGCACGGCGGCAGCCTGCTGGGCAAGAAGTACAACTGGAGTTGCGACGACCTGATGGGCGGCGGCGGCCTGCACTCCGTGGGCACCTACATCATCGACCTGCTCACCTTCCTCACCGGCCAGAAGGCCGTCAAGGTCCACGGGCTGCTCAAGACCTTCGTGAAGCAGACGGACCACATCAAGGGCATCCGCCAGATCACCAGCGACGACTTCTGCACCTTCCAGATGGTGCTGGAGGGTGGGGTGTGCTGCACGGTCACCCTCAACTTCAACGTGCCCGGCGAGTTCAAGCAGGACGTCACCGTGGTGGGCTCCGCCGGGCGCCTGCTGGCCGTGGGCACCGACCTGTATGGGCAGCGCAACAGCGCCCCAGAGCAGGAGCTGCTGGTGCAGGACGCCACGCCGGTGAGCAACTCCCTGCTGCCCGAGAAGGCCTTCAGCGACATCCCCTCGCCCTACCTGCGCGGCACCATCAAGATGATGCAGGCGGTGCGCCAGGCCTTCCAGGACCAGGACGACAGGCGCACGTGGGACGGGCGGCCCCTCACCATGGCCGCCACCTTTGACGACTGCCTGTATGCCTTGTGCGTGGTGGACACCATCAAGAGGTCCAGCCAGACGGGCGAGTGGCAGAACATTGCCATCATGACCGAGGAGCCAGAGCTGAGCCCCGCCTACCTGATCAGCGAGGCCATGCGCCGCAGCAGGATGTCCCTCTACTGTTAGCACAGACTGGGGACCTCGGGGACTTGAGCCTTCTGCGGGGGATGTCCACAGAGAGGGAAAGGTGACGGTGGCCATGGGCAACGTGGGGATCGGGGAGATGGAGGGACAGTGTGAATAAATGGCATCTGGGAAGGTAAACTCCAGCCCAAACCAGACTGCTGGTGGGCTGAGCCTGCAGCCTGGAAGCATTCAGGAGGGCCTGCCATTCCCGGGTTGACCCCTGCTGGGTATTTGCACCAGAGTGGTTTGGTTTAGCTGCCTCTGCTGCGCTTTACTGTGACAAGCAAGGAGGGGTTGCTTCCCTCCCTACCTCATCCACCCCTCACACACCTTGACCTCCTGTAAGCCAAGTGGGCCTGCAAGGTCAAGGCAACAGTATCAGATGCAAACTCAGTGCCCGGGACACCCACCACTGGCAGGAGAAGGCTCATTTTCACAGTCTACAGAAGCCTGTTAGGCTGGGGTTGGGGGGTGGGATAGGCTGTTGGGAAAGTTCAGATTCCAGGAAGCTGCTATTTGTTGAATGTAAGGTATCTGAGGGCAAAAGTACTTAGTAGCCAAGTGGCCAGCTTTTGACTGATTGGGCTTCCTCATAGGAAGCACTGAGAGTGTGTCTTCGCACTTGGTTCATTGCCCTTCACCTGGTGGAGAGAGGTCAGAAATAGCAAGCAGAAAGCAGGACTCCCTGAAGCCACAAGGAAAGAGCTCAGATTGCACCAAAACAGGGGGAGCAGAGAATAAAATTGCTTCTTTGATCTTGTCAACAATTTAAAAACTGCAGAGTCACCTTATAACTTTATTTCCAGTAAAGGTGAAATTGAGTGTCACAGGGATTACTGAGGTGTTAAGGTAGCCCTGCCACATGGCTCTCCAGGCAGTGCCAAGAAGCCAGCACAAGTATGGGTTTGACCATAAGCTCAAATGCTGCCCCCAAAGACTGGGGACAGCTGTGTGCCTCAGTGTTGCAGTGTGAATTCCCTAACAAGGTAAAGTAAGACTAGCCAGGGAGGTGTTCGGGGCTCCATTACCCATCTCGCCCACCAAGCTGGCAAGAGCTTTTAGGAGATTCATCCAGCTTTGTGGAAAAAGGAAGACTTCAGTTCCAATCAGAATCCTTTTTTCTTAAAAAAAAAAAAAAAAAAAAAAAATTTTTTTTTCTTAGCTCCAGCATTTGCTTTCAGGATTCCGACACCAGAGAATTTAGGGGTAGGTACTAAACTAAACAAAACAAAAGGACAACAAGGGACATTATTTCTCGTGTTTCTACGGGGCCATACTTAGCATTGAGAAGGCTAATGGTGGAAAAAACATGTTCTTCTAATTGATCTCCTGTGTCTCTTGTCTTTGCACACTCTGCTTACAGAGCTTTTGTTAGAGATGCTGACTGCAGGCTGGAAGCAGGCAGTGCCAAAAGGGAACACAGACACACACAGACACACACACACACACACACACAGAGAGAGATTTGTGAATGCTTGCTACCATCAAATGTCACTGAAATCATTCTTAAAAATTCAGATCTGGTCTTGAAAGAAAGATCAAGTCAAGCACATTCAGAGAACAGGGAATTATCCTTTGTTATCTTTGCTTAATCCTTCACCCCACATAAGACATTTGTCAAGGGTGAACTTGGAAGCCATTCCTCATAAGTCTATGTAGCCTTTGTTCACAGGCTCACTGAAGTCCAACAGGTGTCTTTACATGCAGCTGAGGTTTAGAGTTCTTTTCAGATAGCTGGCATTAGAACTAGAAGGGAATCTAAGAGGCCTGGAGTCCACCCCCAACCTTAGTAGGCAAAATCTGAGAATGAACAGCGCAATCAGTTGCATCCTTCATTGTCCTCCATAGGGTCAAAATACTTTGAAGCCTGGCTACTCATAGATGCAAGTGTGGTGTGTCCAAACACCAGGGGAATGTTGGGCATTTTCTAGTACAGAGAAGTATTGCCTTTCTGGAAAGAGTCACCCTGCTTCATGGGACTTTGCTGCAGCACTGCAGGGTCGGTCAGCTGAAACTCCGTGCCTGGTTCATTTGGTCCCTCACCTGTTGTTGACAGACTTCACGGTCAGCGCTCCTGCTCTTGCAGCTATCAGTCCCAAACTGGAGATTTACTGGAATGGAAGCCTCCCCATAATAGTTTGAACAGACGGCCATGTCATGGACTGTTTTAGTTCTCGTTCTTCTAAATTGCTCTCGGGGAAAGTAGTTTTTGTGGAAACATTGGAATTATTATTTTTTTTTCTAGCTAGCCTGAAGGGCTTTGATTAGAGATGAAGGGAAAGCAAATGAAATGACTCAATGGGTTTCATTTTTCTAAGTCATTCGTAACCTAAATAGGGATATTTCTGGAGTTTCAATTGTATGTTTCTGTACTAAATCATAATACTTGGAAGATCTTTTCCCAAGACTTGGGGTTTGGGAGAGAGGTCCCCACCAAGGCCTCTAAGCTCTGTAATAAATTTTTAGTATCTAAAACAAAAATTCTCATTTGAGGCTGGGTATATAGAAAGAGCATATATTCTTTAAAAGAAGCATGAAAAAATGTTTTAATAAGTGTATTCAAATTTTATCCACCAAAGTGCATGTAGTAGGTAGATGAAGGAACAAGAGAAACAAAAGAGCTAGATAGTTCTTTTTCTTTAAATATAAAAATTATAGCAAATGGGTTTGAGATACTTTTTTTTTTTTTTTTTTTTTTTTTGAGACAGAGTTTTGCTCTTGTTGCCCAGGCTAGAGTACTATGGCGTGATCTCAGCTCACTGCAATCTCTGCCTCCCAGATTCAAGTGATTCTCCTGCCTCAGCCTCCCGAGTAGCTGGGATTACAGGCATGTGCCACCACACCCGGCTAATTTTGTAGTTTTAGTAGAGACGGGGTTTCTCCATCTTGGTCAGGCTGGTCTCGAACTCCCAACCTCAGGTGATCCGCCCACCTCAGCCTCCCAAAGCGCTGGGATTACAGGCGTGAGCCACTGCGCCAGGCTGAGATACTTCTTTAGTGCTCCATTTGCCCTTATCCCATCACATGCAAAGACTTGATTTGGGGTAGCAGGATGAAGCTAAAATCTCTGGCCCTCAACAGCATTCTGCAGAAGGACTTTGTTTCAGCCCAGCACCCTTAATCATGCCCTTAGGGGTTCAGGTACCCTTAGCTGACTTTGACCTAGAACTAACACCCAACAATATTTCGGCTCCTTTCTGCTTTGTTGAATGTGTTTCAAGGGCTTTGATGTAAGGAGGCAGTGCTTTAAGAGTCTTCTCATTTAGTTCCCACTTGCCTGTTTTGTTCCCATCCATGTGTGGGTGTCCCTAGATTCCAAGTTCTGAGGGAGGGTGTGGGTCAGGGTTCTTACCTGGTATCTAAAAATGTTTGGGAGTGCCCTGGGCCTATTCAAAAGTTTAGAATCTGTAATCACCATCAGATCCTCCAGGACTTCTCCCCTCAACAGAGAATTGTACTGTAGGGCACCCCAGGCCCACCTTAGCCTACATGGCAGCAAATACCACTGTGCCAGGTATATCTGGACTCTTGGGTAGTCTTGGCCAATTCCAAGACTGGCCAATTCCAGGACTTGTCCACTGTGTGCAGAGTATTTTCAGTATGTTATCTCATGCAATACATGAAAACAGTCCTAAAGCGTTGGGTATTGCTATTTCTTTTATACACACGGGAAAATGGAGGCAGAGTAAGAGGAAGAGGAACTTGTCCAAAGTCACACAAGTGTTAGGCAGAAATGGGGTCATTCAAATCCAAAATCTTCTCCAGACCACACTGCCTCCCAAGAAGAAATGTGGGCATGTCCTGCTCCCGCCAGGCAGGAAAGTGCTCCTTATCAGCTTCTCCAGGGGTCTGCTGTCACTCCCAGGAAGGACTGTGACAGGCATGGACGGGTCTCCAGCCTCACCCAGCCTGCTGCCAGCACTCTCCCGTCCAGCAGCATGTAACATCTGACGCTCTGCCAGGAGCTTATAGAGCTGCACAGGGAAGTAGCCGGTGTTTCTTCCCCTCCCCAAATGGAAATATCACTCGGCCTCTTTTAAAATTGACTTCCTCAGTTGATTTTGATCGTAGGTGCTGCAGCAAGCCTCAGGCCTGGGTATTTTCAAAATCTTGTTTGCTATTATAGATGGCCTTGGAATTTGTTCTTGGGGGTCTGAATGTAACATAGGAAAATGTCCTTTCTTGGGGAGTGGGGCTTTAAAGTTCATTTGTTTGTGACTCAAAGTTTAGCTGTGCACTGCGCCTTTACATTCTTCCTCTCTTCCTCTTGTCTCAGAGCCACAGCTATTGAATTTAGTGATCATAAGTTGCGTTTCTGATCTGATCTCTTGCATTCTGGTGGGTACTTGGGACAGAATTAGCTTTGTTAATGATTTTCTGGGCAGAAAGGAAATTCAGTTGCATCTGAAGGGGCTTCACAGTCCAATATGTGCCGTCCCTTTGTTTTATATAACAGAGAATGATGGTCAAGGCCACCCCCATCTTTAGCAGTAGAGCCAGCACAAGAAGTCAGGTTTTCTGCCTCTTAAGTCTCATGCTGCCTCACACAGCACCTCCAGAGCTCTGGGGAAAGGAGGCTCAGAGACGTAAAGTGACTTGTCTGAGGTCCTCTGGCTAGTGGGTGAAGAAGTTGGAATTAGAACTGAAACCTGTATTAGAATGGATTCCCTAAGCTGTTGCAGGGAAATCCATTTTTTAAAATAAACTCAATTATGTCTTGAATGTACTCAGAAAATGAGCTGTTTAAAATTTCTCATTGTGACTGTAATGTGAACAATGATCTCTAACTTGTATTTTATTTGGCAAGAATGGGGGATGTGCATTCAGATCTTCACCTCTGGGATTTCCTGACGCTTGCTCTACTTGGACTCCCTCCACCCGTATCCCCATCCGACTCCTAGACATTAAAACAAATCTGGCCATGAGCACGCCTACTGCTCCACCACCGCCTACTTTCTTTGGCCATCAGAGCCTTGAAGTTTATAGGACAGAGGCCATGACATTAGGGAGCTTGTTTAAAAATCAACGATCAGAGAGGAGGGCCATCTAAGAAAAGGGGTGTGCAACTGCTGCATTATTTCAGAATCTTTCTCAGTGGCAGGCATGCCTGCCCCCCCACCCTCTCCCCACCAGGCACAGGAGCCAGCAGCTGGACTGTGCTCTGAGTTTCAGGGGACACCTACCCAGACTGACTGGGGCTTCTGGGACTTCTCATAAGAGGAGTCAAGAGCTCCCGTGCTTCTTTAAAAGAAGACAGACTCGGTGTTCCCATTGGAGTCTGCGTACTGTCTCAGGAGGGAAAGGCAATGACCCTCTGGCCTTTTTCTCCCCCATGTCACAGTCCCCATTTGCTGGAGCCCTTGAGGGGCCGCCAAAACATGTGGCTCTCATTCAGCCTTCTAAAGTGTTGCACTACTGAATCCTCCTGTTTACACCAGCAGTGAAGAGTAATGAAAGGAACATGCTTTATGCAATGGCTTTATGCTCAGTGTGGCAATCAAAATCTTGCCTGGGCAGATGGAGTCAGGGGCTATGAAACAGTCATGGAGTTGTTACAAGGCCACTGTCTCTCTCTGCTTCCCCTTCCAGGTCTCTGCTGTCCCCTGCAGCCACCACAAGGGCTAAGCTGGTGATGAACCTCTTGGTTTTTCCTTAGAAACACTATGACTTATTTGTGATTCTTAGTCTAATCCCAGGTTAAGAAACAGAACAAAAGCTTGTGACCTGACCCGTTCCGTTGCCGCCTTCCTTCTCTTTCAGGCACCTGGACGTGTTAGTATTCTGCCCTGTGCCTTGCCCAGGGGAGGGAGAAGTTTCTAGCAATTACGGCTTTCTGTCTGCTGCCTGGTGCTTTTACAGTACTTCATCTGGTTTTTATTGTTGTTGTTGTGTTTTTTTTAACCAAAACGGCATTTGTTTGGCTGTCATTGTTGCGTATATATTTATTGTGTTTTACAAACATGAGTATATATGTATGTATATGTATAAAACCAAACTTATATATAAGAAGTCAAGGCATGTATACTAGATATTTTAAAGAGTTATTTATCAAGGGAAAAAGATGTGTGTTATAAAGTAAACAGAGTCTATATTTTCTATATAATGTAGATAGTCAAACATAGCTTATAAATTATAGGAGGTTTTGGTTTTCTTTTTTATTATTAAAGGAAAAAAGGAAAAAAAAAAAAGGACAATGAATGCAACTGTTCTTAGCGTTTTTAAGGCCGAACTCCTGTGGAGCTGGGAGGTGGCCCTCCCCGGGGGCCTCTGGAGCTGATTCCCATTGTGACCTCTGTGATGCTTGATCAGGGCCAGCGGTCAGCGTCACTCAGCCAGCTGGCCTGTGCCGCTCCGACGTGGCTCCCAGCTGTTCTCCGCAATTTGCATTGGTGGGATAAAGGAATGACATGGATAAATAAAGATTTAAAAGAAAATACAGTTTCAGCTCTTTGCCTGTTTTTTATACCCTACTCTCAATTTAGGCGCCTGATCGGTTTGTGGGGTCTGAAGCATGAGTGGGTGCATACAAGGTAGAGGGGTATGTGTGTCTGTTGTGTTTGTGCGTGTGCCGGGGGAGGCCGTTCGTGAGTCAGCGTCCATGAAGCTGAACATTGGAAATCAATGAGCCTACAATTTTGATTGAAAATCAACACATTTGAGAACTGGAGGCACTTCAAAGCCATCTGGTTCAAACCCTCATTTTGGAAATGTGGAAATGAAAGGGAAGTAACCTACCTACGGCCTTTTGGTATGTATATGTGTGTCCAAAGCTAGTGTGGACAACAAGAGCTACTGTAAACAACAAGAAATTGAGAACATAGCTCTTAGATTGGGGGAGCAAATTTTAGAATGCTCCAGTATTTTAACACTGTAACCTAATACAACCTAATACTTCACACCAAGCACTGAAAGACTTTTTTTTGATACAGGGTCTTACTCTGTCACCCAGCCTGGAGTGCAATGGCACGATCACGGCTCACTGAACCCTCTACCTCCTGTGGCTCAAGCAATCCTACCACTTCAGGCTCTTGGGTTGCTGGAACTACAGGCACAGGCCACTACGCCCGCTAATTTTTTTTTTTCTGTATTTTTTAGAGATGGGGTTTCATCATGTTGCCCAGGTTGGTCTCAAACTCCTGGACTCAAGCGATCTGCCTGCCTCAGTCTCCCAGAGTGCTGGGATCACAGGCATGAGCCACTGTGCCCAACACTGACCATTAAAAGAGCATCTTTGCGGCTGGGCGCAGGGGCTCCCACCTATGATCCCAGCACTCTGGGAGGCTGAGGCGGGCGGATCACAAGTTCAGGAGATTGAGACCATCCTGGCCAACACGGTGAAACCTCGTCTCTACTAAAAATACAAAAAAATTAGCCGGGCGTGGTGGCGGGCGCCTGTGGTCCCAGCTACTCGGGAGGCTGAAGCGAAGAATCGCTTGAACCCAGGAGGCGGAGATTGCAGTGAGCTGAGATTGCACCACTGCACTCCAGCCTGGCGACAGAGCAAGACTCTGTCTCAAAAAAGAAAAAAAGAACATCTTTGCTACTTCTTTCTTAGCCGTGTTTAAGGTCAACCATTTCAGACTGAGCTCAGCCTAATTTCAAATTTGCATGACATAGACCGTTTTGTGGAGGGGCTGGCCTTTCCTTTCTATCCTTTGCTGAGTCTTAGAGGATGTTCATGAATGCTCCTTTTTCTCTATGCTTTCCCCTTTGCTTAAGAATTAATACTACAAAATCTGAAATCTCATTCATTCCTTCATGAGCAGGTCCTTCGTAATAGATGGACTAAATACATCCAGAATTCAGTCCATCTATGATAAAATTATAGCAACCTCCTGTAGCCACATAGATTATTATCTTGAATATATGACATTCTCATATCATATGATTCTGCAGTAAATCTAAGAGCAATTCTAAATAAGGCCAAAAAGTAGAGTGCTTTGTCAAAACCAAAAGCACCATCCACCCACATGTCAAGTATCATCACAAAGGGATCCATTCCCCTAAGTTTCTTCCAGCAAAGTGACCTGAGAACCAACCCTCAATGAAAACTCAAATCTCCTAAGCAGTTATATAAATTTTTAATCTAGGAGCTAGTTCTTCCTTCCTGGGTTTGGGATTCTCTTTGTGATGTTGGTTTCTCTCCATTTAGTCCCATTTCTTGCTTTCTGAACCTGGGATTATGTGCTTCCTAGTAAACCACAGGATATGATCAGTGCAGCTTTCATAGTCTCTGAACTGTTGCCTAAAAGGAACAGATACAATTGCATAGTAAGTCATTCGGGTTGTTCTCTACTGGTGAAATGAAGAGAACCCCGGGTATCCTCTGATGTCTGTCTACATACCCCACCTGCCATCACAGAACCATTTTCCAGTTTCACTTCCTGCTTCTTTTATCTTGTGCGTTTTTAGCACCTGTTGTGACAAGCCTGGGTGACTCGATCTAAAAAATGAAATGACAGCTACAATTACCGTAAGAATGAATTACAGATACACAATATATGCAGAACTCTGTATGTATAGAAATGAAAACAGAAATAACTTCACCTCCCTCTAAGTCATAGGCTCCCATGATATTGACCTTATTCACCTACCTTTTGCTTAAGTAGAAAAGATCCCTCTGCCTAGATAGCCCCTAGGCTTGGCCCCCACCCTCACTCGGCAGTAGCAATGGCCCCTGCAGGGAATGTTGTCCAAGAAGTCTAGATGATAGAGATGAAGCAGACACATCACTTCACAGGGTTTTTGCCAAGTCACCACCAGAAGCACAGCATTACAGTTTACTTGAGCCAAGACTGCTACAAAAATCTGAAGCAAATTAAAGCTATTCAAAATCCTTTGCCTTGTGCATTCAAGTTGAGGCCTCCTTTTGAATCCTGTCTGAGTCTGCGTCTGCTGGGGACATTCCTGAATGATCACTTGAGCTGTGACAGCTTTTGTAGCATTGCCGTGGTCCAACCACACCTCTGCATGATGAACTCCAGCATACCTAAGCTGGTTGTTGGACTTCCTGTAAAGCGTCATTCTAATTGCAGAAACACCTTTCTCTCTTGATTTCATACAGATTCTAATCACTTTGAATGAAACCAAACTCCTCTTCAGCCGTGAATGAAAGTTAAAGATATGGTAACTTTTAGAAGCCTTCTTGGGCAGTTATAGATTAATTCATTTCTCAGTCACTGAAGGAGCTCAATCCTAGAACAACAGTCTGGAATACATGCGTATGTATGCCCCATTGTCTCTGACCCACTCATCATTGGCCATTCATGCCCTGGGAGAAAGGGACCCTAGGAAGGCCTGAGGGGCTGCAGCTGATGTGCAGATCATGTGCACAGACCCCACAAGTTCAGGCTCAGGCTCAGTCTTGAACTTCCCCATGTCACTAACTCCCTTGTAGAAAGAACTAAAGGGTCTAAATCAGATCTAAGTCAGATATAGGCTGTTTGAGGCTCCCGTGGGAAGGGCAAATCACTCCAGACTCCTCAGAAGCAAAGGCCAAGCAGGCATGAGAGCTCATGAAACTCCAGAGAGAGAAGCAAGAGCAGGATCTGCCCTTTCTCAGCTTCCCAAAGCTGCCTGTCTCGGAGCTCACAAATGAGGCTGACTCTTCAGAGTTCTTGGCCAAGGATCTGGACTTGACAGTCAGGTTTCCACCATGAAGCAGAAGACAGAGCTAGCCTGGAAGGAGCAGCTGTGCGTCACTCTGGCTGTGAAGGGCTAAAACTCTACATCTCCCTGAGGAAGCAGGAGAGAAGAAAGGGATGGGGAGAAAAAGAGGAAGGAGTTGGCAGTAATGGACCAGGAAGGGGAGGAGAAGGCAGCAGGAAAAGTGGTACTTCACAAAGTCTAAACTAAATGAAGGAGAACAAACAGACGAAAGGTCAGAGGGCTCTGCACTTAAAATAAGGAAGGTCGTGAAGATAAGTCAACGTTGCTTGAGTTAAAATAAGGAAGGTTGTGAAGATAAGCAAATGTTGCCTGAGATATCTGGCTGATGGGCCTTCATCTGCACTTTGGAAGCAGCTTGTTTGAGGAGGAGGACAGCAGACGAGGAGGAATGAGGGAGGAATTCTTATAGGAACAGTCTGGCTGAGTCACTTCTAGAGCTGTTCAAAGCTGTCAAACTGTTGGCATTTCCTGGAAGTTCTTTAATGCCAACAACTGTGTTAAATGAGCAACATCCCTAAGACCCCAAGTGCCCCTTGGATCCCCTTCTCCTTTCTTGTTGCTTTTGCGATTTGCAAATCCCCTAAACCTGAAATCTTCAAGGATTCAGCATCTGCCATTTCACCACGTGGTAGTCCCCTCCTTGGACCCCTTTAAACACACCCTCCACTCCGAAATCTACCATTTAGCCTTTATTTATGTTTTTGGTGCACACACAAGGCTTCTCACTCCTCAGCTTTTGAAGAACCCACTCACTACGCTGTCACTTCAATCTGCTGTCACCTCCTGCAGCACAGAATTTCTGAAGAAAGTCCCCAGGTAAGCTGGCCTGGCCAGCAGAAGTGGATGCTCACCCGCTCCATCTAGCCCCTAGGCTCTGCGCTTCTGGACTCCCTGGCTCAGTCCTCAGATCAGTTCCGGATCTTCTCTCCTTAGGTTGCCTGTAACATCCGGGTTTCTCCCTTACTTGCTCACGACAGCCTCTTGCTTTCATTCATCCATTCATTCATTCTGAGGCCATCTGAGGAATGCTTCCTTTCCTGTTTCCCTGATGTCCTAATATGTGCTGTATCCACCCACTTCCTCTTCCTTGCATGGGGAAACCAAGTCAGAGGGAAAGATACATCTTTCTCTTCTAATGCTGGATCTCATTCCTTCCAAGCCTGCTCTCATTCCCCACCTTCAGTCTCTCTGTGTCCATTCTTCTCTTCCTTTCATCCTTCAGTTGTGCCAGTGGCTCTCAGACTAGAGTATAAATTTGGGGCTGGGGTGTCTCTAAACTTAGGAGGGAAAATACGCATCTTAATTTTTATTAACTCTATGTGAAATTTAGCATTTTCTTTGATTATGACAACAAATCACAATTGTGTAAGCAGCAATATCTGTGACTTCATCACTAATAGAAATCACAGCTATTTTCTTTTTTTTTTTTTTTTTTTTTTTAGAGGTGAGGGTCTTGCTCTGTTGGAGGACAGTAGTGTGAACACAGCTCATTGCAGCCTCAAACTCCTGGGCTTACGCAGTTCTCCTGCTGCAGCCTCTTGAGTAGCTGGAACTACCAATGTGGGCCCATGCCTAGCTAATGCTTTTAAAAATGTTTTGTAGAGAGGTGGTCTTGCTATCTTGCCCAGGATTCACATCGATTTTCAGATCTCATTATTGGTTTGCAGATATCTTGAAGTGGCATTTACACTCATTACTTCTCTGAGATTATGGAAATCAGTAGATCACAACCAGCTTTTGTTATTTAATACTTCGATAAAAGGCTTATACATTATTTTATTTATATATATATATATATATATTTAAATTTGGAGGACTATATATCAATATAATTTATTACTTTGCAATTATATGCACATTATCTTGCACACTTAAAAATCTTATTGGAGGTCAAGACAGGAGGATCCCTTGAGGCCAAGAGCTTGAGATCAGCCTGGGCAATATAGCCAGATCCCATCTCTACAAAAAAAAAAAAATTAAAAATTAGCCAAGCATGGTGGTGTACACCTACAGTCCCAGGTACTCAGAAGGTGGAGGTGGGAGAATTGCTTGAGCCCAGGAGTTTGAGGTTATAGCAAACTATGATCACGCCACTGCACTCCAGCCTGGGTGAAAGAGCAAGACGCTGTCTCAAAAATAATAGTAATAAAAATATTTAATTAAAAATAAAAAGAGAGGCAGGGTGCGGTGGCTCACGCTTGTAATCCCATCACTTTGGGAGGCCGAGGCGGGTGGATCACGAGGTCAAGAGATCGAGACCATCCTGGTCAACATGGTGAAACCCCGTCTCTACTAAAACTACAAAACATTAGCTGGGCATGGTGGTACGTGCCTGTAATCCCAGCTACTCAGGAGGCTGAGGCAGGAGAATTGCCTGAACCCAGGAGGCGGAGGTTGCGGTGAGCCGAGATCGCGCCATTGCACTCCAGCCTGGGTAACAAGAGCGAAACTCCGTCTCAAAAAAAATAAATAAATAAATAAATAAAATAAAAAGAGGAAATATATACTTATGAGCATTCATAAAAAGGAGGAAATCCTTTTAATTGTCACATAGATGAGAACAGCATGCTAAATGAAATAAGCAAGGCACAGAAAGACAAATATTGCGTGACTGCATTTATGTGAAATCTAAAAATGTCAAACTCATAGTAGAACGAGGTTTGAGGGACTGGGAAGTGAGGGGAAAGGGGGGCACAGTCAAAGGATACAAACGTGCAGTTGTAAAAGAAATCAGTTCTGGGGCTCTAATGCACAGCCTGGTGGCTATATTTAATAAACCTGTATTATATACTGGAAATTTGCTAAGAGAGCAAGTAGAATGTTTTCATCACACAAGAAACGAAACAGTAACTATATAAGGTGACATTTATGCTGATTAACTTGATGCTAGTAGTCATTTCACAATGTGTATATATATATAATATATATATATCAATGTGTATATATATATCAGTGTGTGTGTATATGTATATCTCTCAAATTATCGTGTTGTATGCCTTTAATTTATATTTTTGTCAATTATATTTCAATAAAGCCAAGGGAAAATAATCCCTTCCCCCCAAAGAAAGGTAAGTGGAAGCAAGATCTGAGAGCTGTATTTCTCTTCTGCATTTGTCTTTTAACTTTTACCTTCTCTTACTTTTCTTTTCTTTTTTTTAAATGTAATTCAAGAGGAAGGCAGTAACAAAGAGGAAATCAATTTCCAGACTGGCTGTGCTTACACAGTCCTGGAGCAGACAGCGTCTAGTTGTCAATGCAGGCAGAGGTGACAAGTTCTGCACCAACACCTCTGATAGGGAGTTGTGTCTGCCTGCCAAGCATTTAGAGTGAGAAAGGAGGAAAAGAGAGGGTGGGAAACGCTCGCTCAGCTCAGGCTGTCACCATCGAAGGGGGAGAGGAAGGGCTTTCTTCTGATAATCAGGAAAACAGAGAGAGAATAGATGCAAGCAAACTTGAAACCAAAAAACAACCTCCAGGGCCTCAAAACAATACAGGCAATGGAGGGCCTGCTTATGGCCAAACCGTGAGGCCCACAGCAACCTGGGGCGGCCCTCCCAGCCCGCTGGGCCATTTAGGAGACCCAGGATCTCAAAGCCCAAGTGACAACTGCTTTGTACCATTGGGCAGGTAAGGGAGGGGAGCAGACTGGAAGAGGAATTTATATCTATAGTTAGCAATAAAAATGGGTTTAATTTAACTTGTCGGGGGGGGGGTGGCTTTCCTGCTTCCTGTATCATCTGTCAGTCAGCTTCATCTCCCAAGGCACCTTTAACATCAAAATCCTGATGCTGTTTGACAGGAAGAACTGCTCTCAAGTGAAGAATGATTTCACAAAATGCCAAATCAGGATGAGGCCCATATTTAAAGACTAGCGTGCCTCCAATACACTGGAGTATGGGAAAAGGTGTGATGAGGAATTGTAAATGGGCAAATCCGTCTTTCTTAGCTTTGTCTTTGGGGTCCCACACGTTTTTGCTTATTCACTGTTTTCACAAAGCATCCCTGGTAACAACCAGGGACTCAATAGAGAGAGAAGTCAAAAGATCACCATCAAAATGCCCAGTGGGGTCGTAGGTCTAGGCTGTTCCACCTCTAGTTTTGCTCTGTTAATGGCACACTCTTCTACTTGGTTGCCCACTCAGGCCCCACACGAAGACATCATCTAGGATTTTTTCCTTTCCTCACCATTCCATATCCAACAGTCATCCGATCTGTCTTAAAATTAAAATAAAAAATATTTACGGCCAGGCACAGTGGCTCACATCTGTAATCCCCACACTTTGAGAGACCCAGGCAGGTGGATCACAAGGTCAGGAGATTGAGACCATCCTGGCCAACATGGTGAAACCCCATCTCTACTAAATATGCAAAAATTAGCTGGGCATGGTGGCGTGTGCCTGTAGTCCCAGCTACTTGGGAGGCTGAAGCAGGAGAATTGCTTGAACCCGAGAGGTGGAGGTTGCCGTGAGCCAAGATCGTGCCATTGCACTCCAGCCTAGGTGACAGAGTGAGACTCTGTCTCAAAAAAAAAAAAATATTTACTGTGCAGCGACAATGTGCCAAGCATAGTCAAGGTACTAGAGGATTGCATACATGCGGCCTCACAGTCTGAGAGTTTCCAATCTTATTAGGGGAGACAATAATAAACACATAAATAAATAAAATTGCCCCAGATTGTGCGTAAGCCTGCTTTTATCTGTTAGGTAAAAGAAACTGGCTTACTTCTAGCTATGGAAAAGACTTACAAGGGGTTATGCTTAGTGGCCCAAAAACGTCTTCAAGAACTGGAGCTCTTTCCACCTCCCTTGTTTTGCTTTATCCTAAGATTGGAAGCAAGACGCCTGCAGCAGCTCCTGGCGTCCATTCAGGTGTAACCAGGGCCAGAGGGAGAAGAGGCTTTTTCTTCCTGCATCTCCCAAAGGAGAGAGGGACTGTTCACAAAAGACCTCACAGACTTCTTTCCATGTCTCCTTAACTAGAATTGGGTCACTTGCGCTTCCAGAACCAAAAACTGGCAGAGGGAATCGAATTAACTTTTGATCAAACAGGATGGAGTCTCTGCCCCAAGGGGGGATGTAGGAAGGTGATATCGGACCAGAATTAGGGTTCCTTTAAGGAGGAAGAAGAGGAGAACAAATTCTGGGTTGGCAGCTAATGGTACGGACAACAACAATAAAGGGGCATTTAAAAACCCAATAGGGTAATGAGACAGAGGGCTCGGGGAAGGCTGCCCCAGATCTTGTCCCCATTGCCACTGCCTGGGGCGATGGCAGGAGCCCCCTGACTGGTATGGCTGGTCTTCCAGCTACTAGCCTGCTCTCTCCCACCCCCACACCCATTTTCCACACCCTCCCATTGGATCTGCCTAAAATGCAAATCTCCTCACGTTATTTTCTTGCTGAAAATGCTCCTGGATAGCATTACATCATATAGAATAAAAGGACAAACTTTTTAGCAAGAGATGATAATTTAATACTTCCCACATGCAGGGCACTATTCTAAGCACTTTCTACTGTGCTATTTAACTTAGCTCTCAGAACAGCGCTCCCATGGAAATGCTATTCTGGCTCCATTCTACGAGAGGCAGTGGGCGCTGTGATGTTCGTCTTGTCCATATGTGAGTTTCCTATTGCTGCTGTGACACATTACCACAAACCTAGTAATTTATTTTTTATTATTATTATTATTTTGAGACAGAGTTTCACTCTGGAGCCCAGGCTGGAGTGCAGTGACACGATCCTGGCTTGCTGCAACCTCTGTCTTCCAGGTTCAAGCTATTCTCTTGCCTCAGACTCCAGAGTAGCTGGGATTACAAGTGTGTGCCACCATGCCCAGCTAATTTTTGTATTTTCCTTTTTTTTTTCTTTTTTTATTTTAATTTTTGTATTTTTAATAGAGAATAGAGACAGCGTTTCGACATGTTGGCCAAGCTGGTCTCGAACTCCTGGCCTCAAGTGATCCATCCGCCTCAGCCTCTCCAAGCACTGGGATTACAAGTGTGAGACACCACGTCCAGCCCAAAACTAGTGATTTAAAACAACACAAATGTGTTATCTTGCTGTTCTGAAGAAGTCCGCAGTCAGTTTCCCCAAGCTGAAAGTAAGGTGCCTACAGGGCTATCTTGTTTTTGAGGCTCTAGAGGCAAATCCATTTTCTTACTGCTCCCACCTTCTCAGGCTGCCTGCATTCTCCCTACATGGCTATATCCCTCGACCTATGATTCCATCATCCATTTCCTCCTCTCCTTGCTGACCTTCTGCCTCCTTTTTTAAGGGCCATTGTGATTACATTAGTCTCACTCAGATAATCCAGGATCATCTCCTCTTCTCAAGATCTTTAACTTAATCACATCTGCAGAATCCCTTTGCTAGGTAAGGTAACATAATCACAGGATGCAGAGATTAGGATGGCAGCATCTTTGGAGAGCCATTATTCTGTCTTCCACTCCTCAGCTCATATGGCAAGAACAGAGTGAACGAAGCTTTGAACTCAGCCTCTGTGGGCTCTGCAGCTCCCAGAAGGAGCCATGCTCTCCCAGCCTGGTTGTTTTGTCTTCCCAGGAAGGTCTTTCTTGCATATCCCAGCCCCTTCTAGGGCTAATTCCCACTTGCCCTTACGACTCAGCTCCAAGTGACCTCTTTTAGAAAGCCTGTCACGGCTGCATTCCTCCCCTACCCCTCTGTCCCTTTCCCCTTCAGCTGAACTGTCTGTCCCTCCTTCAGGCTCCCAGGTCACCAGAGCTTCTTATAACTTACAACTTACATCATATATCACTTATACCTAATTTCAAATGAGAATGGGCTTCCCACAGAGTGCCTAGAACCCAGGAATACCAGTTAGTTGGTTAAATGAATAAATGAATGATTGAGCTGAAGACATGAAGACATTTAAAAGGAGAGACCTATGATAACAGCTAATAGACATGAGGGAAGGCTTTTTTGGAAATAGTCTTTTGAAAACTGTTCTAGGGAGGAGGTACATTTCAGGGTATAGAATGACTTATACTTTCAGGAACCAAAAGAGATCCCGGTGGGGCCCCAATAAGGAACCAGGAAGTAGACATCTCAGGCTGCTCTAATTTTCCAACTCAATCACCAGGTGGGAAAGAAAGTGAGTTTCAGGGGAGGAGCTAGGTTTCAGAATAAAGAGTGAGTACCTGGTGGTGGTGTGTCTCTTGGGACAGGTGAGTGACGGACCAGGCACGATTTCAGAACCCAGAATGACTGCTCACTAAAAGACCTCACAGACTTCTTTTCATGTCTCCTTAACTAGAATTGGGTCACTGGCACATGCCAAAACCAAAAACTGGCAGAGGGAATCACATTAACTTTTGATCAAACAGGGTGGAGTCTCTGCCCCAAGGGAGTATGAAGGAAGGTGATACCTGACCAGAATTAGGGTTCCTTTAAGGAGGAAGAAGAGGGCAACAAATTCTGGGTTGATCAGGTGGGAAAGAGAGTTTCAGGGCAGGAGCTAGGTCTCAGAAGAAAGAGTACCCAGTGCCTTTAGCCCCTCCCCAACTTGGGGACATTCAATGTCATAGAGCTCAGAGTTGAAGCCTGCATTATACACACACATGCACGCACGCACACCACATTGAAGCAAAAAGAAATTAAGTGCACTGCCACAATCACAGAACTAGTCAGTGGCAAAGCCAGGCTGTGAACCCAAACTGTCTGAGTTCAGCTCTGCGTGTTTACCATTGCCTGTCCCTGCCTGTCACACAGCCTGTCAAATGCCAACTGTGTTCTGACCACACTGCCTGTCAAATACCAATTGTATTTTTTTTTTAATTTCAGATTCAGGGGGTATATGTGCTTGTTCATTACATGGGTATTACATGCATAATGGTGGGAGCTGGCTTCTCATATATTCATCACCCACATGTTGGACATTTTACCCAGTACGTAATTTTTCAATCCAGCCCCCTAGCCCCTTGGAGTTCTCAGAGTCTATTTTCTCTATCTTTATGTCCATGTGTAGTACCAATTCTGTTTTATTTTTTAAATAAAGCAATATCAGCCAGGCATGATGGCTCATGCCTGTATCCCAGCACTTTGGAAGGCCAAGGCCGGCAGATCACCTGAGGTCAGGAGCTTGAGACCAGCCTGGCCAACATGGCAAAACCCTGTCTCTATGAAAAACGTAAAAATTAGCCGGGCGTGGTGGATGCCTGTAAACCTAGCTACTCGGGAGGCTGAGGCAGGAGAATTGCTTGAATCCGGGAGGCGGAGGTTGCAGTCAGCTGAGATCACCCCACTGCACTCCAGCCTGGGCAACAGAATAAGACTCTGTCTCTCTCTCCCTTTCTCTCTCTCTCTCTCCCCCCACCCCCACCATATATATATGTATATGGCAATATCTGGGGACTTTGGAGCCTGATCTAATGGACATAAAGCTCACAGAGAGAAATAGTCAAGGAGAAGACAGAGGAAGAAGGACTGAGTGAGTACTCACTGCAAAGAACATGTCTCAAAAAACCAGAAGTCAGAAGGCCCAGGGTGTCACGCTGGTCCTTCATCCTCTAAGTGGATTTCCTTCTCAAAATCCACAATCGCCATTCAGTGGATGTTAGAGTTTTCACCAGATGGAAAGGAATCTTATATGTAAAAAACATTTTACACTATAATTCTATCTAATTAGGTCCTGTAAACAATAGGATGAGTTCTCACCCAAAAGAGTATATTTATGTCAACTCTGGAGTTCACCAGTGCATTGAATAAATTGAAGGTTCCTAAAAGGCCCTCCTAATATTCTGAATTATGTTTTTACCAAAATAAATATGAAACACTCCTGTGCTAGGAAAGTTAAAGTGCCGTCATATGTTGATACAAACCAGGGCTCCCTTAAGCAAACCGAGTTCACTTGTGTTGAATCATAGAGGGACTAGGGCTTTAATTCTTATTTCCCCCAAAGAGGTATTTCTATGCACGCCAGGTGGAGAGCAGCAAAAGTGCAGGGGCCAGGAGAGGTCTGGAGGAGCTGGGAGCAGCCCCACGTGGCTGGCGTGGTCGGGGCTGGGCAGAAGAACCTGGTGATACAACGAGACCACGCATGCCCAGATAAGGAGCTTGGACAGACTCTTACAGGAAATCCGGAGGCCTCGGAGGTGAGCGCAATGCGAGGACCCTTGGCCCTTCTGGCTGCCAACAGTAGATGCAAAGCAAAGTCACGGAATGATGAGAAAGTACAGAGAAAGCGAGCTCAGTCTTCACTGCTCAGTCACTGCTCAGCTCTGAGAGGCGGCGTTTGTCAATTCCCTTCCAGAGTCTCAGGTATGTGGTAAAGTACTATAAAGGCAGGGATGTCAATAAACTATTTAGCTGCCGGTGAAAAATAAGACATTCTCAAATGTGAAACATATAGTAATATATAAAGGTACATCATGCATGTGATCCACACTAACTTTGCAGCCTTACTTAAAACAACCATCAATCACGTTCCGTGTTCCCCAGTTCTGGCCAGCCCTTCATTGATAATAGTGATTCTTGGTAACGAGAAAAATCCTCAGGCAGGTAATCAATTCAATGACTGTGAGTTGTATTTTCAATTTTCACTAGAATATTCCCAGCCTATGTAAGGCACTTCAAAAATGAAATCTTTTCCTGAAAAGGTAAATTTTTAGTGAAGAACAAAATAAGCTTTCAAACTGTATTATCTGAACATGATTGTTACAGTAGTTGGAATTCTTGATAAAAATTCCAGGAAACCTAGTTGTAAGGCAAAATGGATACTGCACAGTGGGAGAAAACCTGGATCACTGAGAATCACTCTGGACTTTTAAAAAAAATCCTGATGCCCCATCACACCAGGCCATTTGTATTCAGGACAGTTGGCTCAGCATCTCTGAGGCAGGACCTGGGCATCATTATTTAATTGCCTAAAACTCCCAGGTGTCTTCAATGAGCAGGTAGCAACCAAGCTGAATACAGAATCACCTGGAGATTATTTTTTTTTAATTTAAGATGGAGTCTTGCTCTGTCGCACAGGCTGGCGTGCAGTGGTGCGATCTCCGCCCACTACAACCTCTTCCTCCCGGGTTCAAGCGATTCTTCTGCCTCAGCCTCCTGAGTAAGTGGGACTACCGGCGCGTACTACCACGCTTGGCTAATTTTTGTATTTTTAGTATAGATGGGGTTTCACCATGTTGGCCAGGATGGTCTTAAACTCCTGATCTCATGATCCGCCCCCCTCAGCCTCCCAAAGTGCTGGGATTTCAGGCATGAGCCACCACACCTGGACTTACCTGGAGAATTTTTTTTTTTTTTTTTTTTGAGATGGAGACTCATTCTATTGCCAGGCTGGAGTGCAGTGGCACAATCTCAGCTCACTGCAACCTCCGCCTCCCAGGTTCAAGTGATTCTTCTGCCTCAGCCTCCTGAGTAGCTGGGACTACAGGAACGTGCCACCACACCCAGCTAATTTTTGTA
The DNA here is from genome assembly GCF_009761245.1 of Sapajus apella. Classification (NCBI taxonomy): domain Eukaryota; kingdom Metazoa; phylum Chordata; class Mammalia; order Primates; family Cebidae; genus Sapajus; species Sapajus apella. Next base: position 11,282,289 of record NW_022437003.1, on the reverse strand, counting down.
TTTTTAGTAGAGAAGGGGTTTCACCATGTTGGCCAGGATGGTCTCAATCTCTTGGCCTCGTGATCCACCCACCTCGGCCTCTCAAAGTGCTGGGATTACAGGCGTGAGCCACCACACTCAGCCTTACCTGGAGATTTTTTACAATGACACCTGCCTACGCACCCTTCCTGCCCACCCCCTACGCACAACACGACAGAGACTCTGATCCAATTGATCTGAAGAGGGACCTGGCCTTTTTTTTTTTTTTGAGACCAGGTCTCACTCTGTCATCCCAGCTGGAGTGCAGAGACACAATCACAGCTCACTGCAGCCTTGAATTCCCTGGGTTCAGGCAATTCTCCCACCTCAGTCTCCTGAGTAGCTGGGACCACAAGCATGCACCACCATATCCAGCTATTTTTTGTATTCTTTGTGGAGATGGAGTTTCATCATGTTGCCCAGGCTGGCCTTGAACTCCTGGGTTCAAGTGATCTGCTCGCCTTGGATGGGCATTGTTGAAGCTGCCTGCTGAGGTGAGTCTACTGTGCAGTCAGGTTTGAGGATCTCTGGCCTAAAGCAACCACTCTAATAAATCAGTCCTGGCCGGTGAACCACCTCTGGCTCTTGCCTTTCCCACATTCTCCAGTCTTTTCGCAGCCAGCAATGATAGGGTGAGGTGAAACGCTACTTTCTCCCTTTCTAATTTGCAAGTGAATTAAACCCATCACCACCTTGAGCTGTTAGCCATTTTTACCTTGGTGCAAATTACCTGTGGGGCAGCAGGGCTTTGGGAATTTATCCCAGCAGATTGTTAGCTGATATCAGAAACGTATCAACCCAATTCCTTCATGTGAATCATTCCCTCCATTCTTGAAATCCATAGAACTGTCTCATTGGTTCATACACCGTTCACCTGTGGTATAGTTAGCTAAGGGTGCAGTGGGAGGGTGATCTTGAACAAGCCAGGCATGTGGCAATTCCCCAGAATGGTTGGTTGTCAGGATGAATGAAGGGGAAGATACCTTTGTGAGTGGTGGCGCAAGAATATGAAGAAGTTTGCACCCTGTGCAGGAAGTAATAGGAATTGTGTATCAATCACTTGAGCCTTTAGAGAAGTTAAGTAGCTTCCATGGCCACAAGGTAGATGACCACATCTGGATTCAAATCCAGGTGTCTGTGAATCCAATGTTCATTCATTTTTCTCTAAGTCACACTGGCATCTTGTATAAATATGCCCTAAATCATATATTTGAAACCTCTGGGGCTAGGGTGGCTTGGAATTTAGAATGTTTGGGACTTTAGAAGGGCAAATGCATTAATATCTGTACAGCAAAACATATAAATATTTATTCCAAATGGGATTTAAAAAAAAAAAAAAGCCTCACATCAGCCTCCTGTTAATTCAGAACAGATGTGCCAGCAAGTTTGGGGTTTACAGAGCTTTTTTGGGATTTGGGAATTGCAGGTAATGGATTGTGAACATGAGCATCAAAGAAAACAATTGCACGTCGTGGCAAACAACGACTGGACATCCCAGGCTTTCTGCAAAGCTCTGTACGTGAGCAGCCCTCGCAACCACCTTGCAAGGTAAGTGCAATTGATTATCATTCCCATTCTAAAAGTCAGGAAACTGAGGCACAGATGTGCTAAGTAACTTGTTCAAAGTTATATGACTAATAAATCCACTCATTTGTTCCATCTCCATTGCAGTTGAAAGCTTATAGTTGAAAATTTTTGTAGAGTAATCCACTCTAGAGAAAACCTTTTTGTCTTATTGAATGATAAAATATTTCCAGGAGGACTGGCACTGCACTCTGATTTGAAAGTCTTTGTTTTACAGCTTTAAATGTGCCTTCTCTTTCTATTGTCTGTCTTGTTTTTGCAGCAGCCAATTTATACAAGACAGCTGTAGGTTCTCTCCTTTGCACACTGATAGAAGTCTCAGGAGGTTTCGGGGGAACCTTGCGCAAAGTACTAGCTTTATTAAAATGAGATCCACTTCCAAAAGAGCTGGGTACAATGTGGATTTCTATTCAAACAATATTGTAAAATTAAAGTTGGATGATCAAGGAAGACTTTTTCTTAGTAATGAGACTCTGTGTGGGGATGCAGAAGTTGGCCAACAGTGTGTTCTGTCTTCTGCGTAATTCGGTTTCCTCCATTCTGATAATCTGTACCTTCCCAAAGCAATCTAATAAGATTTACAGGAGTGGCTTCCCACTACTGTGCCAAACATTGTTGAGAATGCACTTTAAATACTCTCAAAGATTTAAAAGAAAAGCATCGATGTTTCAATAATTATTAAAACACATCCTCAAAATCCACATAGCCATTCAGATTCTGGGAGAACAATGTGCTTTGTTTAGTTAACCTTTCACTTTTTTTTATCTCATTAGAACTTTAAACTATTAGGCAAAACAGATAAATAACCCTACTGATATCCATTTATTTTGTGATTAACTGAATTTTATTATTTCAAAATGTTAGAATATTGTTGTTTTTCCACAGATATGTTAAAGGTTTATTGTTGTCTTGAGAGTGATTTTATTAAGCCTAGGTAAATAGTATGTCCAGATAATGGAATCCAATAGGAAGAAGGGTCTGTCTATAGGAATTCAGTGTATAAGCAGCTTTGAACCAATTTATTCCTAAATAAATAAATAAGTGTTCTTATGCTGGGTTGGCTTGCCCTACAAAATGGGCTGCTTTCTTCTTCAAAAAGCTCCCCCTGCTGTTTAAGAAAGTCTAACTTTCCCCAATTCTTTCTAAATCTGAAATGCTTCTAGTTATCCTATAAAGTTATTTATTGATGCCTCATATTTTATTACCAAAGCTAGAGCATTCGGCCAAATTTTGCAAAATATTGAGAACATGGTAATTCTTTAACAAAGGCTTGTTGAATGAATTAGGAATTCCTGTCAACCTCACACCATAAACCAGGCAACCAAGGCAGAAAGAGGTGACTTAGGTCTCGGCTTTCACCTACCGTCCATGTGACCTTGGGCAAGTCACGTCACTTTGTTCATTTACTTATTTATTCAACATTTATTGAGTATTAATCCATACCAGGCACCATGCCAGGTGCTAGGGACGCAATGGTGGGCAGATAGATCTGCTTCCTACCCTCACAGACCTTCTGGGTTCTCAAGCCTCAGTGTGTGTCAGATTCACTCAGAGGCCTTGATAAAACACACATGGCTGGGCCCCATCTCCAGAATATCTGATTCAGCGGGTCTGAGGTGGGGTCTGAGAATTTGCATTTCTAACAAGTTCCCAGGTGAAAGTGATACTGATGGTCTGTGGGCCACACATTGAGGGCCGCTGGCTTTAACAGGAACACTTGCAATAGTATGATAAATGCTGTGATGGGTCCTGGGTGAAACAGGGACCTAGAGCAGAAGATTAATCTAGTCTGTGGGGATAGAGAAAGTTTGCCCAGACACTCGCATTTAATCAGTCCTAAGACCTTAATATCTCAGGCGTTGGGATACGGTAAACACTGATCCTTCTTTCTTACACTTTAATATCTCCAAGATCACAATGCACTTCATGAAATACTGTAACAACATTTAAGCAGAAAGGGTAATCCAGACAATGCGGTACTGGCACACGGAGAGATGTATAAATCAATGGAATAGAATAGAGAGTCCAGAAATCCATATACCCATGGTTAATTGATTTTTGGAAGGGGTGCTGAGATCATTCAATGGGGAAAGGGCAGTCTTTTCAATGAATGATGTGGAGATAACAGGATGGCCACAAGCAAGAGAATGGATTTGGATCCTCTAACTCAAACCACATCCAAAAAATTGACTCAAAATGGGTTGAAGACCTAAATGTAAAAGCAAGAGCTATAAAACCCTTAGAAGAAAATACAGAGGTAGATCCTCATGACCTTAAATTTGGCAAAAGATTCTTAGATATGACAACAAAATCATGAAAAATGAAAGAAAAAATAGATAAACTAAATGTCATCAAAATTAAAAGCTTTTATGTTTCAAAGTGAAAAGACAACCCACAGAATGGGAGAAAATATTTGCAAATCATATATCTGATAAGAGACTTGTATCTAGGATATTTAAAGAGCTCTTGCAAAGATAATCCAATTAGAAATGGGTAAAATATCTGAATATGTTCTCCTTCAAAGAAGATATACAAATGGTCTAAAAGCACAGGACAAAATGCTCAGCATCACGAGACAACAAGGAAATGCAAATCAAAACCACGATAATACTTCACACACACTAGAATGATTATGATTTTTAAAATGGCAGATAATAACAAGTGATAGCAAGATGAAGAAAAATTAGACATTCGCACACTGCTGATAGGAATGTAAAATGGTGCAGCTGCTTTAGAAAACAGATGGCAGTTCCTCAACCGATTAAACATAGAGTTACCACATGACCCAGCAATTCCACTTCTAGATATATATCTAAGAGAAGTAAAACCATCTGTCCACACAGAAACTTGTATGAGAATGCTTACAGGGCCGGGTGCGGTGGCTCACGCCTGTAATCCCAGCACTTTGGAAGGCCAAGGCAGGTGGATCACCTAAGGTCAGGAGGTCGATACCAGCCTGGCCAACATGGTGAAACACCATCTCTACTAAAAATACAAAATTACAAGTGGCGTGTGCCTATAATCTTAGCTACTTGGGAGGCTGAGGCAGAAGAATCACCTGAACCCGGGAAGCAGAGATTGCAGTGAGCCAAGATTGCACCACTGCACCCCAGCCTGGGTGACAAGAGTGAAATTCCGTCTCAAAAAAAGAATGTTGGCCGGGCACAATGGCTCATGCCTGTATTCCCAGCACTTTGGGAGGCCAAGGTGGGCGGATCACAAGGTCAGGAGATCAAGACCATCCTGGCCGACATGGTGAAACCCCGTTTCTACTAAAAATACAAAAAATAGCTCAGCATGGTGGCACAAGCCTGTAGTCCCAGCTACTCTGGAGGCGGAGGCAGGAGAATCACTTGAATCCGGGAGGCAGAGGTTGCAGTGAGCCGAGATCGCGCCACTGCACTTCAGCCTGGCAACAGAGTGAGACTCCGTCTCGAAAAAGAAAAAAAAGAATGTTTACAGCCACATTATTTGTAATAGCCAAAAGATGAAAACAACCCAAGTGTCCAGGGTTACAACTGGAGAACCAAAATGTGGTATGGAATATCATCCCACTATAAAAAGGAATACAGCACTGATACATGCTTCAACGAGGATGAACCTTAAAAATATTATGCCAAGTGAAAAAAAGCCCATCACCAAAGACCACATACTTAAGACCCCATCTGTACGAAATATCCTAAACAGGGAAAGTTATAGAGACAGAAAGTGGATTAGTGGTTGCTGAGGGTTGGCACTGGAAAAGGGAGAGGTAGAGAGGTGGTATCTTAAGACTAGAAGATTTATTTTCAGGGCAATGAAAGTAATCTAAAATTGATGATCATGATGGTTGCACACATCTGTGACTATACGAAAACCACTGAACTGTGTACTTTAAATGGGTGAATTGTATGGTATGTGAATTCTATCTCAATAAATTTGCTTTTTAAAAATAGATGCACAAGGCTGGATGCAGTGGCTCATGCCTGTAATCCCAGCACTTTGAGAGGCCAAAGCAGGTGGATCATCTGAGGTCAGGAGTTCAAGACCAGCATGACCAAAATGGAGAAACCCTGTCTCTACTAAAAATACAAAATTAGCTGGGCATGGTGGCACAGGCCTGTAACCCCAGCTACTTGGGAAGTTGAGGCAGGAGATCTCTTGAACCCGGGAGGCGGAGGTTGCGATGAGCCGAGATCGCGCCATTGCACTCCAGCCTGGGCAACAACAGTGAAACTCTCTCTAAAAAAAAAAAAAATAGATGCACAAACATACATGGAAATAGACAGATACCTGAAGGCTGAATGATAGTTAACCAGGCAAAACACAGGGACAGAGAGGAGATTGGAGGAATGGAGAAAGAAGAGTGTTCCTGGCAGAGAGAGCTTACTAAATGAAGGCCTGGGGAACATGAAAAAAAAATGACATGTTGGCAAATATTCTATTTGAGGGAGAGAAAGGCAAGAATTAAGACAGTAAGACCAGGCCACAAAGAGCTATGTTCGCCCTGCTTACATGTCCAGCCAATGATTCTCAAAGTGTGGTCCCAGAATGTGAATTGGCCACTACAGAAAATGGTGCAGAGGTTCCTCAAAGATCAAAATGAGAACTACCGTATGGTAGCAATCTTTCTCCTGATGTATATCCAGAGGAATTAAAATCAGTGCATCGAAGAGCTCTCTGCACTCCCATGGTCATTGCAGCGCTATTCACAGCAGCCAAGAGATGGAATCCACCTAAGTGTCTGTTGATGGGTAAATGAATAAAGAAATTGTGGTATATACATTAATGTCATATTATCTGGCTTTTGAAAAGAAGGCAATCCTACCATTTGCAAAAATATGGATGAACCTTAAAGATATTATACTAACTGAAATAAGCCGGGTGCAGAAAGACAAATACTGTGTGCTCTCACTTTACATGTGGAATCTAAAAAGTTGAATACATAGAAACAAAGAGTAGAATGGTGGTTGCCAGAGGCCAGGAGTTGGGTGGATGGGGTGGTGGTAAGGAGGAGATGTTTGTGAAAGGGGACAAAGTTTCAGGCCAGGCGCGGTGTATCACGCCTGTAATTCCAGCACTTTGGGAGGACGAGGTGGGCAGATCACTTGAGGTCAGGAGCTTGAGACCAGCCTAACCAACATGGTGAAACCCTCTCTCTACTAAAAATACAAATATTAGCCGGGTATAATGGCAGGCACCTGTAATCCCAGCTGCTAAGGAGGCTGAGGCATGAGAGTCACCTGAATCTGGGAGGTGGAGGTTGCAGTGAGCCACTGCACTCCAGCCTGGGTGACAGAGCAAGAACCTGTCCCCAAAAAAACAGTTTCAGTTAATGGGAGGAATAAGTTTTGAGATCCATTGCACACAAGGGACAATAGTTAATAATAGTGTGTTGTATACTGGAAATTTGCTAACTGAATAGATTTTAGGTGCTCTAACCACATGCATGCAAAAAAAGAACTATGTGAGAGAACAGATATGTTAATTTGCTTGACTGTAATAATCATTTTGCCATGTATATGTACATCAAAACATTCAGTACACCTTAAGTATATACAATACAAAATGAAATAAATAAAAACTTAAAATTTAAAACAAAAAAACCTGTGGTTCCAGGATCAGAAGCAACTGCCTCACCTGAGAGCTTGTTAGAAATGTACCTTTCCAGGCCTCATCCCAGACCTATTGAGTCAGAAACTCTAGGGGTGGGACCTAGAAACCTGGGTCTTAACAAGCCCTCTAGCTGACAGCACTCAAGTCTGAGAACACTTCTCTTGGCTTCTTATAAATCTGATATCCCTGCAGAAGCCACAGTGTTTTAAATAGTGTCAATCTAGTCATGGCACTCCTGGCTTGAACCTTCCAGCATCCCACAGTGCACCTATCTGGCAGAGGGCTGGCATGATCCATTTACATTTTGAGGGTCCCCTCAGGTTGCTCTGTGAAGAATCAACTAGAAAGGGCAAGAATGAACAGAAGAGACAGATAAGGAGGCTGTTTCAATAATCTAGGTACAGGCCATGGGAGCTGGACTCACCAGGCCAGTAGCAGTGAGAACAGAAAAGAGCACAGCCATTTGAGAGATGTGTAAGTTGAGTCAATAGGATTGGACTTTTTCCCCAACGACCTCCCAAATTTTTCTTTTCCTTTTTTTGTTGTTGTGATAAAATATACATAACATAAAATTTACCAACTTAACCATATTTAAGAGTACAGTTCAGTGACATTAAGGACATTGACACCATTGTGCCCACTGCCACTCGCCCACAGAAATTTTTCACCTGCCCAAACAGAAACTCTGTACCCATGTTCAACAGCAACCCCTATTCCTCCCTTCCCCCGCCCCTGGTGACCACATGCACACACTCTGTCTTTATGAATATACTTATTCTAGGTTCCTCATATAAGTGGAATCACACAGTCTTTCTGTGTTTGGCTTCTTAGTACAAGGTTTTCAAAGTTCATCCATGTAGCATGCATCACTGTTAGAGTAGGTCGTCAGGTAGACATGAGCAGGGCAGGAGAGGGCTCCCCTACCCCATCAGGAATGTCAGGGAACCAGCGGGCAATGGCCAGGCAGTTGTTCTGTTTCTCTAAAATAACAATGGGTCACAGCTGGTGCAAGGGAAAGGCAGTCTCCCAATAGATAGAAACACCTGAAACTGTTATCAGCAGCTTCCCAATAAGATCTCAGGAGCTGGGCAAGTGGGCTCAAGCATGCACACTGAGAAGCAAAATGGCGGAGTTTAACTGGTGCATGACCTTCCTCTAGGAACATTCAACGAGTAAGGGAAAGGCACCTCAAGTGAGCATGTGCAGAACTCCAGTAAACAAATGTGCATGCTGCACCTCCCAAGTGCTGGCAGCCCACTGCACATGTGGAATGCCAATGTGTAAAACCCCAAGTCAAAGGTCAAACCATGCACTTGAATCTCTCATCTGTTTGGACCTCTTCTGAGTATACTTCCTTTCGTTCCTGCTCTAAAACTTTTTAATAAACTTTCACTCCTGCTCTAAAACTTGCCTTGGTCTCTCCCTCTGTTTTATGCCCCTTGGTCAAATTCTTTCTTCAGAGGAGGCAAGAATTGAGGTTGCTGCAGACCCATATGAATTCACCACTGTTAACATTACAACTCCATTCCTTTTTATGGCTGAATAATATTTTGTTGTGTGTGTGTATGTGTGTGTGTGTGTGTGTGTGTGTGTACACACACACACACATATATACATATATACTTATTATTATATACATATATACACATACCTCATGATGTTACATACATATATATACACATACCACATGATGTTTATTCAATTCAATCATCTATTGTTAGACATACATCGTTTCCACCTTTTGGCTATTGTAAATAATGCTGCTGTGAGCATGAAGGTACAAGTATCTATCCCAGCCTCTGCTTTCAATTGCTTTGTGTATACACGTAGGAGTAGAACTGCTAGATCATATGTTAATTCTGTTTAATTTTTTGAGGAGCTGCCAAATTATTTTCTGCATCATTTTCCATTCCCATGAGCAACACATGAAGGTTTCCATTTTTCAACATCCACACCCACATTTGTTATTTTCTGTTTTTTTCATAATAGTTTTCCTAATGAGTATGATGTGGCATTTCCTTGTGGTTTTGATCTGTGTTTCCCTAATGACTAGTGATGTTAAGCATCTTTTCATGAGCTTATTGACCATTTATGTATCTTCTTTGGAGACATGTCTATTCAAGTCCATTGCCTATTTCATAAATTTAGGTTTTTTGTTTTTTGTAGGAGTTCTTTATATAAACTGGGTATAAATCCCCTGTCAGATATGTGATTTGCAAATATTTTCTTTCATTCTGTGCATTACTTTTTCACTCTCTTGACAGTATCCTTTGATGCATAACAGGATTAGATTCTGGACATATGCACTGACTCATTCAACTTGTATTGATTGAGTGCTGACTTTGTCCCAGGAGCTCTGGAGGCAGTAGGGATTTAGCAGGAAAAAAGTCTCAGGGTGAGGGAAAAGGAGGGTGGGTAAAGGCATTTAGAAAAACCCTTTTTAACATTATAGCCTGTCTCCCATGGCTGAAATTTTGCTGCATAATCCTGTTTTGCATGTCAGAAGCAGAGAATTACATTTCTCTTTGCATTAGTTCTGTAACAAATTCCACTTCTCCCCAAGCAGAAAGATGGCTTAAGCCACCTGAGGCCCAGATCTTTGGTGATGTTGGAGAAGGCAACGAAGACCCAGCTTCTTTCTCTATGGAATATAGTGAGCCTCTGAAGAGGCCTGCACAATGGAGGAGCTCCAGAACTTAAATTTCATTTGCTTTAAAGTAAATGTACTTCTGGGCTTCTAAGCTACCTTGAGAACTTTCCAGAGGACAAAATTAATGCTGCCTGCCAATGTAGCCAAGAGCAGCTGCAAAACAGCAGGGCAGGGTTTTGAAGGAAGGTAGGAGCAGGACCTCCCTGATCCACTGTGGTCTTCTTCTCCAAGGGGACCAACAGCATTCTTTTACCATAATTTAATGGTTATGCCTGACAAGTTATTGGAGAAAAATGCTGGGGAAGGTAGTGTAAACAAAAAATAAAATTCTAAGCCCTCCGATTTTAATGGACCCTTCCTTTCAGCCAAGGGCATTTCAAAGTTAACCTGAAAAACTAGTTCAGGCCATGATAGGAAGGGGGAGTTGGACATGCTTCATTATTCCCTCCTTCCTTTTGTAATTTAGACATATCGATCAATAGTAACATTAAAATACATCTTAAGGGTGATAGAAGAAACTCTTTAAGTCTGATTAAAACACACACACACACACACACACACACACATTTACAGTCTATCCTCTCTGAAGCCTGCTACCTGGAGGCTTCATCTGCATGATAAAACCTTGGTCTCCACAACCCCTTATCTTTACCCAGACATTCCTTTCTATTGATTCCAGGTCTTTAGATAATAGCCAATTTCCAATGAGAAAATCTTTGAATTCACCTATGACCTGGAAGCTCTCCCACTTCCAGTAATCCTGCCTTTCTGGACCAAACCAATATTCATCTTATATGTATTGATTGATGTCTTATGTCTCCCTAAAATGTATAAAACTAAGTTGTAGGCTGACTGCCTTGGGCATATGTTCTCAGGATCTCCTGACAGCTATGTCACAGGCCATTGATCACTCATATTTGGCTCATAATAAATCTCATGAAATATTTTACAGAGTTTAATTTTTTTCATTGACAGTAGAAAACACAATCCTCTAACTTTTTTCTGGTTCTGTGAAGAGGGATTTTTTTCCCAAACAGTGTTGCCACACCTTTCTCATTGATTCTGAGGAAAGAGCAGTCATTAATCAAAGTGTTGAATTTGATACAAGTAATACCTTTGTGCCTTTTTCTTTGGGAAAATGATTTATACAGAAGTCATCATCCCTTTTATATTTGGTTTAAGATCAGACTCAAGATCTCCAAGTAAAATTTTGTTGCTAATGAAAAATGTACAATTGAGGAAAACTTTAGTTAACCATGACAGAAGACTGAATTATCTTTCTATTCTTTCTACATTAAATGATATTATAAAACCATTGTTTTGTGAAGGGGTAATCAAAGAGTATGCAGCCAAAATAATGTATAAGAGTGACAATAGTTATTAATATGTATTTAATAAATACCTTTCTTGATAAAAATATTAATATGTTAATTTCTAGATGTGCAGTATTTGTGGTCTTTGACAGTTTTACAAAATCATAATTTGTTGTGATTTATCTTCACAATCAAAGAAACAAATATTCACTTTCATATCTCATTTGATATTTATAATTTTGTTCTTAAAAGTTTTCCTCATATTGTATATACATCAGGCCTCCAAAACCTAGATCCATCCCCTCCACATTAATTAAATTAGCTCTAAGGTACTAAAAAGTTATAAATCTACTCCCTCTTCTATTTTCCATCTCAAATTAAGTTCATCATGTTATTCCGTAAAGCCTACCAAAGGTTCTACAGTGAACTCAAATGACATTATAATGACAATAAAATGCCAACAATACATGCCTCCTGTCATGAGTCACCACGGATTCAAAGTTCAAAGATTAAAATCTCAAAGAAGTTAACATCCAGGAATTTTATGTTACAGTTCAAAGGAATTAATCCAATACGTTTACCCTTGTCAATTAAAATGTAAAGTCCAAATTCCTTAGGTTAACTAAAAAAGAAACTAAAGGTGGCACTTGCGTGCTCTCCCAGCTATTTGGGAGGCTGAGAGGGGAGCATAATTTGAGCCCAGAAATTTGAGACCAGCCTGAGCAATAGAGTGAGATCCTATCTTTGAAAAAAGAAAAAAAAAAAAAGAAAGAGACATGGTTTGGATTTGTGTTTCCATCCAAATCTCATGTCGACTTGCAATGCCCAATGTTGAAGGAGAGGCCTGGTGGGAGGTGACTGGATCATGGGGGTGAACTGACCCCTTGCTGCTCTTGTAATAATGAGTGAGTTCTCACAAGATCTGGTTGTTTAAAAGTATGTAGCAATACCTCCTCCTTCACTATCTTCCTCCTGTTCCAGCCATGTAAGATATGCCAGTGTCCCCTTTGCCTTCTTCCACGATTGTGAGTTTCCTGAGGCTTCCTAAAAGCCTGCTTCCTGTACAGCCTGCAGAACCATGAGCCAATTAAACCTCTTTTCTTGGCCAGGTGTGGTGGCTCACACCGTAATCCAAGCACTTTGGAGGCCAAGGTGGGTGGATCACCTGAGGTCGGGAATTCAAGACCAGCCTGACCAACATGGTGAAACCTCATCTTAAAAAAAAAGAAAAAAAGAAAAAAAAAACACCTCTTTTCTTTATAAATTACCCAGTCTCAGGTATTTCTTTATAGTAGTGCAAGAACAAACTAACACAGAAGGAAAATAAATTAAAATCTTCCCCAGTTTATTCTACTCAGTTCCAACCAGAGGACTGTTGGTCCCTGAGTAGATGGAGGTGCTCCTCTTGAAGCCCAGCCTGGAACAATCATGTTTCTGCAGGATGCCCCAAAACAATTCATCTTATCACTTTTCATAACATCCGAAGTGTTCACAAGAGGCAAGGCCATCGTGGCACTGGTCCTTTATCTATTAATGCAAAACAAAAACAAAATACCTTGCCCTGGCCCTTAGTTATCCAGGCAAAAATTATGCTCTAGAAACCAATACTTTAGTGTTGCCAAAGACGTTGATAGCTGAGTGGAGCAGGGGAAATCAGAGAGAGTCTTGGTGTGGGCCACACCAGGAAAAAACTAGTTAATCCCATTTATATGGGATCTATGACTTGTGCACTTTAGCTTAATTGGGAGAGTCTTCCTACCAAGAAATTAATTACAGCACTCTATTTACCGATGGAGAGGGGTTATTTATGTGCATTTTTTTTAAGAATATTAAAGAGTAGCATTCAAGACATCCCTACTTTCTTACAAAGGTTAGAAATTTACAAATTGCCTCTTGATCATTGCATCTTATTCTTACCTTTTTTGTTTTTTCTCTGGTATATTGAAAAACTCTAAAAACCTGTTGTATTTCCCCTGTGAGTATTAACAATTTAAAGCTAGCAGTTAATACATAAATACTCTGTATCCTACATGGAATTCACCTGTGGTTTAAAGTTCTGACCTGCAGATCTGGCTGAAAAACACAATAAAAGCAGCATATGATTGTTTCGTCCATAAGAACTAAAAGTCTGTATACAGAAAGATGCTTTTCTTCATAATTTGGTGATTCTCACCTTTGCTGCTCAATAGAATTACCTTGGAAACTTTGAAGAAACACTAATACCTGGGTTCCACTCCAGAGAATTAAATCAGAATTCGGAGATGGAGAGGGTGAAGTAGAGTGATATAGTAATATGCTTAACAAGTTTCTTAGCCAGGCATGGTGGCTCACACCTGTATAATCCCAGCATTTTGGGAGGCTGAGGCGGGCGGATCATGAAATCAGGAGATCGAGACCATCCTGGCTAACATGGTGAAACCCTGTCTCTACAAAAAATACAAAAAATTAGCAAGGCATGGTGGCATGCATCTGTAATCCCAGCTACTCGGGAGGCTGAGGCAGAAGAATTGCTTGAACCTGGGAAGCAGAGGTTGCCGTGAGCCAAGATCGTGCCACTGCACTCCAGCCTGGGTGACAGAGCAAGACTCCATCTCAAAAAAAAAAAATTAAAATAAAGATAATAATCAATTTCCCCAGTCAATTTTAATGTGCAGCCAGATCTAAGAACCGTATGGCCCACTGAGGACTGCTGCAGCTACCGAGTTCCTTATCTTTTGCTATTCCTTGCTTTACTTCCTCATTTTGATGGAGCACCTCCTCCAGTAATTGTCTCAAAAAGGTGTGTGCATAGGATATAAATTTTTCTGAGTCCTTAAATATCTAACTAAATGTCTTCATTTGGTTCTTACTCTTGACTAGTAGTTTGCCTGTGCATAGAAGTTTACGTGGAAAATAATTCTACCTCACAATTTTAAGGCATTGTTCAAGAATCCTGTGTTGTACTTAGAGATTCTTCAAGAACCCTGTGGAGCTGTTGAGAAGCCTAATGCAATTGTAATTTTCATTAATTTGATTGTGACCTATTATTTTTTCTGGAAGGTTTTATAATATTTATCTCTGGTGTTTTCAAATTATTCCTGGAGAGAGAATGGGAATAACTAGGAAGAGAGAATATGTGTTTACATATTGTGTTGGGAATATACCAGGCTGTTTTAGTCAGCAAACTCATGTTAAACGTTTAAAAATCATTTCCTTAATAATTTCCTTTCCTTCATTTTCTCTATGTTCATTTTCTGGAATGTCTACTAGTTGATCATTTGATCTCCTGAATTGAGCTTTCAGATATTTTTTTCTCTCTCAAATTTTCTTTTTGTTCATTTTTTTCTGAAAGATTTGATTATTTACCAACTTCATCACTGATTTTCTTATTTTAGCCAACATTCTTAATTTGTTTTGAATGCTATTTCAGTAAACATAAAGCATTTTTTTCTGGAGATATTGAAGTTGATTTTGACATTTATATGGGAAAATAAATAAGCAAGAAAAGCCAGAAATATTCTAAGCGGAAGCACATTGAGAGAGGACAAGTCCTATCAGATATTAAAACACACACAAAGCCTCAGAAATAAAAACAATATGGTATTATGCACAAAAGACAGACGGATCCATGGAGTAGAATAGGAGCCCCAGAGATAGATTCAGTCTTACAGAGAAATTTAATATATGACAAAGATGTCATCTCCAATCCATAGAATAAAGATGAACTTTTTAGAAAAGGGTATTGGGGGCTGGGCACGGCAGCTCATGCCTGTAATCCCAGCACTTTGGGAGGCTGGGGTGGGCAGATCACAGGTCAGGAGTTTGAGACCAGCCTAGCCAATATGGTGAAACCCCGTCTTTACTAAAAATACAAAAAAATTAGCCGGGTATGGTGATGGACACCTGTAACCCCAGCTTGGGAGGCCGAGGCAGGAGGATTGCCTGAACCTGGGAGGCAGAGGTTGCAATGAGCCTAGATTGTGCCACTGCACCCCAGCCTGGGTGACAGAGTGAGACTCTGTCTAAAAAAAAAAAAAAAAAAGAGGAAGAAGAAAAAGAAAAAGGTATTGGGGTAACTGATCAGCCATTGGAAATAAGATAGACCTAGACCCGCACTTCACACCATATAGTCAGGTGGACTCAAAATGGATCAAAGATTTAAATGTAAGTAAATTAAACTGCAAAATATATGACTATCTAATAAAAGAGAATAGGGTAAACTCCTCTTTAAGGGAAAGAGAAGGCATTTTTAATTATGATTCAGAATTCAGAAGTCATCAAAGAAAAGATTGATAATCACATAAAATAACAAAAAGTTTTACATGGCAAAAACATCAAAAGTACAATTAAAAGAGAGTAGGAAAACAATGGTAAATTATATTACAAAGGGCTAATCTCCCTTTATGGTGTTCCTAGAAATCAAGATGAAAATAAAGAGCCAAGGCTAAGGAGAGTTCATAGAAGAAAAAACTACAAATGACCCTTACACATATAAAAATATGAACAATTTCACTTATAATAAGAAAAATACAGATGTAAACTAGACCAAGCTGCCATTTTTTTTCACCTAATATGATGGGGGGACAAAAGAATCCCAGGCATCTGACATCACATTTTGTTGAGAAGGCTGAAGAGAAATAAGCACTCTTATATTGTCTTTTTTTTTTTTTTGAGACTGAGTCTAACTCAGTCACCCAAGCTGGAGTTCAGTGGCACAATCTCAGCTCACTGCAAACTCCGCCTTCAGGGTTCAAGCGATTGTCTTGCTTCAGCCCCCTGAGTAGCTGGGATTATAGGCGCATGCCACCATGCCTGGCTAATTTTTGTATTTGTAGTAGAGACGGAGTTTCACCACACTGGCCAGGCTGATCTTGTATTTTCCTATTGCAAAATGATTCAACTCCTTTTAGAGGGGAATCTAGCAATAGCTACCAAAAATACAGACATATTTTCCTCTCTGAGAATATATCATATACATTCTCGTACATAAGTATGAAAGAACATATGTAAAAGTCTATTTGTTGTGGCATAATATGTAAAAGTTAAAGATTATAAACAACCAGGCATTGGGCAGTCAATTACTGGCTGAACAAACTAGGGTACACCAAGTTGATGGAGTACTATGTAGCTGTGAAAAGAAATATGGAAAATCTCATGCTGATGCCGAGGGATCACAGACCATATTGCTAAGTGATGAAAGCAAACGTCAGAACAGTGTACAGAATATTATTTGATTGAATGTATATAGTATGCTAGCTTTGGCGTAACAAAGGAGAGAATAAGAAAATATTATTTTCTCAGAGCTGGGCATGGTGGCTCACATCTGTATTCCCAGCACTTTGGGAGGCCAAGGTGGGTGGATCACTTGCAGTCAGGAATTCAAGACCAGCCTGGACAACATGTCCAAACCCCATCTTTACTAAAACTACAAAAAAAATTTTAGCCAAACATGATGGTGCATGTCTGTAGTCCCATATACTTGGGTGACTGAGGCAGGAGAATTGCTTGAACCAAGAGGTGAAGGCTGCAGTGAGCTGAGATTGTGCCACTGCACTCCAGACTGGGCAGCAGTGCAAGACTCTGTGTCAAAAAATAAACACACACACACACACACAGAGTACTTAAAGAAATACTAGAAAGGAGAAACTCATAAAAAAATACTCTCTTTTGGAGGAATGATCAATCAATATTCAATTTCTCTCAAGATGTTAAATAGATTTGAATAAGTTGTGGGTTTTTCATTTTTCTGTGGCCTGAATTATTTCCTTTGGTCTTTGTGTCAGTTAAGAATGCTTTCAGCTACAAGTTACAAAAAACTTAAATAAACAAAAAGAGTTTATTTTTCTCTTATCACAAGAAATACAGTAATAGGTAGATGTTGGCATTGTTTAATGCCAACCAGATATTGGCTGGTAGCGCTATACAGTAGTTCTTTTGGCCTTTTCCTCATGACCATAAGATTGTTGCCATAGTTCCAAGCATCACATCTGCCTTCATAGCAAGAAAAAATAATGGAAAAAGGAGTGCCAGCCATTTTTGGCTTGGGCCAATGATGTCTAGAACTGGGCACATTACTACCTTGAATATATTTAGGGCTCTGTTAAAAGAAAGAAACAAGACCAGCAGGATAGGCTATAGTCTATCTCTTTCATATTGGGGGATTTCCCTCCCAAATCACTGGCTGTCCATTTTTATCCAGGAGTGAGGCATCAAAAAATGCTTGTGGGAAGCAATCTTCCACTGGGAAAGGCTTATTGCAGGGCAGGCCAAATGCTAGGATTATCAGCCAGAGGATCTGCCCTCTTTTTTTTTTTTTGCAGAACCCCAAATATCCTTGTGATGAGGTGGTTTCTGTGGCCTCATTCACTTTCTCCAGAGAGGAATCCTTCTCTGCAGGTCTGCCTTGGGGCAGGGGTGGCTGGGGAGCATGCAAGAGGGAGGGGCAGGGGTCAGATTATTCCACTCCCTGGCTTTCAGAATCATTAGACTGAGCACACGATCAATCCCCCTAATGAGAAACCCGAGCCTCAAGACTGTCCTCCCAGCTCCTGGTATCTTTAAGGCAGTGGTTTTCAACTGGGAATGATTTCATTCCCCAGGGAGGATTGCCAGATTTATCACATAAGAATACAAAGGTGCTCAGTTAAACTTAAATTTCAGATAAACAACAGATAATTTGTTTACATAAGTATGTTCCAAAGATCACATTATTTACCTGAAATTCAAATTTAATTGGGTACTTTGTACTTTATCTGCCTCCCAGAAGATATTTGGCAATATCTGGGGATGTTTTTGGTTATTACAGCTTGGGGTGGGGGTTGCTACTGGCATCTGGTGGGTGGAAGCCAGGGATGCTGCTAAATATCTCACAACACACAGAACAGCCTCTTAAAACATACCTGGCCCTAACTGCTAATTGTGCCAAGGTTGAGAAACCCCACTCTAAGGCAAAGCTCTTGGGCCTGGCTTGGGGCACATTCATCTATTTTTTAAAATCTCAGCATGATCTATTTTCCATGGTCACAGCAAAGACTAAAATAGTCTTTCTTGTTAGTTTTCCTCTCTATCTAACAGGCATTCCAAGGAAATGCTGGCCAAAAGGAGACGGCATTTATCTCAAGTTCAGGGGCATGAAGGCCAGCCTATGCTCCTTGAGCCTTTTTCCTGATTAAATCCCATGCTCAGAGCCTGCCTCACCAAGCAGCTGAGAAGAGCTGGGCTGGGGGTGGGGTTGGCACCAGGCTTGCCCAGCTCCTCTAGGCAGGAGTCCTACCTTCCCCGCCCGTGGGAGGGAGGGAAGCCACATGCAGCTGCCTTTCCATGAAGAGCTGCTTTCTTTGCAGGCGCCGGGTGGAGGGGAGCGGGCAGCGCTAGGTGAGGACAGTATGACATGGCTGTGAATCAAACAACTTTTAAAAAGACTGGAGAGGAAGGAAGGAATGGGTGGAGAAAGTTCTGAATGTTTTCTGGTTATGAGATGTGTATAAATTCATGGGAGGTTATTTGAGGATATGCAACCCAAGCCTTATTCACGGTTGTCCTTGAAATGAATACCAGAACATTAGAATTCAGGGATAATCGTGACTTTTCTGCAACGACTGGCCCCCATTTTCTTCCCTTCCCACAGATCCGTGTATTCCACATCACACATGTGAGGATATGAGCAAATAGAGTGAGCCTGCGCCTTCATCCACCCAAGCTGTAGACGATGGCCCTGGGAAAAGGATGACTAGCAGAGTTTTTCCCTGTATTTTATTTTTCAATCAAGAATATGACAACTTAAAAGCAAAAAGACCACTGACCTCTAACTCAAGGATAAAGAAGGGAGGTTTTTTTTTTTTTTTTTTTTTTTTTGAGAATGTAAAAATAAAAATCCATTTGGGCGTTCATTAAGTAAAGTAAGATGAATCAGGCTTTTGGTTACATAAAAGCTCGGCTTTTTATGGAAAATCTGTCTTTGCAGTTCTCTGCTTGCGGGAAAAAAGAATGCAAGAAGCACAAGAAGACAGGCCATGGAGGCAGCTTTATAAACACCAGAAAAGCCCTTTTTAGGAACAGCTGTGTCCTGGCATGGCCTAGATAGCAGAGTCAGGGGAGAGGAGCTGGGGGCATAAGGGTGGCAACCCCTCCCTCCTCCATGACCGATGAAGTCACTGAGTTGACTGCCAAATAATGTTTGTCATGTCTACCTGAGCTTTGGTGGCAATCTATTTCTGCTACTCATCTTTGGAAACTATTGTTATAAACTTAGCTAAATTTTAAGAAAAGAACCTGGTTTTTTTAATCCATTATAAAAGTACTGGAGATACAGAAGCAGAAAAAAAAAAAACTTGGAAAGTTCAAAAAAAGTAAAAAGTAGAGAATATAATAGTTGAACCATATTTGAACCTATAGTTAATCACTTACAGACACCACTCCTGACTTTGACCTTGTTCTTTCTAGAGTTTCCTGTAGGCTTAATTTTTGAATTAAAATACTTGTGATGACTCCTTAAAGCAAGGTAATATCTCACTCTAAAGAGAAAAAAATAATGTATTGAGAATTTGATATTTTCCAGGCATTTTGCTAAGCACTATGTGTACATAATTATGTCTCTATGTAGATATATATTTTAGGCTGGACGTGGTGGCTCATGCCTGTAATCCTAGCACTTTAGAGGGCCAAGGCGGGCAGATCACAAGGTCGGGAGCTCAAGACCAGCCTGGCCAACATGCTTAAACCCCATCTCTACTAAAAATGCAAAAATTAGCCAGCCATGGTGGCAGGCACCTGTAGTCTCAGCTACTCGGGAGGCTGAGGCAGGAGAATCACTTCAACCCAGGAGGTGGAGGTTGCAATGAGCCAAGATCATGCCACTGCACTCCAGCCTGGGCAACAGAGCAAGGCACTAACTCAAAAATATGATACATATTTTAAAGACAATATCTCACTCTGCCCCAGGCTATAGTACAGTGGCACAATCATAGCTCACTGCTGGGCCTGAGTGATCCTCCCAACTCATCCTCCAGTATAGCTGGGACTACAGGTGTGCACCACCAATTCAACTTGTTTTGTATTTTTGTTTGTTTTTTTTTGCAGAGAGTCTTGCTATGTTTCCCAGGCTGATCCCTAAATCCTGGATTCAAACGGCCCTCCTGCCTCAGCCCCGCAAAGTGCTGGGGTAATTTTACCTAATGATCAAAACAAACTGACGGAAAGAATACCTTTGTTACTTCCCATTATACAGATGAGAAATGCAGTCTCTTACTAGCCACAGAGCTAGAAAGTGGCACAACCAGGCATATCATGCATTTTTCACTTAGTATTGAACATGACCTTTCCCGTGTTGTAGTAGCACTACTTAAACATAATTGTAGCCGATGTCCAGTGTTTTGAGTTTATATATTCCAATTTATGAGATCATTCACCTATTAATGGACATTGGAGTTACTTCCCATTTTTCGTGGTTGTAGATAATGTTGAACTTTTTTTGTGATTGTGGATAATGCAATGAACATCTTTGAGCAAAATTATATTTAGATTTAGATTTTTTTAGGATAGATGGATTTCCAAAAATGAAAATGGAATTGCTATAAAGGTGTTGAAGTAGCTTTACATATAGAATCATACTAATGTCCAGCTAGACCCCTTTCTCTGTATCCTCATCAGCAATAAAAACTATTACTTAAAAATATAGTTGATTTTTAAAATCAAGAATTAGGGAGTTGTTTGAACTTCATTGTATTGTATAAGTAATCAGATCCAATTTTTTTTTCATTCATTTGTTGGCCAGATAGAAGTCTCCTTTTATGGATTGTTTTTGTTTTAATACAGTTATCTATTGGGGAGTTAATGTTTTTCTAACCAATTTGAATGAAGAATTAGATAGATAGCAAGTATTTGTCATTTGTTATAGTCTTAGTATTGTTCCCTGGTTGCTATGTCCCTTTTAACTTTTTTTTTTTTTTTTTTTTTTTACCATATTTGAAGATGTTTACTGAAATCTTTTGCTGTTTTTATTGTGAGATTTCTCACCTATAGTTCAGGTATTCATTTCCCTTTTCTCTGAGTAGCCTGTTTTTAACAATTCTGAGAGATTACTCAGTAGTATTTGTAAAAATTGTGGTTCAAAATAACAGAGAGAAAAACAACACAACCCCAGCTTTGCTTTACTTGAACAGCTGATTGCTGTGAGCTGCGAGTCTCAATGGACCCGCCCAGAATTGATTAGCAAGCCAGCACCAGGCCCCCTCCTGGTTGCTCCCTTCCCTTGGCAAGCCATTCAGCGTTTAATAGCTCTCAGTACATGATGTAGAAAATTCTTCATTACAGCTAATTTGAAACCCTTATTCTGCTATGCAAATCCATTTGCTTTTGTTCCATTCTAAGCAGACACAGAGTGGCTAGGCATTGTCTTCCAGGTGACAATTCTTCCTGCGTAACACGTGCCCGGGACATGGTGGGCTCTTAATAAATATGTCTTTATTAAAGTTGATACTTAAAATCTAATTAGAACTACTCTTGAGCTGTCTTTCTCCAAGTTAAGTCAGCTGACAACCATTTATTTATTTATTTATTCATTCATTCATTTGTCTGTTTGTTTATTTTTATGAGACGGAGTCTCACTCTGTTGCCCAGGCTGGAATACGGTGGCACAATCTCGGCTCACTGCAACTTCTGCCTCCCAGGTTCAAGACATCCTCCTGCCTCACCTTCCCCGGTAGCTGGGATTACAGGTGTGCACCACCATGCTCCACTAATTTTTGTATTTTTAGTAGAAATGGTGTTTCACCATGTTGGCCAGGCTGGTCTCGAACTCCTGACCTCAAGTGATCCGCCTGTCTTGGCCTCCCAAAGTGCTAGAATTACAGGTGTTAGCCACCACACCTGACCCAACCATTTCTTTTTTTCCGTTGCATCTTTTTATTTTATTTTCTTTCTTTTTTTTTTTTTTTTTTTGAGATGAAATCTCACTCTTGTTGCCAGGCTGGAGTGCAGTGGCACCATCTCAACTCACTGCAACCTCCACCTACCGGGTTCAAGTGATTCTCCTGCCTCAGCCTCCTGAAGAGCTGGGACTACAGGTGTGTGCCAACATACCCAGCTAATTTTTGCCTTTTTAGTAGAGATAGGGTTTCACCATGTTGGCCAAGATGGTCTCAGGCTCTTGACCTTGTGATCTGCCTGCCTTGGCCACCCAAAGTGCTGGGATTACAGGTGTGAGCTACCGTGCCCAGTCTTCATCTTCTTTTTTTAACCCCTTGGATCATCCTTGTATTTCTCTCTGACTTCTTTCTAGATGCTTCCAGGTGCTCAAGGTCCTCTTGAAGCATAGTCTCCAAGCTGAGACAGACAAGACTGTCCTCCCATCACCCCTGCCCCAGAACTCTCCCAGAGGTGGGCTGGTAGCACCCTTGCCAACAGTTTGGCCCACCCAAAGCAGTGGCAGAAGTGGTGTGGATGACTGTTAGGCATTGCTTTTCCCTGGCAGAGATGCAGGCTGAGATGCAGACAGCAGGCCGCAGGAAACAGGGCTGGTACAGAGCTAGGCTGTCAGGCACAGAAGTGCCAGGCACAGGGAGGAATTAATTTGACTCACAAGCTAACATTGGATTGAAGATTAACCCGTTTCAACAATAATATATTGTTGTTATTAATGAAAATATTTATCATTATCACAAGACAGCATATTAAAGCCAACAGACATTTTATATGTAAACTCTCAACATGATTAAGCTATTTCCCTTTTTCCCTGAGAATAGCATAGTTTCCCCAGTCCTTAAAACACACCCAGGAAAAATCAGGCTAATAAAAATAACAGTGCTATAAGCCTGGCTTCTCCGGTCACCTTTATATCTGAGTCATCTGATAATAGAGGTCATAGTTATTACTTTGGAATAAAAGAACTACAGCTTCGAAAAGGGAAAAGTCTTGACTGGTGTCTATTGTTTTGCTTCAAAACTGAATGTCTGTGGTTTGAATTTTAAATCATCATAAGTGTCTCCTTCCCCTGCCTCACAACCTTAGTTGTTACTCAAATTGAATTGAGAATGAGTGAAATGAGGGCTCAGAGGCTGTGCCAAAACCCTCACTCACAAGTGAAAGTCCTTACCAACACAACAGGCCAGAGACCAGAGCTTTGCCCCGGGGTCAGGGCTGCTTATCGACAGAATAGGAAGATGCCAGTTTTTTTAAAAGGTTTAAAAGTAGAATAGGGCAAAAGATAGGCAGTATTACCACCAGAAGTTTTGCCACCAAAAAATAGTAGGAAGCATGTAATCAGAATTAATCAAACTTCTAAACTTTATTTTCACTTACATAGGGTCTTATAACCCTAAAACATCAATTAGTTGTACATGTCTAAATTTACTAATAATTCTTGCCAAAATAGACTGATATCTTTAGATAATTATGGGTTTTGAAGCAAGGGCAAAAATAATAATGTGAGTTATAATATTAAAATCACTACTGTTAGTATAACTTTATTATGACCACAAGCTTACTATGTGCCAAACACCACAGCAAATGCTTTATATGTTATTTTATTTAATTCTGTGAAACAGGTATTGTAACTGCATCAGACCAATCTGTTTCAATTTTTATGTAACAATGTTGTAAATTGCTTTTCAGTTGCCATAGACTCTCAGGTTGAAGGTGACATAATCTGAGCATGCCTGGATGAACCAAGTGTGCCACCACCAGGGAAATCTAAGTGATGGGACAGAGGAGTGGGGCTCAGTTAAGAAGCAGACACTGCATGGCAGGATCCGGGATCCAATCAGATCAAGCTCTGGTGTCACCCCATAGCAGGATCCAATCAGATTATGTCACGTCATTGCAAGATCCAATCAGATCACATCTCATTATTTCATGCTTATAAAATCCGACCCAGCCCCAGCTTGAGGACACAGATTTGAATGTTTCTTCCTGCCTGCTTGCCCATCAACTCACAATTAAACATTTCTTTTCCCAAAACTCAGTGCTATAGTATTGGCCTCTACAGGCATTGGAAAAGCAGCCCATTGATTACGAACAGTATTATTATTCTCATTTTACAGATAAAGAAACTAAGGCTCAGAGAAACTATTAATAAATAACTTAGCCAAGACCACGTAGCCAATAAGCAGTGGGAGCAAGATTTAAACTCAAACTTGTCTGATGCCAAAGCTTAGGCTCTTAATCTTTACTCAAGGTTGTTTGAAGCCTACTGAACCACCAGCTATATGGCCTTAACCACATTATTTAAACATTCTGAGCCTTTGTTTTTCTCAAGTATAAAATAGACCTCTGCCGTGACATCTGTTGTTTTTGGCTGCCCAGCATCTATTTCTTCCTTGACTTCTAATAGTATCTTAATTTTCTCTGGAATGATCGCCCTCTTCAATTCTTATTTACTACATGCAGCACAGATGAAGCTGATTTCTCCACGCTTCATGGAAGACCATGTGACCCAAATCTGGCCAATCAGGATATTCCAACCTCCTCCCTTCGTGGTTAGTTTCAGGTTGGTGACATGACCTAGGCCAAGTCAATGAGAGTTAGCTCCTATTTGGAGCCCCACTGGGAAAGAGGCATTCTCTTCTGGAAAAGGGAATATAAACCTAGAAGCACTGGTAACCATTTCATCCTCACCTAGGGAGAACCTGCCTGAGAATGAGAAGAGTAAAAAGCTTAAGTTCCTGTATCTCAGCATTTCTAAAGTTTCTTTTTCTTTCTTTCTTTCTTTTTTTTTAATTGAGACGGAATCTTGCTGTGTTGCCCAGGCTGGAGTGCAGTGGCATGATCTTGGCTCACCACAACCTACGCCTCCCAAATTTAAGTGATTCTCCTGCTTCAGCCTCCCAAGTAGCTAAGATTACAGGCACACACCACCACATCCAAGTTTCTTAAACTTCACATACACTTAACTGTATGTGATACATTGTCCCTTTCCTGTAAGCTAGGGAGGAGTAGGTTTCTGCCTCTTGCAACACGACCTCTGATTAAAGCAATATGTAAAATGTTTAGCACAGTGGCTGACACATACTACGTCTTCCATCAATGTTTGTTATTATTAAGATATGTTCTTGGCCAGGCACGGTAGCTCATGCCTGTAATCCCAGTACTTTGGGAGGCCAAGGTGAGCAGATCACCTGAGGTCAGGAGTTGGAAACCAGCCTGGCCAACATGGTGAAACCCCGTCTCTCCTAAAAACACAAAAAATAGCTGGGCATGGTGGCATGTGCCTGTAATCCTAGCTACTCCGGAGGCTGAGGCAGGAGAATCGCTTGAACCCAGGAGGTAGAGTTTGCAGTGAGCCGAGATCACAGCATTGCACTCCAGCCTGGATGACAAGAGGGAAACTCCGTCTCAGAAAAAAAAAAAAAGACATGTTCTCAAAAGTGTATACAAAATTTTAAAAACAGGAACTGTTTGTTTTTGTTTTGCTTATTTGGCCTAAAGAAAAACACACCTCCCAGTTTAATAGTCAGAGGGAAAGTGCTTATATGGCCTAATTAAATGAAGCTGAGTCAGCTTCATTGCATGCTAAATGTAGCCACTAAAAGAAGGAATCTTCAGCTTGTATTGCTAATGTTGCGTGGCTTCTGCTTTGTAATCATTTCTGTATACATACATCCTTAAATCCGGAACACCCTGTCCATCAGATTTGTGTGAAAGGTTCATTTGAAAAAAAGATGCTGCATGTTAAAAAAAGAAAAAAGCTTGAAAATGATACACCCAATGCTCCAATTTAACCAACCAGGAAATGTGCCAGTGAGCTTGGTTTGCTGTGCTCGACCTGAACTTCCCGCTAATTGTGCTTTCCAAAATTCGCCTCTTACAGCAGCAAGGTTCGAGATCTTTCTCAAGCCAGCACTTCCCTAAGCCAAGCTTCCAAAAGAATCGGTTCAGCACTTAGTCAATTCTACTTTTACTTTTGACTTTTAAAGTGGCCTGGATTTAGTGCAGCCTTCTGCCAGTGAATGATACAATGTTGGGTCACACAATCCCAGGTTTGACAGTGCCTCATTCCCTAACCTTGGCCCCATCACATAACCTCTATGTCCAAGTAGTTGCACGTAAAACAAAAGATGTTAACATTGACCTGAAGATTCAGGGAAGAATATTTTACTAATAATTTGAAAGCACTTCAATGGGCTATAAAAATCTCTCCTTCAATAATATAGAGATAGCCTAAGTGAAGCATGCTAGCCAGCTGCCATAGTGGAAATGAGCTGCATAGGTACCATTTTGGCATTTAGCGAAATTTAAGACAATAGAGAAAATCCTTCCTCCCCCAAGGAACTTTTGCCAAGGGACAAATACATCTATGCAAGTGGACACTTGCAAACTTGCCTTTTGCTCACTTCCCTCTGGGTGTACTGTAAGGATGTGATGTATGATTTAAAGCTGTCTTTATAAAGTATCAAAAAGTGTAAGTTCTCCTAATTGCCTTTGGCCTTTATGTGGCCAAGGAGGCAGAAAGAAATGCTTGTGTTATGAAGCATGCTGGAGCAGAAAACACTAACGGGGTTGGAGTGTGTCAGGCTCTGTCTAGAAACTGTAGCAGAGTATGTGACAGCAGAGACGCACAGGCAAGTGGATACCCGGCCACTCATCCTCATGTTTCGGAAAATGTGTAAGTGTGCTGCTGTTACATGGCATTTCCAGACCCAAAGGGGCCAATTTAAGGCAACACTTGAAAGAAGGTGGTACTTGCTATTGTAGTGGGCATTGTTCTTTTGGCTGCTCGGTATCTGTACCTCTTTCCCATGTTTGGGGAATTCTCCCACCTTATGAGTTCTGGCAGGAAGCAGAGTCAGTCTTCCACTCCCGAAGGTGAAAATGCAAGATGCTTGCTGTCCCAAGTCACAGGACTGAGGTTCTGCCAGAGGCACTCACCCTGACTTTGAAAAGTGATGAAAAAAAGGACCAGAAATAACTCACTGGCAATGGCAGAGGATTCGGGAGTTGAACTTCTCAGGCAGCAGAGAGAGTGTGTGGGGTAACCTCCACATCCACAATGCACAGCTTCCGTGGTCCAAGCTCAGGTCTTGTCCTGGTAGTTGGTACTGGGGTGTTCTTTCTGCAGCATTATTGCAGTGGAATTTTGAGCATTGCTCCTGGCAGGTGGTCCTAGACCCGGTCTCAGTGACTCTGTGAGATAACTAGCCTCCTTTTGTTGTTGTCGTTGTTTGTTTATTTATTTATTTTGAGACAGGGTCTCACTTGGTTACCCAGACTGGAGTGCAGTAGCACGACCAAGGCTTACTGCAGCCTCGACATTCCAGCTCAAGTAATCCTCCCACCTCAGCCTCCCACGTGGCTGGGACTACAGGATTTTGGCATAGGCATAAATTTGCGTACCATTATGACAACAAGGATACAGACAGTTTTAATCACCCCAAAGGATGCCCTTCTGCTCTCTGTAGTCACACCCTTCCCTACTCCTAATCTCTGGCAACTGCTGATTTGTTCTTCATCCCTACAATTTACCTTTTCTAGAATGTTATATAAATGGATATATATAGTAGGTAGCCTTTCATGTCTGCATAGTGTCTTTGAGATTCATCCAAATTGTTTCATGTAGGCCATTGTTTTTTATTGAATAGTCTTATGTTGTATGATGTACCACTGTTTGCTCATCCATTCGCCTATTGATGAACATTTGGGTTGTTTCCATTTTGGGGAGATTATGATTATGAGATTAGAGTTGCTATCTAGAATCTTTTTTTTTTTTTTTTTTTTTAGCAAGACTGGGTCTCACTCTGTCACTCAGGCTTGAGTACAGTGATATGATCATAGCTCACTGCAGCCTCAAACTCCTAGGCTCAAGCCATCCCTCCGCCTCAGCCTCCTGAATGGCTGGGACTACAGGCCCACATCTGGGTAATTTTTAAATTGTTTTCTAGAGACAGAGTCTCGTTATATTGCCCAGGTTGATCTTGAACTTCTGGCCTCAAGGAATTCTCTTTGGCCTCCCAAAATATTGGGTTACAGGTGTGAGCCACCACACCTGGCCCTATTACATTTTAATGAATTAATTTTTTAATAATTCTAACAGCCACAGTTGGTTTCTGTTGCTTGCAATTCAGAATCAAATGGCTATTCTTCTATAACAGGAACATCCCCAGATCTCATTGGTCAGGTATAAATAAGGTTATTACCACTTACTTATTTTATTAGTCAAATATCCCACACCTACGTAACTACAGTATCCTAGGTGTTGTTTTGCTTTGATTTTTGTTGTGAAGAGGCATCCTCAAGCCCTTTCATGCCAGTGCCCATGTCAGCAGGATGACTCACACCCATTCACTGCTCAACAGTCTCCTTGGACCATTGCCCACAGATCATTTTTGCTGTGTGATAGGTAATGATGTGTGAATCCTCCTCTTCTTGGTTTATATTTTTAAAGGCCCTAAGAGAGATCCTTAGACCCCAGGAATCACAGAATTTACTGAGCCAAATTCTTTACTTTTACATAAGCTCTTTCCTCTTTAGAGCTCAGATGGTGTCAAGGGGACTGGCTTGAACAGGCTTGGGTCCCGGCCGCTATGCTCTATCTACTTAGACATCCTGCTCAGCTCCAGACTTTAAACCTGTTGTTGAGATCAGCTCAACACACCTTCCTGTTTCTTCCCTGAGGATGAATCCACTTCCAGGTCCCTGTAGTCCGTGCTCTGTCTTCTAGAAAGCCTCCTTCCCCATTCCCCTGCCAGTTCACCAGATATGCCTTTCTTGGGTGTACCTTGTACCACACATATCCATCATGGGGAGGATGAGCAAGATCAGCGGGCTGTGGACCTGGGTAAGACCAGGACATATGGAAAGTCCTAAGAGTTTCCACTGCTTTTTTCTCATCTTATGTCTAATTCTCCTCCTCTGCTTCCAAAAAAAATGAGGTGAATGCCCTCTTGAACTGCCACTGAAAAGTAAACAAGGGCAGTAATTCTCGAACTGCCAAGTGCATAGAGTCACCTTGGTATCTGAAAATGCAGATTCTGATGCAGCATTCTAAAGTAGGGCTTTATATTCAGCATTTCTAAAAAACTTCCAGGTGATGCTGATGCTGGTGGCTTCAGAATCACACCTGTGTGACATGATGGAAATTTCAGAATCTGGTTAATATTCATTTTATGCCTTTCCAAGAGGGTTGATATATGGTTTCTTTTTCAAGGAGATTGATAAAACAGTACAAAGATGAGGGGGTTGATAGTTGCTAATAACTACTCAGATATTCTTTCAAAGTGAAACGTATAAAGTAATTTGACAATGTAGTCCTGGAAAGTAGTAAATGAACAGCAGCTGCCTATTGGGTGGTACTGTATGCTAGGCACTATGGTAAATACTCTTCATACCTTATTGCATTTAATCCTCACAATAATGCATTGAGAATGAGCATTATTAGCCCCATCTGAAAGGTGAAAAATCTGAGATTCAAGATGCTAAGACAGAATTGGTGAAGACTGGATTCTTTTTTTTTTTTTTTTTTTTTTTGAGGCAGAGTTTTGCTCTTATTGCCCAGGCTGGAGTGCAGTGGCGCAATCTTGGCTCACTGCAAACTCCGCCTTCCAGGTTCAAGCAATTCTCCTGCCTCAGCCTCCCAAGTAGCTGGGATTAAAGGCACGTGCCACTATGTCTGGCTAATTTTGTATTTTTAGTAGAGATGGGGTTTCTCTGTGTTGGTCAGGCTGGCCTCGAACTCCCAACCTCAGGGGATCCACCTGCCTCAAGCTTCCAAACTGCTGGGATTACAGGCATGAGCCCCATGCCCGGGTGAAGACTGGATTCTTAAATCCTGTGTCTTTCAGTCCCACAGAACATCGCCTACAACACATTTCCACATCCACTACAGTGATTATCACACACTCAGTGGAGAAATTGATCAAATCTGTTTATGAAATAGATACAGATCGAATATGTAATAGAATGGACAAAAGTAGATGAAAACCCAGGCTCTTTTCTGTGTGTTTCCTGAGGGTGTTTTGTTCCTACTGCTCCAACAACGTGTCTCAGGGCAGGGTCATTCTTGGTGTCGACCATCCCTAGGTGTTTATTTCCATATTTATATTTGCACCAGAAGCTTAAAGAGGACAGTTCACCCCTGAGAGACAGCAGTGATAACCAGTAAAGTGAGAGATCCCAAGAAGATGTAAAACTCAGGATGGAGGGAGATTCGCTTTCCAGAGTAAAAGCTTGACATGTCTGAATTTTGCACAATTATTTTCCAGTGTATGTGCTTCTAAACCCTTCCATCACCTACCCACATGTCCCAGGAAAACCTCTGTAAATAGGATGAGTTATCAATAAACTCTATCTTGCTTATTTTTTGTTTTGTGCTGTAGACAGACTCATAAACAGAAAGAAAAAGTCATTTGCTTCTTAAATTTTAGTGACAATAGCCAGGCCACTATCCTCTGAGTTTGAGACTGCTTTTCCTGTGAGGTTGTTCATTTATTTAATATGTATTTACTAATTCAGCATCTACTATAAGGGACCCTGAGGTGCTGGGAATACCAAGGGAAGCAAAACAAAACAAAAAGCCACCTTCACAGCCTGGTGGCAGAAACTTTAATCAATACACAGAAATATATTTAAAATCTCAACTGGGTTAAGTGCCATGGTGTTATAGGAGCTTATATTAGAGACAAGGGCCCTCACCTAGTTGGGAGGGAGAAGGGTTTAAGAAGGCTTCCCCTCGGGAGGCTAAGGCAGGAGAATCACTTGAACCTGGGAGGTGGAGGTTGAAGTGAGCTGAGATCGTACCATTGCACT
The DNA here is from genome assembly GCF_009761245.1 of Sapajus apella. NCBI lineage: Eukaryota > Metazoa > Chordata > Mammalia > Primates > Cebidae > Sapajus > Sapajus apella. The sequence continues at coordinate 11,251,416 of NW_022437003.1, read as the reverse complement.
CCAGCCTGGGCAACAAGTGCGAAACTCCGTCTCAAAAAAAAAAAAATTGTCCCCAGAAGGGACAATTGAATTGAGACTGGAAGGATGAGGGGAGTTACTGTGGAGGGAATAGGAAAAGGTCATTCTGCGGAAAGGGAACAGCCGTTGTTTTAGAAGGGCAAGGCCATCAAGAAACTAAGCTTCAGTTGCCTGAAACATGGAAAGGATAGTGGCTGATGTTTCAAGATGAGGAAGTGGCCCGACACTGGTGAGAGAGAGAGTTGGCTTTTACAAGCCTGGGAAAAGGATGAGTTCCAGGGCTTGTATGTGGACGGCAGGTGCCTGGATCTCGATGGAATACAATGCCCCAGAAGTGGCAGAACCTGTGAGTGGTGAAGGCTACATATTGGGCCTGTGGACCATGAAAGTTTGCAATGATGGGCACTGTCTCCCTCTTCTTCCAATTGAAAGGATTAATACACAATGGTCAATATGAAAGCACAAAAGAAATGGAATACACTTTAATAAGAAGTGGTAGGTGTACCAGCTTGGAACCTTGACTTTGGAGCCAAAGCACTTAGATTCAGATCCCAGTTCTACTGTTACTGGTAAACTGCGTTCTTTCCCTACTCTGTATTGGTTGCAAAGAAAGAACACCAACTGGAAAAGGCAAGCAGGTTTCATTTCTGGCCAGAAATGATGAAGGAGTAAACTTTCACTCTACAGACCCCCTTCTTCCAGAGCTTTGGGAAGTGGAGGAATTGTAAGGCGTTAGACGTGGAGAGGAAGGCATGCAAGCATATGCAAGGAGGAAGGCCAGATGCACAGGTGCATCATAAGCATCATCTTCATACAATGCACTGTCAGAAAATGGCGGTGATTGTCTTCTATGGGTGGGGAGTTGAGCATAAATTAATCACCTAAAAGTAACAAGGGATAGCTGGTTCTGGTTTGCTCTGGTTCCTAGTAGGCCTGATCTTTCTCTGGTACTTGACAAAGGGCAGTGAAGCTCCTGAGCCAACTGCAGTTCTTTTAAGCTAGTTTACCTGTGAGGAGACTAGGAAAAAACAATCGATTTAAGAAACAATGAGCATTTTCAGCTGTACTGTTTAAGAAAATAATGAGCCGTTTTGCCCTCTGAGTGATTTCTCCAGGACTGCCCTAGTAACACTACTATTCAACAGTTTTGTGCTTTGAGCAGTTAATTGACCTCCCCGGGCCTCAGTTTCCCCACTCATAAAGTGGAGATAACAGTGCCTATTCCATCAGGTGGTGGGGACGATTTAAATGGGTTACTGCATGTGAAGTTCTTAAAACTGTCTGGCTCAGAGGAAGCACTTTACACCTTAGGGGAAAAAACAGCAGCCTGATGGGCGCCCGTCCCCAATTTTGTTACTCCATAAAACCCTGAGTTGTTGGTAACACCTGCTGGAGTGAGAGGGGCCTCAGTATGGGCTGATTTTGAGCCAAAGTATGGGAAGTGGTTGACATCTTAGGTAGGCAAAACATGTTAATGTAACATTTTTGGCCCCCAAGTTCTTCAGACCACTTCCCTTTCTAGTTCACTGACATGCCCGCAAGCAATTCCACTCTGCCAAGTGGTGCTGGTGGTAAGTCTGGATCCAACAAAAGGAAATAACTCTGATTTTAAGGGAACGGTGACATGCAGAGCCACCTGAGTCACCGGGTCCCAGAGCTACGGAAGGCTCTCAGCTCAGCAGTCAGAGTGCACTCGTCTTTGCGTTCGAGGTTAGGTGGGCTAGCCTGGGAACCAACTCACCTTCATTTGAAATCGTTTCAGGGAAAATAACATCAACACTTAGAATCACCTGTTCTGAACTTGTGCTCCAGCTGTTTCCTGAAGGAAGAATCAAAGCCGGTAGTAACTCACTACATATTTGGGCAGTGGAATGAACCTTGGAAGCTGTCAAAGACCAAGCAAGTCACTGCGCCTCCTCCCACCCCAAATAAAGAAAAACAGAGAGACCATCCTTCAGTTATAAGGAAGACGAGGGCATCGCCCCTCCGCTCCGGAGTGGGACCGCGCCAGGGCCTCCGGTAGGGGCCGCTGTAGCCGAGCAGGACGCTGAGCCACTCTGCCCCGCCACCTCCTCCCCAGTTCCCGCGCCGCCGCGCCCGCCTCCAGCAGGTACGTCTCTGCCCCTGCGGCCTCCCCGCTTCGGGCTCCGGGGTCCCGACACAGCACCGCTCCCTCGGGGCTGCGCGCACTGCCCAGAGTCTCCAGCCAGCTCCCCAGGCGGTGCCAGTCCGAGCTGCGCATGCGCGGCCCAGCTGCTCCCCCCTCCCCGCTCCCCCGGTCCCGGGCCGGTGATTGGGGCGCAGTTGGAGGAAGGGATGTGGGGGATGGTGGGTGGGCGCGGAAGGCCGGGAGGGAGGCACCGCGGGGGTCGAGGCGCGGGAAACGGTCTTCGGGTGTGCTGGCTGCCCCAGGTGAGGCGTCGGCGGCAGCACATGCAGGGCCTTTCGAGCTCGGCGTGGGGGCCGTTGCGTCTGGAGATTAGGGAGCCGGCAGGAAACGGAGTTGTAAAGTAATCCCACCCGAGCAGGTGGGCCTGGGAGGCCGCTGTGCCTGGGAGCCCCGCGAGGGCTCCAAAGAGAGCCTTCCGTTTGGAAAGCTCGTCCTGCTCACTGCAGCAGCCAGGATGACAGGGGAAGGTGGCCGGGGTGGAGGCAGTGGGCGTGGAGAGGGGTCGGATTCCGGACGTAGTTTGAAGGTGGAGCCGTCAGGATCTGTTGAACAGCTCGGCTTTGGGGCGTGCGAGATGGGAAGGCTTAGGGCCTAGTCCCTGAGCCCGAATAGCAGCCGGGAGGGTGGTGCCTCTGTGCTTCGGGAAGAGGCGGCTTGAGCACGGCTCTGTAGCTCAGGTTTGCCCCCGTGGAGTGGAAGCTGCCTATGGGATACAGGGGGCGGAGAGGTGGCATGCAGTCTGGCGCTCTGGAAAGATGGGAGATCCAGACGGGCAGGGCCGGAAGGGGGAACGAGGAAAACCTGGAGAGAGAGGCTCCCGGAAGCCCGAGAAAGTGATGAACTGGGTCAGAGGCTGAGTTTGAACAAATAGGAGGCTGAAGAGGACCTTGAGGAAGGTAGTGACGCAACGGCAGGGAATGGGGCTCCCTAGTGGAGACACCTGGGACTGGTTTATTGCATGTTTTTAGCTCATAGGCGTTCAAAAGTATTTATTGGGAGCCTGTACAACTTTTTGCAGTTCATTGCATTATACTTACCATGTATTTTTTTCTGTTGCCACTTTTTTTTATTGACAAATAATTTGTATATTTATATGGTACAGTGTGATGTTTTGATACACATATACATTGTAGAAAGATTAAATCAAGCTAATTGACATATCCATCACCCCACTTACTTATTTTTTGTGGTGAAAATCTACTCTCTTGGAAATATACATCATCAACCTTGGTCACCATGCTGTGTAGTAGATCACTAAAACTTATTCCTCTTGTCTAACTAAAACTTTGTATCCTTTGACCAACATGCCTCCCTTCCCCATCTGTTCTCCCCCAGGACCTTGATAACCATCATTCTTCTCTGCTTCTATGAGTTCAACTTTTTTAGACTCCCAAGTATATAAGTGAGATCATATTCTCTTTGTCCTTCTGTGTCTGGCTTATTTTACATGGCCTAATGGTCCTCCAGGTTCATCCATGTCGTTGCAAATGACAGAATTGCCTTTTCTTTTAAGACTGTAGAATTCCATTGTATATATATATGCCACATTTTCTTTATCCAGTCCTCAGTTGATGGATACTTACTTGCTTCTATATTTTGGTTATTGTGACTAGTGCTGAAAAGAACACAGGAGTGCTGATATCTCTACAACATACTGATTTCAGTTCGTTTGTATATATACCCAGAAGTAGAATTTCTGGATCATATGGTAATTCTATTTTTAGGTTTTTGAGGAGCCTCCAGACTGCTTTTGAAAATGACTGTACTAATTTACATTCCCACCAACAGTGCGACAGGGTTCCCTTTTCTTCACATTCCGGACAACACTTTTTATCTTTCATCTTTTTTATAATAGCCATTCTAACAAGCATAAGGTGATAGCTCAGTGTAATTTAATTTGAATTTCCCTGGTGATTAGAGATGTTGAGCATTTTTCATATATTTGTTGACCATTCATATGTCTTTTGAGAAATACCTGTTCAGGTCATTTGTCCATTTTTTAATTGGGTTATGTGTCTTTTTGTTTGTTTATTTTTTGTTTTTGCTATTGAGTTTTTTGAGCTTCTTATATATTTATATATATTTTATATATGAGCCCCTTATCAGATGTATGCTTTGCAAATATTTTCTCCCAGTTTACGAGTTGTCTCTTCACTCTGTTAATTATTTTCTTTGCTATGCAGAGGCTTTTTAGTTTGATGCAATCCCATTTGTATTTTTATTATTGCATTTTAGGTTTTGGGGTACATGTGAAGACCATGTAAGATTGTTGTATAGGTACACATATGGCGGTGTGGTTTGCTGCCTTCCTCCCCATCACCTATATCTGGTATTTCTCCCCATGTTATCACTCCATAACTCCCCAACCCCCACTGTTCTTCCCCTTATTCCCCCCCCCACAGACCCCAGTGTGTGATGCTCCCCTCCCTGTGTCCATGTATTCTCATTGTTCAACACCCACCTATGAGTGAGAACATGTGGTGTTTGATTTTCTGCTCTTGTGTCAGTTTGCTGAGAATGATGGTTTCCAGGTTCATCCATGCCCCTACAAAGGACACGAACTCATCATTTTTGATGGCTGCATAGTATCCCGTGATGTATATGTGCCACATTTTCCCTGTCCAGTCTATCATCGATGAGCATTTGGGTTGGTTCCAAGTCTTTGCTATTGTAAACAGTGCCACGATGAACATGCGTGTGCATGAGTCCTTATAATAGAACAATTTATAACCCTTTGGATATATACCCAGTAATGGGATTGCTGGGTCAAATGGAATTTCTATTTCTAGGTCTTTGAGGAATCGCCACACTGTCTTCCACAATGGTGGAACTAATTTACACTCCCACCAACAGTGTAAAAGTGTTCCTGTTTCTCCACATCCTCTCCAGGATCTGTTGTCTCCAGATTTTTTAATGATCGCTATTCTAACTGATGTGAGATGGTACCTCAATGTAGTTTTGATTTGCATTTTTCTAATGACCAGTGATGATGAGCATTTTTTCATACATTTGTTGGCCTAATGTATGTCTTGTATAGTTAGAAGTCAGGTAGTGTGATGCCTCCTGCTTTGTTCTTTTTGCTTAGAATTGACTTGGCTATGCAGGCTTTCTTTTGGTTCCAGATGAAGTTTAAGGTGTTTTTTTTCCAGTTCTATGAAATAGCTTGATGGGATAGCGTTGAATCTGTAAATTACTTTGGGCAGTATGGCCGTTTTCATGATATTGATTGTTCCTAACCATGAGCATGGAATATTTCTCCATCTGTTTGTGTCCTCCCTTATTTCTTTGAGCGGTGGTTTGTAGTTCTCCTTGAAGAGGTCCTTTACGTTCCTTGTTAGTTGTATTCCTAGGTGTTTTATTCTCTTTGTAGCAATTGTGAATGGCAGTTCGTTCTTGATTTGGCTGTCTTTAAGTCTGTTATTGGTGTATAGGAATGCTTGTGATTTTTGCACATTGATTTTGTATCCTGAGACTTTGCTGAAGTTGCTTATCAGTTTCAGGAGATTTTGGGCTGAGACAAGGGGGTCTTCTAAATATACAATCATGTCATCTTCAAATAGAGACAATTTGACTTCCTCCTTTCCTAATTGAATACCCTTTATTTCTTTTTCTTGGCTGACTGCTCTGGCTAGAACTTCCAATACTATATTGAATAGGAGTGGTGAGAGACGGCATCCTTGTCTAGTGCCAGATTTCAAAGGGAATGCTTCCAGTTTTTGCCCATTCAGTATGATGTTGGCTGTTGGTTTGTTGTAAATAGCTTTTATTATTTTGAGATAAGTTTCATCAATACCTAGGTTATTGAGGGTTTTTAGCATAAAGGGCTGTTGAATTTTGTCAAAGGCCTTCTCTGCATCAATTGAGATAATCATGTGGTTTTTGTCTTTGGTTCTGTTTATGTGGTGAATTACGTTTATAGACTTGCATATGTTGAACCAGCCTTGCATCCCTGGGATGAATCCTACTTGATCATGGTGGATAAGCTTTTTGATGTGCTGTTGCAATCGGCTTGCCAGTATTTTATTGAAGATTTTTGCATCTATGTTCATCATGGATATTGGCCTAAAGTTTTCTTTTCTTGCTGAGTCTCTGCCAGGTTTTGGTATTAGGATGATGTTGGTCTCATAAAATGATTTGGGAAGAATTCCCTCTTTTTGGATTGTTTGGAATAGTTTCAGAAGGAATGGTACCAGCTCCTTTTTGTATGTCTGGTAGAATTCGGTTGTGAACCCATCGGGACCTGGGCTTTTTTTGATTGGTAGGCTATTAATTGCTGCCTCAACTTCTGCCCTTGTTATATGTCTCTTTAGGGTTTTGACTTCTTCCTGGTTTAGGCTTGGGAGGATGCAAGTGTCCAGAAATTTATCCATTTCTTCCAGGTTTAATAGTTTTTGTGGTGCATAGAGTTGTTTGTAATAATCTCTGATGATGGTTTGTATTTCTGTGGAATCTGTGGTGATATCCCCTTTATCGTTTTTTATTGCATCAATTTGGTTATTCTCTCTTTATTATTAATCTGGCTACTGGTCTGTCTATTTTGTTGATCTTTTCGAAAAACCAGCTCCTGTGTTTATTTTTGGAAGGGTTTTTCATGTCTCTATGTCCTGCAGTTCTGCTCTGATCTTAGTTATTTCTTGTCTTCTGCTAGGTTTTGAGTTTTTTTGATCTTGCTCCTCTAGCTCTTTCATTTTTGATGATAGAGCGTCGATTTTAGATCTTTTCTTGCTTCTCATGTGGGCATTTATTGCCATAAATTTTCCTGTAGACACTGCTTTAACTATGTCCCAGAGATTCTGGTATGTTGTGTCTTCGTTCTTGTTGGTTTCAAAGAACATCTTTATTTCTGCCTTCATTTCATTGTTTATCCAGTCAACATTCAAGAGCAAGTTGTTCAGTTTCCGTGAAGCTGTGTGGTTCTGATTTAGTTTCTGAATTCTGAGTTCTAACTTGATTGCACTGTGGTCTGAGAGACTTGTTTGTTAGGATTTCCGTTTTTTTGCATTTGCTGAGGAGTGATATCCTGCCAATTATGTGGTCAATTTTAGAGTAGGTGTGATGTGGTGCTGAGAAGAATGTATATTCTGTGGATTTGGGGTGGAGAGTTCTGTAAATGTCTATTAGGTTTGCTTGGTCCAGGTCTGAGTTCAAGTCCTGGATATCCTTGTCAATTTTCTGTCTTGTTGATCTGTCTAATATTGACAGTGGGGTGTTAAAGTCTACCACTATTATTGTGTGGGAGTCTAAGTCTCTTGGTAAAGTCATTAAGAACTTACTTTATGTATCCGGGTGTTCCTGTACCGGGTGCGTATATATTTAGGATTGTTAGCTCTTCTTGTTGCATTGATCCTTTTACCATTATGTAATGTCCTTCTTTGTCTCTTTTGATCTTTGTTGGTTTAAAGTCTATTTTATCAGAGACTAGGATTGCAACTCCTACTTTTATTGTTCTCCATTTGCTTGGTAAATCTTCCTCCATCCCTTTATTTTGAGCCTTTGTGTGTCCTTGCATGTGAGATGGGTTTCCTGGATACAGTACACTGATGGGTTTTGACTTTTTATCCAATTTGCCAGTCTGTGTTTTTTGATTGGGGCATTTAGCCCATTTACATTTAGGGTTAATATTGTTATGTGTGAATTTGATCCTGCCATTTTGATGCTAGCTAGCTGTTTTGCATCAACTGTTCATTGATGCAGTTTCTTCATTGTGTTGGTGCTCTTTACCATTTGGTACATTTTTTGAGTGGCTGGTACTGGTTGTTCCTTTCTACGTTTAGTGCTTCTTTCAGGAGCTCTTGTAAAGCAGGCCTGGTGGTGATGAAATCTCTGAGTAATTGCTTGTTCATAAAGGATTTTATATCTCCTTCACTTATGAAGCTTAGTTTGGCTGGATATGAAATTCTGGGCTGAAAGTTCTTTTCTTTAACATGATCTTATATAACATGATCTTATATATAGAAATCTCACATATCTTATATATGTCTCTATATATTACATATATATTTTATATATCCCTAAATGTTTCTCTGTATATCTTATATACAAAGATATTACATATCTATATTTTATATACATATCTATATTATATATAGATCTTGTTATAGAAAATTTATATCTAGAAGAATGCTTCCCTTCCTATTTGGATGACTCTTACTTCCATTCCTTGCATAATTGCTCTGTCTAGGACATATACCACTACCCTGAATAGACATTGTGAGAGTGGGCATCATTGTCTTGTTCCTAATCTCAGAGGAAAAGCATTCAACTGTTTACTGTTGAGTACAGTTTAGCTGAGGGTTTATCATATTTGGTTTTATTGTGTCTCAGTATTCTTTCTATACTTGTTTTATTGAGAGTTTTTATGAAAGGATATTGAATTTTGTCACATGCTTTTACAACGTCTATTGAGATGATCATACAGTTTTTGTCTTTCATTTTGTTAATATGATATATCTCATTTATTGATTTATTTATGTTGAGCCATCTTTGTATTCCAGGGATAAATCTCAGTCATGATGAATAATCCTTTTTATTTATGTTGAGCCATCTTTGTATTCCAGGGATAAATCTCAATCATGATGAATAATCCTTTTAATGTGCCAGTGAATTCAGGTTGTTAGTATTTTGTTGAGGATTTTTGCATCTGTGTTCATCAGAGATATTGGTCTGTAGTTTTTCTTCCTGTAGCATCCTTGTCTGGCTTTGGTATCAGGGTAATACTGGCCTCCTAAAATGAGTTTAGAAGTATTTCCTCCACTTTAGTTTTTTAGAAGGGTTTGAAAAGGATTGGTATTAGCTCTTCTTTAGATATTTTGTAGAATTGAGGTTCTCAGTGAAGCTGTCAGGTCCTGGATTTTCTGTAAATTTTTTTCCCTCAAATTCCTGATATAATCTTTTACTTCTGTCTTTCAGAATTGGTACTGTAACCCCCCTCCTCTTTTCACAGAGAACATGTAGGCTTAAAAAAAATGTGTTAGGTGAGTTTCAGATTTCATGAAAAAAGCATCATTAACTGACATTGCTTAGATTAGTGTCAGTTTATAAGAACCTGCCTAGCACCCAGAAAACTCCCAATGACTGTTCAATGAGTTTATTTCCTCCTCCAAGGCCTCTTTTCCCACCTGGAAGATAAAATTAAGGCAGGAGTCTTCACCAAGGGTAGCTTTCACCCCTGAGGCTTCTGGGCTGGATAACCTGAGTCCTCTGTCCTCTGACTCTCACAGTGGTGTCCTGTCATCCTTCTGACATTGCTTCTAAATTTGAACAGGGTTGTAACCTTGTGGAAACTAGAACCACTGCCTGCCCTGACCCCCTAGAAAAGCAGATACATGTCAGCACAGAGGATGTTTTCAATGAAGACTTTGTAGTAGTATCTTAAAAGCCTATTTAATAGCAAATACTAAGTTGTATTTACACTTTTAGTCTTAAAATATTTTGTAGTAGCAAATAAAGACTAAGAAAATAGTCTTAGGTTGTGAACATTTACGATCTTAGGAATAATTCCAGGTGACATTGTTCTTAATTTCTTTTAAATTCTTAATGACTTTTATAATTCTACCTTCATGCCTAAGAAAAAGTATGACAGTTTATTCAGTGTTTTTTAAAAATTATTTTACAGTAAGTAGGAATGTTTTCTAACATGTAAAAACCTACAGAAGAAAAAAATACATTTTTGTCTCAAACTAGAAGTCTGGATTATATTGGTGTCTCCAGAGTCAAAGCTATCAGAAAGCAACAGTGGAGACAACCATATTCATCTTTGGGAGAAATAACTAAAGATACGTATTAAGCTCAAGGTGAGAGCCTAAGTAACTTCACACAACATGTAAGAAGCTTTTAGTTCCAGTTAGGCAGAATTCAGAGTTTTAATCTTTATAATTTTCAATACATGCAAGTTTAATAATTGTCATCTATAACAATATTTTTTTTTTTTTTGAGACGGAGTTTCGCTCGTTACCCAGGCTGGAGTGCAATGGCGCGATCTCAGCTCACCGCAACCTCCGCCTCCTGGGTTCAGGCAATTCTCCTGCCTCAGCCTCCTGAGTAGCTGGGATTACAGGCACGCACCACCATGCCCAGCTAATTTTTTGTATTTTTAGTAGAGACGGGGTTTCACCATGTTGACCAGGATGGTCTCGATCTCTTGACCTCGTGATCCACCCGCCTCGGCTTCCCAAAGTGCTGGGATTACAGGCTTGAGCCACCGCGCCCGGCCCTATAACAATATTTTTAAGCTTCATGCACCAATTATTGAAGCTGGGTGATGAGAATATAAGGGTTTCCTATACCATACTGTTTATTTTTGTATATGTTTAAGTTTTTTCAGATTTTAACAAAAAACCCACGAACTGTAGTAACACCTCATTTGTTCCTTACTGAGTTTTCCAGGTACATTGAAGTTTGTCAAAAGCTTATCATGCCCATGCTAGTTAAAGATCATGGCAAACCATTTTCCTCAAGCTTTCTTTAAATCAAGCACTGGGGTGATATTTACGTTGGTTAGATGTCACCATTTTCACTGAGTCTGCGAGCTGCTCACCAGAGTGCCTGCTCAGGCCCATGAGTCTGTCCACTTCCCCTAGCAGCCAGTCTGCCTTCCTTCCCTGCAGAAGTGACTTTAGGCAGCCAGACAGCCTTGTCCTCTGAGGTTTTCTGGAAACACTACACCATGTTTCTGTAACCTCTTCTCTTTTTCAGTATGCCAATCTTTTTGTGCAGTCTTTTTGATTGCAGAAGAGACAGGATACATTGAAAATGTGTTGACTTGCTTATCTGTAGGTGAGGTTTATCATATTACTCCTTACACACTATAAAATTCACAATTTTTATTATATAGTTCTATGAATGTTGAAAAAAGTCACAAAAATAAAGATAATAGAACTTTCCATTGCTCTAAAAGTTTCCCTGCTCCCCTTCATTTCTCTTACCCCATCTCTGGAAACCACTGATATGATTTCTGTGCCAGCAGTTTTGCCTTTTCAAACTGTCTTACAAATGGTCTCAAAAACTACGTAGCCTTTTGTCTCTGGCTTCTTTGACTTAGCACAATGCTTCTCTCTCTCTTTCCCTCTCCCCCTTTCTCCCTCTGTTTCTTTCTTTTTCTCTTTCTCTCGTTCTCCCTCACTCTCACTTTCACTCTGGCCTTCTCTCCTGTCTTTGAGAGGATCTTACTCACCCAGGCAGAGTACAGTGGTACAGTCATGGCTCACTGCAGCCTCAACCTTCTGGGCTCAAGTCATTCTCCTACCTCAGCCTCCTAAGTACCTGGGATTACAGGCATGCACTGCCATGCCCAGCTTCTTTTTTGTAGAGATGGGAGTCTCACTTCGTTGCGCAGGCTGGTCTCAAACTCCTGGGCTCAAATGATCCTCCTGCCTCAGCCTCCCAAAGTCCTAGGATTACAGGTGTGAACCATCATGGCTGGCCCTTTTGTTGTTGTTGTTAAGCAATTTTATTTTGAAATAATTTTAGGCTTACAGAAATATTGCAAAAATAGTGCACAGAGTTCTCATATACCATTTACCCAATTCCCTCTAATGTTCGCATCTTACCTAACTAGAGTACAATGATCTAAACCAGGACAAGTACTATACGGCGACATTCACTTATACAGTGCTAGAAACTGATTTTTAGGCTTCATTCAAATTTTGCCAGTTGTCCCACTAATGTCCCCTTTCAGGTCTTGAATCCAACCCAGGATCCCACATAGCATTTACTTGTCATGTCTCATTAGGACCTGGGGCAGTTCTCCAGTTCTTATCTTTCAGAACTTTGATACTTTTCTGAAGACTATTAGCCAGTTTTGCTGTAGAGCGTGTAGAATGCCCCTCAGCTTGAGTTTGGCGTTTTCTCATAACTACATTGCAGTCATGAATGCCACACAGGTGGTGCCTTGCCCTTCTCATTGCATCATATCAGGAGGTAGGTGGAGTTGCCTGTCTTATTACTGGTGATGTTAACTGCGATCACTTGGTTAAGGTGGTAGCTGCCAGGTTTTCTAATATGAAGTTTTTATTGCATAGCACTTAACAAATTTTTATTTTTTTTTGAGATGGAGTCTTGCTCTGTTGCCCAGGCTGGAGTGCTGTGTCACAATCTCTGCTCACTGCAACCTCTGCCTCCTGGGTTCAAGTGATTCTCCTGCCTCAGTCTCCTAAGTACCTGGGATTACAGGCACTCACCATCACACCTGGCTAATTTTTGTATTTTTAGTAGAGATGGGCTTTCACCATGTTGATCAGGCTGGCCTTGAACTCCTGACCTTGTGATCCACTCGCCTCAGCCTCCTAAAGTTCTGGGATTGCAGGCGTGAGCCACAGCACCCAGCCTGCATAACACTTTTAAAGATTTATTCATGCTGTTGAATATATTAGCACTTTGATTTTCTTATTGCTGAAGAGTCTTCATGGTATGGATAAACCACAATTTGTTTACCCATTTGTAAATTCATGGACATTTGGTTTGCTTCTAGTCTTGGGCCTGGCGCTATCCGATAGGCCTTGGTGTTCTGTTGAACATAAAAACCATGTCACAGAGCACTGATATCAGGGCCACTGTGTCACCACAATGGGTCGGGACGAGAACAAGGCCACTCTGAATCATGTCTGAATCAGGACAGAAACAGGAACATTGTTGAAGCCACAAAAATGACCAAACATCCTCCCATGCTGCTACCATGAGGGACTGTGGCTTCTCAGCCACTCACAGCTTTAGCCTCACTTCATTCCTTCCACCTTTTAGATAAGATCCGTTACAGCATCCAATCCAGAACATCCAATCCAGGTTCCAGGAACCTCTCCCCAACATGGCCTAACCCAAACCCAAATCCTCTAATAAATCCATTCCTGGTTCCTAGCGGGTGCTGCAGTTCTCCATGGCGTGCTCTCTCTCTTGCAACTTGTTTGAGTACAAGTGTGTTCCTTGGCCTGGAAGGCACTGACAGTCCAAACAATATGTAAATACATGTATTGAAAATCCTTGCTCAGCTCTAGTCTCCTTACACAGCGTTTCCCACCCTACACTCCATTCTTTGTACTAACTTCTTGTGAATTCTGTTTTGTTTTTTAAAGCAATGCAAGTAAGTTAAAGTATATTCTATCCCCTTGCCTTTGTCTTACAAAATATAATTGTAAAACACATGTAACAAAATCGAGCATTGTAACCATTATTAAGGGTATTGTTCAGTACATTCACATTGTTGTACAACTAGTCCCCTCAACTCATTTCATCTTGTAAAACTGAAGCTCCATACTAATTATTTCTAAGTATAGTATGTGTCCTATAGTAAAATTAACCCTTTGTTAATGTTGAGTTCTATGAGTTTTGAAAGATATGATCATGTAACCACCACCATAATCAAGTTAAAGGACAATACTATTGCTTCACACACACACACACACACACACACACACACACACACACACACAAAATCCTGCATGGCTTCCCCTCCCCCACCTTTGATTTTTATTTTTGAGAGGAAGTTTTACTTTTGTTTCCCTGGCAGGAGTGTAACGTCACGATCTTGGCTCACTGCAACCTCCACCTCCCAGGTTCAGGTGATTCTCCAGCCTTAGCGTCCCGAGTAGCTGGAATTACAGGTGCCTACCACCATGCCTGACTAATTTTTGTATTTTTAGTAGAGACAGGGTTTCATCATATTGGTCAGACTGGTCTTGAACTCCTGACCTCAGGTGATCTGCCCGCCTTGGCCTCCCAAAGTGCTGGGATTATAGGCATGAGCCACTGTGCCCAGCCCACATGTCCCTTTTTATTCACTCCTCCCCATTCTGCCAACCACTGTTACATTTCCTGCCCTCATAGTTTTGTTTATTCCAGAACGTCATATAAGTAGAAATATATGTACATTCTCTTTTATAGCAGACATATTGCATATTGTGAATGTGCCATTGTTTATTGACCTCATCTCTGACAGTTGGACACTGAGGTTGTTTCTAGTCTTTTGCTGTTAACCACATGGTCTTACCTACTATCTGTAGATACATCATTTTGTATGTGTGCAAGCCTAACTGTGAACAAAATTTCCAGACTTGGGATTGCTGGGTCAGAGAGAAAATGTTTGTAATTTTGATAGTTTGTTCTCCAGAGGGATTATATCATTTGAGAAATGTGTTTTTCATATCCACAGATCGACCCTTCCCCTTCCCCTGCCCCTTCCCCTTCCTCTTTCTTTCCTTTGAGACGGAGTCTCGCTCTCTCACCCAGGCTGGAGTGCAATGGTGTGATCTCAGCTCACTGCAACCTCCACCTCCCAGTTGAAGCAATTCTACTGCCTCAGCCTGCCAAGTGGCTGGGATTACAGGCATTCACCACCATGCCTGGCTGATTTTTGTATTTTTAATAGAGAGGGGGGTTTCGCCATGTTGACCAGGCTGGTCTTGAACTCTTGACCTCAAGTGATCCACCCGCCTCAGTCTCCCAAAGTGCTGAGATTACTGGCATGAGCCACTGCGCCTAGCCACTATCCACGGTTCTTTAATCCTCAATTCTGCCAGCCATTTGGCTCACTAGATGGAAGTCAGCTCTGCCAGTTATCAGTGTCATTGATCCAAATGTTGTCTTTCTCTGTGTTTGTTTTCCTTTTATAAAATTCCTCAGATATAGACAAAGATTTACTGAATGTGCCTTAAGATCTACAAGTTCCTTTGACACAATGTCATCTTAATACTATTGTCACAATACACTTCTTCCCTTCAGAGTTTAGTTCTCAGTTAGAAATTACATTCTCATAGAAACAGTACTTTGAGCCTGGCGCAGTGGCTCGTGCTTGTAATCCCAGCACTTTGGGAGGGCTGGGTAGGTAGATGGCTTGAGCTCAGGAGATCAAGACCAGCCTGGCCAACATGGTGAAACCGTGGCCCTACCAAAACTACAAAAATTAACCGGGCATGGTGGCACGTGCCTGTAGTCACAGCTACTGGGGAGGCTGGGATGGGAGGATTGCTGGAGCCCAGGAAGTCATCAGTAGTGGGCCGTGATCACACCACTGTGCACCACTGCACTCCAGCCTGGGTGACAGAGCAAGGTCCTTTCCGAAATACAAGAAAGAAACTGTACTTTGACCACAAGTTCAGAAAGTAGTGGTGGTTTTCATACCTTTTTTTTCTTTTTTTTTTTTTTTGAGACGGAGCTTTTGTTCTTGTTGGCCAGACTGGAGTTCAATGGTACAATCTTGGCTGACTGCAACCTTTGCCTCCTGGGTTCAAGCGATTCTCCTGCTTCAGCTTCCCAAGTAGCTGGTATTACGGGCATGGCACCACCACTCCCAGCTAATTTTTTTGTATTTAACAGAGATAGGGTTTCACCATGTTGGTCAGGCTGGTTTCAAACTCCTGACCTCAGGTGATCCACCCACCTCAGCCTCCCAAAATGCTGGGATTACAGGTGTGGGCCACTGCGCCTGGCCACATACCTTTTGAAAAGCAGCAAGTTTTCAAATGAATTCTCATATCTAACCCTTTTACGTGCATTTTAATGATCCTCAAACTTAAGTAGTTACTAGAAGCGCCTGGAAATAGATGATGGGGTCCACCCTCAGCGTTTCTGATTCAGCAGGTCTGGGGTGGAACCAGAGGTTGCATTTCTAACAAGATTTCAGGTGATGCTGATGCTGCTGGTCTAGGGAACACACTTTGAGAAGCACTGCTCCAAGGTACCTCTGCACATCCTGGGAGCATTTGAGTACACAGATGGAAAACAGCCAGTTTAGAGGATGATCTGTTACTAAAGATTTTTTTAAAGGTTGTTCATGTATGTGTGGCATGTGTGTATAATATACACAATGTGTTTTTATAATATAGAAAAAATATATATTTATAAATATTTCTATATCTAAAAAATTTGCTGATTGTTTCTATAATATTTGTTTTTGTGATTTTTCTAAAGCCTACCTCAAGCATTAGAACTACAAACAAATCCTGATGCGACCTCTCCAGATTGTCCCAAGTCTGTTGATTTCCCAGCTGTATTGTGGCCTTCAGCCTTCAGCCTCCACACGAAACTGGATTTGCCTGAAAATGGCCCGGCCAAGTTCAAGTAAGTCATTCTTACCCATCGCCTCACCTGCGGCCAAATGTGAAGTACCCAGAAGTCCTATACTTGTATGTCTGTGTCAAATTAGGTGTCGGGCAAAATTTTGGAGAAAGCCACCCTGTCCTCTTCCCTTTTGGGGCACCCCTTCTAGGGTGCCTTCAGAGCCTATCTTAGTACTCACGTAAAGTCCACCGAGGACATTTTGTTGCTTCTGCGAGACCATTTGCATTTAATCTTTTGACACATGTTTTGTACTTTAAAGTCCTTCTCTCTGCAGGGGAGGAAAATTGGTGATTGTCCTATAGGGCAGTGTGAGATTAAATTTTCTCCTGGACAGAAATATTTTGTAGCTCTGCCTGGGAGAAACCTACAGATTAACCTATCTGGGCCCTGAGTCTATAGGAATATAAAGTCTCACAAATGTTTATATTCAGTGATTCTTAGGTGGGCCTGTTTAACAGTGCTTCAGAGTGAAACTGAAAGGCCAAGCTGAATTCTTTTTGCCTCATTTGCAACTTTTGGAAAACTTTTCTGTTCAGGGATAATAACCCCTGCTTCCATTTTGCCTCAGGAATGGAAAAGAACCGAAAGATCCCAGTTCCATCTACCACACCTCCCGCTGGTGTGCCCAGCTGCGCAGAGCGGGCTGCTCGAGTCTGTGGCGGGTGCAGAAGTGTGTGCCTGACCTCGGATAAAAGTGGGCCGCTGACATTTGAAACCACAAAACATGCTGGCTGTTTTCCTTTAGCCATAGGGAAATGTCCTTTTTTTTTTTTTTTTTTTTTTAAGATTTTATACTACGTTATCATTACTATATTTTACATCCTGTTTTCTAAGAACCAAACATAGGTTGACTTTTAAAATTTGTTTCTAAAAGTAACTTTAAGGGGTACCTTAATAGAGGTCACTCTGGCCAGCCTGACCAATGTGGAGAAACCCTGTCTCTACTAAAAATACAAAATTAGGCAGGCACGGTAGCACATGCCTGTGATCCCAGCCTTTCAGGAAGCTGAGGCAGGAGAATCGCCTGAACCCAGGAGGCAGCGGTTACGGTGAGCTGAGATTGTACCATTGCACTCCAGACAGCAAGAAGGGCAAAACTCTGTCTTAAAAAAAAAAAAAAAAAAAGTCACTCTGACCTAGAAATATATTCATCAGGAGGATGACAGTTTCTATTTGGTATAGAAAGGACCTTTAGGACTAGAGGGAGTTTTAGGGGTAAATCTTGAAGTCCTTAAGGATGTTCCTATGGGTTGAACCTAGGAAAGTATGTTACGTTTTTTATTAAGCATCTTCTTCTTTCAAGAGATTATATCAGATTAGAAACTGGAATTCACCCGGGTCAAGTTTGTAATTTTTCCAAATGCTTCCTGTTTGAACAACATTAGTCTGCCTGTAGTAGGCCTTATCTGTCTGCTGATAGATAGCAGCCTATCTAGGGAAGGGATGTGAGCTCAGGTGGGGCTTTAGTGTGATTGCTGGGGTAGCTGAGTTAGTTGCACCTCACGAGAATGGCGTGTTGTGACTGTCCTAATTTGTCTTTGCCTTGTGCTCCCAAAACATGAATGGAGCCCAAGAGGAAAAAGCCTACTCTTCCTCTGAGTTCATTTTTACCTGGAGTCCATGGTAGGGAAGAGAATAAGGAAGGGGAGGAGGGGCTGAGCCCTTATTAACAGTCTCTATCCTAAGCTGGGCAGAGTGTGTGGCTTTGGGCTTAGGAGGACCAGCAAGTCCCATCCCTGCTTAGAGGGAGTCAACCATACATGAGAAACCGGTAGGATGCCCCTTATGGCTGGGATACAAAATGAGGCCACATTCCCTTTAATATTCAAGTTCACCATTTCCAAGCCCCCATCCCACTATCTTTCTTCTTGCAGGCTTCCTGTCTGTCACTGGTTCCATCTCTCAGGGGAGGGTTAGCTTCCCCTCATTCGTTCAGTCCAAGGGTTAGCCTTGGTTGCCATTCTTTCAAGAGAGGAAGACCGGGAAGCCAGCTTAGTCAGCTGAGGAATGCAGTTCCACTTTTGCTGGAATCCTTAGTGCTTTAACACAGCTTAGCCATCCTTGGAAGATCTCCATATCCAGGGCGGGGCATTCCCTGCTTCAGTGTCTTGAGCCTGCAGCAGGCAATGAGGTACAGCACTCACTTCTCCAGGAGTAGGGCAGAAAAGGGGCTCTCTCTCCTCCTGGCAGCTTATGTTCGGTGCTATACCCCTTAATTCTGGCTTTCCAGGGCCATAGCGCTTATCTAACATACAGGGCCCTGCAGAGCTGTAGTGTCTGGGAGAAAGAGACAAGCTGGGTCCCAGCCTTTTCCCAGTTTCTGCTGCCCAGTAGAAACAATGGCAGCTCCCCCATCATGAGTTCCAAGTCTGGCTCCTGCTTCTTGTTCTGGGATGAGGAGATTTGTTTCAGGGGAAAGCATCCCACCTTGTGATCCATGTAAAGTGTTTGGCATAGCACTTGTGGTGCATGGAGTCCTCACCATCGTAGCTGCTGCCTCCGTGGGTCTGTGTTCAGGCAGGGGGCTGCCTGGAATTCTAGGACAGGAGGGTGAACCCTGGTCTGTGTCCACAATTACTTCCTCTAGTGTTACTCTCTGTTCTCAGTTCCCTCTGCTACCCCAAGTCTCTGGCAGTGTCCTGTTGAAAAGTTTGGCTCTTATTTGAGTTGTTAAGAAGGCCACATGTCTTCAAATAAGGCCCTTGTCCTCTCCTTTAGTTGCTGTGCTGAGGGAAGCCGAAATTAGCAAGATCCCCAAAGGGAAGGTGAATTTAGGGAGGAAGGATAGGCCTTGGGGTACAGTGGGCCTCAACTCAGCACCCACACAATCATACAGGCTTGTTTTTACTTTTATGAAGGAAGATGGATTCCTTCTAGGCTTTTTTTTTTTTTTTTTTTCAATGGAGTCTCGCTCTGTCCAGGCTGGAATGCAGTGGCACAGTCTTGGCTCACTGCAACCTCTGCCTCCTTGGTTCAAGCTATTCTCCTGCCTCAGCCTCCTAAGTAGCTGGGATTACAGGCGCCCACCACCATGCCCAGCTAATTTTTGCATTTTTAGTAGAGACGGGGTTTCATCATTTTGGCCAGGCTGGTCTCGAACTCCTGACCTTGTGATCTGCCTGCCTCTGTCTCCCAAAGTACTGGGATTACAAGTGTGAATCACCGTGCCCAGCCCCTACTAGGCTTTTTTTAAACTTTGTAAAATCCTGCTCTACGGAAGCACTACTGTGCACCTCAAAGAGCTAAGGAAACAGAGGATGGAAACAGCTAAGTAATTTGTATAAGATCACACATTTGCTTGGGAGGCAGAACTGAGATGCAAAGCCAGCTTTGTGTGCCCAAAGCCTCTGCTTCTTTAAAATATTGTACACTCACCCAGCAGGCCTTCACGGGATGGTGTCTTTATGGTACAGGAGTTGATGTTTGTTTATCTTAAAGTATGATTTCACACTAGGTCAAGTTTCAAGATCTAGACAATTGATATGGGTACAAATGTCAAATGGTACATTGGACCGATAAAGATTTTATTCTGTTTAGGTATGGCAGATTTTCGGAAGTGTTTTGCAAAATCAAAACACATAGTCATCATCTCAGGGGCCGGTGTTAGTGCAGAAAGTGGCGTTCCGACTTTCAGAGGAGCTGGAGGTTATTGGAGAAAATGGCAAGCCCAGGTTAGTAATGTTTCCAGAACATTAAAAGCCTCTCTCAAATGAAACCGTAACAGAGTTTGACTCAGATCCTATACCGAACCCTGAAACCCGGGGGAAATTGTTTGGAAGTTAACTATGTCCCTATTGTCCCATTGCTTTTGGCATAAACACAAAGTTCCTATGATTAAGAGAAAATTTAAGTAAGGCTGCTACTTTCCTTTTTAGATATGTATAGGTTGCATTAATTCAGATATCAGTTTCTCCTAATAGTTGTGTTAAATTGAAATCGGAAAACCATGGTTAGCATCTTTCATTACTTTTCTAACGTTATTGAACTTAAGTATGACAAAGTTTCTGTGAACTTTTCATTTTAAAACTAATGTTGATTATTGAAGGATTAGGGTACCATATTCAAAAATCTATAGGAAAACCTTCAGAATGTAAGTTCTGTGAAGGTGTGGATTTTTTAAATTCAATTTGTTTTTTTAGATCTAGTATACATAAAGTAAAAGTCACCAATTTTAAGTGTACAATTTAGTGAGTTTTGACAAATGGACATAGTTGTGTAGCCAGCACCATAATCACAATGTAGAACATTTCTGTCCCTCCAGGACATTCCCTCATGGCCCTTTGCAGTCTGTGCTCTCCTATCCCACTGGCTCAGGAAATCCCTGGCTTTGAAGGACAAGGAATTGTTTATTTGTTCGTTTATGAGATGGAGTTTTGCTCGTTGCCCAGGCTGGAGTACAATGGCATGATCTTGGCCCACTGCAATCTCCACCTCCCAGGTTCAAGTGATTCTCCCACCTCAGCCTCCCTAGTAGCTGGGATTACAGGCATGCACTACCACACTCCACGAATTTTTGTATTTTTCGTAGAGACAGGGTTTCCCCACATTGGCCAGGGTGGTCTCGAACTCCTGACCTCAGGTGATCTGCCTGCTCGGGCTCCTAAAGTGCTGGGATTACAGGCATGAGCCACCACACCAGGCCTCTGTTTGTTTTATTCATTGCACTGTCTCCAGCTCCCAGAACTCTGGCACATTATAGGTGCTTAATAGATCTTCATTGGTTGAATGAAAGCAGTCATAAATAAGTACTACAATACATGTCTTCCGGGGTTAGTAGCTTATTTCTCACTGAATATAGAGTTCATGAACCTGCCCTTTCCTTCTTCTGAGCAGCTGAGGCTGGCAGATGTTTGGGTGTTTTGCCTCCTGCCTTCTGCGCTCTAGGTGAAGGGTGGGAGTTGTTACCTTAAAGGTGAAGTGGGGGAGAAAAGAGAGCAGAGAACATTAGGGGCCAGCAAGTAAGAGGAACCACAGGGTTCCTTGATTAGCAGCAGAGGGTGGGAGGTCAGAGGGTGTGGGAGGAGCTCGGAAGAGGGGCGCTTAGTTGTGTCCAAAAAAGCTCAGAGTTTGTGGACAAAGCATAGAAGTAGACAGTATGTATTTGACTCCAACCTCCTTCCAAGGACGCCTGTGGACATGTTCGTGTGACACCTATAAACTGCTCCAGGCTATGTGTTCTACATGGATAGCAAACCCCTCATGTGGCAAAGGCTGACATTGCCCCCAAGCAGCAGGGCCTTTACAGTGGAATGAAATGCACACGTGTTCAGTGTAGGAAGCATCTCCTTCATAGAGAAGCCATGCTTCTTTTTAAATTGTTATTGAGGCAGAATTTCCTTAGAATAAAATCCACCCATGTGCATTGTGTGTACAGTTTGATGAGTTTTGACAGGTGCATGCACCCGTATAACACCCCCACCTCCACTGTCAAGAAACAGAACGTTTCAGTCCTTGCTGCAAGTTCCCTATGCCTTTCCCTGCCAGCTCCCAGCTCAGCCTCTGCTCGGCTCCTTTTTCAGAAAGGAGATTTGTCTCCCCTAGAACCGTATCTGAAGTATGTGTATTTTATCTGTTCTGTTTATATATAATATACACTTTTTATGTGTAGTTGTGTGTTTAGTTGCATGTATGTGTAGCTGTGCATGTGTGTAGACATGTGTAGTTGTGTATGTATTGACAGATATATGTAGTTACGAATGTTTAGTTGTGTGTATGTTGTGTTATTGTGTGTTTAGATGTATATATTGTGTGTGTGCACTTGTGTGTGTAGATGTGTATAGTTTTGTATGTGTATGTTTAGTTGTGTGTTTAGTTGTGTCTGTTCACTTGTGTGTGTATGTAGATGTGTGTAGTTGTGTGTGTATGTTTAGTTGTGTGTGCAGTTGTGTGTATTTAGATGTGTGTAGTTGTGTATGTTTAGTTGTGTGTGTGCAGTTGTATGTAGATGTGTGTGTATGTTTAGTTGTGTGTGTGTAGTTGTGTGTGTGCAATTTTGTGTGTGTAGATGTGTATAGTGTGTGTAGTTGAGTGTATGTTGTGTGTATGTGTGTATAGTTGTGGGTGTAGTTGTGTGTATATGTTTAGTTGTGTGTATGTAGTATGTATATGTGTAGTTGTGTATGTTTAATTTGCATAGTTCTGTGTGTGTGTGCAGTTGTATGTGTATATAGATGTGTTTAGCTATGTGTGTGCAGTGTATATATAGATGTGTGTAGTTTTATGTGTTTAGTTTGTGTAGTTGTATGTTGTTTGTATGTGTGTATAGTTTATATGTGTGTAGTTGTGTGTATGTGTTTAGTTGTATGTATGTAGTTGTGTGTATGTGTTTACTTGTATGTATGTAGTTGTGTGTATGTGTGTATGTTTAGTTGTGTATAGTCGTGTGTGTGCAGCCGTGTGTGTAGATGTGTGTAGTTTGTGTAGTTGTATATGTGTGTTTAGCTGTGTGTGTGCAGCTTATATGTAGATGTGTATAGTTGTGTGTGTGTTTAGTTTGTGTAAGTAGTTGTATGTATGTGTGTAGTTGTGTGTGTATGTTTAGTTGTGTGTGTAGTTGTGTGCAGTTGTGTTTGTAGATGTGTGTAGTTTATGTAGTCATGTGTATTTAGCTGTGTGTGTGCAGTGTATATGTAGATGTTTAGTTTGTGTGTTTAGTTTATGTGTGTAGTTGTATATATGTTTAGTTGTGTGTATGTAGTTGTGTGTGTATCTTTAGTGTGTGTGTGGTTGTATATGTGTAGTCCTGTGTATGTCTAGTTGTGTGTATGTGTATGCAGTTGTGTGTGTATATAAATGTGTGTAGTGTGTACGTATGTTATGCGTGTGTTGTGTGTATGTTTAGCTGTGTGTGTAGTGTGTATATTGTGTGTGTGTAGTTGCATGTTGTGTGTATAGTTGTGTGTATGTATGTTGAGTTGTATATGTGTAGTGCGTATGTATGAGTTGTGTGTAGTTGTGTGTATGTTGAGTTGTGTGTGTGTAGTTGTGTATATGTATAGTTGTATGTGTGTAGTTGTGCATGTAGTTGTGTGTATGTATGTTTAGTTGTGTGTATAGTTGCATGTGTATAGATGTGTGTAGTTGTGTGCATGTGTAGAGCCATAGCTATAGTTATAAAAACTGAGTTTCTCAACCATGGTCATTAGACCTCAATGGGCATTTTGCATTTTATGTTTTTCCTGGGTGTAGGTCAAAATGAGATCCACTTCATGTTTTAGAACTCCATGAAAAAGGGGATTTGACCCAAAATACCTTCCTGCGTATTACTTTACTTTATGTTCACAACTTACTTGGGGGGGGAATGGGATAGGTTGCATCCTCCCTGCCTTGTCACTAAGGAAATTGATTTCTCCAAGGTCCCAAGGCAGTCCCAGGATGGGGACATAGGCTGGTACCCAGGCCCTGCCACGTGGCATCTGCCATGTTGTTTGAACCTAGTGCTTCGACCTCCAGCCTGCACCTTCCCAATGCTGCTTGTTTCTGCCTTAGGGAGGAAGGGCCTGTGCCCAGGGTTCAGCATCCTGGCTGCCTCTGCCTCCCTCACTCCCACCTCCTCTCCCACCCGCAGGACCTGGCGACTCCCCTGGCCTTTGCCCACAACCCGTCCCGGGTGTGGGAGTTCTACCACTACCGGCGGGAGGTCATGGTGAGCAAGGAGCCCAACGCCGGGCACCGTGCCATAGCAGAGTGCGAGGCCCGGCTGGGCAAGCAGGGCCGGCGAGTCGTGGTCATCACCCAGAACATCGATGAACTGCACCGCAAGGCTGGCACCAAAAACCTTCTGGAGATCCATGGTGAGGTACCCCCAGCCTCATGTTCAGGGAACCAGCTTTAGAACACCTGTCCTGCCATTTCAGCATCACCTCTGTTGGCTTCCCTCCCTCCCTACGGACACCCATCTCGTCCTTTAGGATGCTGTGGCATTTCCTTCTGGGACATGTTAGTGCCCTGTGGCACCTCGGCAGCTGCCTTTGGCCATGGGAGGAGCCCCGACCTACTGACATTATTCACTTGGTAGTTCCTACATCCTCACTGCTCAGTGTGGTCTGAAAGCCAGCAACGTTTGGCATCCCCTGGAAGCTTCTTAGAAATGCAGAATCTCAGTCCCCATCAAACCCACCAAATCAGAATCTGCATTTTCCCATGAGCCCAGGTGGCTGAAGTACCTTTTACACTGGAGGAACGCTGGGCTGCACAGCTGTGAGACCCCTGCCTCTATAGAGGGGTGCAGTGCTGTGAGACAATGGCCTCACTGAGCCGAGGAACAGAAGGCCTGGCCCACTGAACAGCCAGGGCTTGAGCAGGATCGGGCAGGGGCAGGCTGTGGCATCTAGGGGTCTCCTCTCCCTGTCTTTGCCCCAGTGGACACTCCCCACTGAGACTGTGCTTCTGTCTTGCCCTAGAACCTCAGGGAGCTGCCAGCTCAGCACCAGGTACTGCACCAACCCCACCTAGCCTATGATGTCAGTGGAGTTTGTCTTGGGTCTCTATGGCCTCCTTCCTCTGTCCTGGGTGACCCCTCACCTCTTCACTCTGTCTTCTGGTTCCTCCCTTCTTTGCTATCACCCTAAATCTAATACATCCATTCTTCCATGGTCATAATGGGCAAACTAGGGTTTCTCCCAAAGCCACTTGCATTTAAAGAGTCTGCATTCAAATCCAAGAATGCATTTCTTATGTTTTAAGAATTTATTTCTCTTAATTTATTTTTTTGAGATGGGGGTTTCATTCTTGCCCAGGCTGGGGTGCAGTAGCCTGATCATAGCTCATTGCAGCCTTGAACTTACAGTCTCAAGGTATCCTCCCACCTCAGCCTCCAGAATAGTTGGGACAACAGGCCCATGCCACTATGCCCAGCTAATTAAAAAAAATTTTTTTTGTAGAGATGTGTCACCATATTGTCCAGGCTGGTCTCGAACTCTTGGCCTCAAGTAATCCTCCCTCCTCAGCCTCCTAAAGTTTTGGGATTACAGATGTGAGCCACTGCGCCAGCCAAGAATGCATTTCTAAGTGTAGAATTTCCAGAGGCAGTACACCAGTGGGGGGTTGTTTGTTTTTGGGTGTGTGTGGTGAAGCTACCTCCTTTTACTTAGGTCACCCTGATAAAGACAGGGAGACACTACTTACTTCGACCCTGTTTCTCTTGTGTGCCAGGAACAGTCAGCCACCTATTAACTGAACATCTTTTTGGTACCTACATCTGCTGGGTCTGAGCCACTTTCCACGTGTCTCTGCTCATTTCCTTGCAATGTCAGAATGTGGGCTAGTCATCGGCATAAAACGGAGATGACAATGCCTATTTTACAGAATTGTTGTGAAGGTTAAATAAGATCATATATATGTGTTAGGACTTTTTTTTTAGTTTCAAATGATGAGAACTCTGTTCTAACCTAGGTTAAAAAAAAATCAATGGCATCTTCTGTCTGATGAAGGTTTTTTTTTTAAGATGCATCATGTTTTTAATGTGGCACTTAGAATATAATCTGCCTAAACCATGATATACTATGTTATCCCTTAGAATTGTTATTTTATACTTAGAGAAAGAGCTTATTAAAACTTAGACCCCTTCTTTAGAAATTTTATCTTTCTGGGCATACATAAAGTATGAGTATAATAAACTGGTCCAAATATTTCTCGTTATCTAGCTCTTCTGAGTGATTCTGAGTGACTCAGAGCGTGGATGGGTCTGTGTTTTCCATGCAGTTTTACACTCTGTACCTCAGGAGATGGATGATGCAGCCTTTCTTGAGAGAATGCCCCTCTGTTATAGCTGGGATTCTCGTCCAAGCTCCTGACACACACTCCGCAGGTGCGCTATTGAGCCTTTCATGATCTTACCAAAAGGTGTCAGTGGAAAGACTGTAGACACAGCCAGAACTTGCTTTCTTCCCTGAAGTGGCCCTTGAATGGTTTGTTTGTGGAAGTATCCAGAGGTTGTATCTGCCCGGTCAGGCCATGGAGAATAACAACCAAGTCACCCCACTTTCCAGTGTTCTCCTTCAACAAGTCTTTGCAAGCATGATGGCGAGGTCACACTCTCATCTGGCCAGTAAACGGTAGGACACATCTGAATTTCAGAGATGTGAAAATGGAAAAAATGTCTATACTAAAACTGACAAAATAGGTGTATTGGCTCACAAAACCTAGGACCCTTGGGGTGCAGTTGATGTCATCTTTTCTTCTGGCCTCTGTCCCACTCCTCTCAGCTTTGCTCACTCTTTGAGGTGACCTCCCTTTTCCCTCTGCAACTGATTTGCCTCAACGTGCCGGGGGAGAGGGCCTCTGATGGTTTTAGGCTCTCCAGCTCAGCCACCTGCTGAGAAAATAAACCTCTGGGTGGGCTTTCTTGGTCCACATGCCCACCCTTCTGACCAAATGAGACTGCAGAGGGATGGGCACCACATGGGACCTGTGTGGAGCATGTGGTCAAGCTTGTATTTGGGATGTGACCCACAGCCCGATTGGCTCAGCATGGGAGAGAGCAGGGATGGCACTCCCCAAGGAAGGACTGGTGGGCAGAACAGAGCAGTGCATGCCCACTGTGGTTTAAAGGGCTCTGCATGGCACCAGGTGCCTGGCCACCATTTCATAAACTGTGGCCACCATGATTGCTTCAGCTCAATAAGTGGTCTCTAGTATTAACAATTTTTTCATTTATTAGTTGATTACTTATTTATTGAGCTGCTTTTGTATAAAAGATTCAAGCTTTCTGAAATCAAAGTTAAGATTTTGTAAACATATCCCACACCATTGACCTTTATCAGTTATATCAGTAAATTATGTCCTTACATTTAGATCAAGCTCCCTCTACCCTGTTGGCCGCTTCTGTCCACCTGAACACCACTCCAAGGTCATCTGGCAGCACATTAGTCAGAGAGTTAGTTATTTATCCTCCAGATTTTAAAGTCCTTGAGGGCATATGCTCTTGACTGGCTTAAGAGTACTGCATGCCTCTCTGTTTCCCATGAAAGCTAGGGTAGGCCCATTTGCTAAACTGAAGTATAGCTCAGTGTGGCAGTGCACACCTATAGTCCCAGCTACTCAGGAGGCAAAGGTGGGAGGATTGCTTGAGCCCAGGAGCTGGAAGCTGCAGAGCTATGATCGTACTACTACACTCCAGCCTGGGTAACTGGATGAGACCAAAAAATGAAGTATGTCCCTTTTAGACACTGAGACAGTTGCTCTTGATTATCCTAAATTCTGGGCTTGCTTCATATGTATTTTTCAGGTAGCTTATTTAAAACTCGATGTACCTCTTGTGGAGTTGTGGCTGAGAATTACAGAAGTCCAATTTGTCCAGCTTTATCAGGAAGAGGGTAATTATACCACACTACAGAATAAGTATATGTTGTTTTCTCCTTTAGGTTGAATATAAATGTGAGGAAATTGAACACTCACCAAAGATTCCCATGGATATTTATGAGAAATAAGACTAAATACAAGGCTGGGTGCAGTGGCTTATGCCTGTAATCCCAGAACTTTGGGAGGCCAAGGCGGGAGGATTGCTTGAGTTCAAGAGTTCAAGAGCAGCCTGGGCAACATAGCAAGACACCTGTCTCTACCAAAAACAAAACAAACAAACAAACAAAAAACCGAAAATTAACTGGGTGTGGTGGCACATGCCTGTAGTCTCAGCTACTAAGGAGGCTGAGGTGGTTGGGTTATTTGAGCCTGGGAAGTTGAGGCTGCAGTGAGCCGAGATCTTGCCACTGTACTACAGCCTGGGTATCAGAGGGAGACCCTGTCTCAAAAAAAACCCACAAAAATCAAAAAAGACTGAATATAGCCATGTGATAAAAGAAATATTTTGCTCACAACTTACAGTGTTAAGTGAAAACCACAGGGTCCTGAACTTGTACAGTATGATCCCAGCTTTGTATTAAAACACACGCACGCGCACACACACACACACACACACACACACACACACACACTCTCTCTCTCTCTCACATACACACAATGAGTTTGTATATCTGTATATAGTTAAAATACAACAAAATGTTAATAAGGAATATCAGGAGTGGTGGGATTATGGGTAATTTTTAATTTCTTTTTTATATCTTTCTGAATTTTCCTACATTTCTGTGATGAACATGTGCTATTATTACAATGAGGAAAAAATTTGAGGGTAGACACAATATTGAGAAAAATTCCACTGAGCCATTTTAAAGTAGTGTAAATTGTATATGACCATATAATGTGATTGCAGAGGATACAGTCTTGCTCTGTTTCCCAGGCTAGAATACAGTGGTACAATCACAGCTTACTGCAGCCTCCACCTTGTGGGCTCAAGCAGTCCTCCTGCCTTAGCCTCCCAAGTAGCTAGGACTACAGGCACGCACCACCACACTGAGCTAATTTTTGTATTTCTGGTAGAGATGGAGTCTCACTATGTTGCCCAGGCTGGTCTTGAACTTCTGGCTTCAAGCAGTCCTCCCACTTTAGCCTCCCAAAGTGCTGGGATTCTAGGCATGAGCCCCTATGCCCAGCACCACTGGAAATTAATGGCTTGGGGACCTTCCTTCTAATGCCCTTCCAAGTGAGCATACATTACTTAGGAGTTTTATATCACATATTGCCAGGCAAATATACAAACTGAGTTATTTTATTTCTTTATTTTTTGATTATGCCATAACAATCTTTCTTGTCTAATATTATTTACTTCAGTGCTCCAGAACCTGGAACTCAAGATGCCAGCATCCCAGTTGAGAAACTTCCCCGGTGGGTAAAAAACTCTGATTTGTACTAGTGTTCCAGGTTACAAAAAAAAAAATAGACATTGAAACCTAAACATGTATTTGGCAAGATGCCTCTTAAACCAAGTGCACAAAGGTAAAAACTAGCCTTGACCTCTGAGACCAAAAGTGAAAGGACAAAGGATGAACCAAATCAGGATGAAAAGAATGATTTCTTTCCAACCCCTTTTCACTTTGTGTTCTGGTGGGTTCATTTGAGGTCGGGAAAGTTTCTGAAGCTATTGTGTGACAGGTGGTTACGCAGTGTACAGAAAGCACAGGAGCTGACCTGTGACTGGTCAAATAACATTGCTGGCATTATTAAGCCAAAGGACCTGAATAGGAGAGGTTACAAGACTAAACAGAATGTTCGTAGATTTAAAAAAAAAAAAAAAAAAGGAAGATTTTTATGCCCATTTTTCAAAACCAGACATTAAAACAGCACTTCCATAATCTGTAATTGGATTAGAGGTTTTTTGTTTTTTTTTTTTTTTTTTTGAGATGATGTCTCACTCTGTCAGCCAGGCTGGAGTGCAGTGGTACTATCTTGGCTCACTGCAACCTCCACCTCCTGGGTTCAAGCGATTCTCCTGCCTCCAAGCAATTCTCCTGCCTTAGCCTCCCAAGTAGCTGGGATTACAGGGGCACCCCACCATGCCCAGCATATTTTTGTGTTTTTAGTAGAGACGAGGTTCCACCATGTTGGCCAGTCTGGTCTCAAGCTCTTGACCTCAGGTGATCTGCCCACCTCAGCCTCCCAAAGTGCTGGGATTACAGGTGTGAACCACTGCACCTGGCCAGAGTAGAGTTTTGTTTTTTAAAGTAAAATAAAACAGCACTTCTAAAAGTATTCCATAGAACATTAATTTAATGTGATGTTGACGGATATTACTTGAAAAAACATGTTAGGCACTCAAATAAATATGGAAATATTAGACTAAACAAAGTTAAAATATGTTTGCTTTGCTGCAGGACTTTTCAGAGCATTTAATCCACATTGCTGCCTTCTAAAAAGTGGTTATAATATGTATGTTAATACTTTACTGGCTTATTTAACCATGGAACCTTTCTTATTTTCCTTATGAGGGTTTTAATTGCCAAATTTTAAAGTTTTCTTCTGAAGAAATAGGGAGACCTGGAGGATTCCTCCGAGGTAGGAGATGACTATGATGAAAATGGTCTTTGGGAGGATGATTTTCGGAAGTGTATAAAAGATGACCCCAAGGTACGAGGGAGTGAAAGATGAGAGATTTGGTAATGGACACAGGAGAGCTGGCTACATACTGGGCCAGAGACGTGAACTGAGACAACATGAAAGGAGGTCATTGATGAAATCGGGGATGCTTGCGGTGGGAGGCAAATCTGAGTCCAGTGTGACTCCCAGGTCTGGGGAGCTGTGAGCACAAGTGTGAGCGTAATGCAGGAACTGGGAAAGCTTGGCTGAAACAGTATGTCAGCACTTTAAGTATAAACAGATAAGATAAAAAGAAGGCCAGTTCAACCTGATGCTTCATACACAAGGCAAGTTTATATGGGCTGGGAGGGAGGGCATAGGGAATAAGAGGCATTAGAGGTGACCCATCTGGACGTACTGGGTTTCGGGCAGCCCCTGGCCTCCCTCGAATCCAGCTGGACAGACTCAGCTCAGGGTTGGCTTAAGGATCCCATCTTTCCAGGTGTGAAGAGGCAGGCTGCGGGGGCTTGCTGCGACCTCACGTCGTGTGGTTTGGAGAAAACCTGGATCCTGCCATTCTGGAGGAGGTTGACAGAGAGCTCGCTCACTGCGACTTATGTCTAGTGGTGA
Source organism: Sapajus apella (assembly GCF_009761245.1). Lineage (NCBI taxonomy): Eukaryota > Metazoa > Chordata > Mammalia > Primates > Cebidae > Sapajus > Sapajus apella. The sequence goes on along the minus strand of NW_022437003.1, from coordinate 11,220,641 downwards.
GTCATGTCCTTCCCTAACCCCAAGACGGGACTGGAGTTTGTTGTTATTTTTTCCTTCCCCCTCCTCTTTTTCTTCCTCCCTCCCTTGCTTCTTTTCTTCCTACCTTGTCTCCTTCCTCCCTTTCTTCCTTTCCTTAAAATGTATGTTGAGAAGTTTTTGTGGTATCATATAAAAAAACTGAGAAACAATGAGTGATAATTTCTATTAAAATAGGAAACTATGGGCCAGGCGTGGTGGCTCATACCTGTAATCCCAGCATTTTGGGAGGCTGAGGCAGGTGGATCATTGGAAGTCAGGCATTCGAGGCCAACCTGGCCAATATGGTGAAACCCCATCTCTTTTAAAATACAAAAAAATGAGCTGGGCGTGGTGGCACACGCTTGTAATCCCAGCTACTTGGGAGGCTGGGGTGGGAGTATTGCTTGAACCCAGGAGGCAGAGGTTGCAGTGAGCCGAGATCGAGTCACTGTATACTCCAGCCTGGGCGACAGAGGGAGACTCCATCTCAAAAAAGTAAAATAAAATAGGAAACTATGCAAGACCATATCTTGGGCATCTCAAAGCCGTCTCCCCCAGCTCCACCAAAAAAAAGAAAAGAACATGCTTTTGGTTTTTAAAATAATATATGCTCATGATTAAATTTAATTGAGAATATGCAAAAAAAGTATCACATTATAAAGAGGAAATTTCCTGTATTTCTGAAATCGCCCATAATCCTGCTGTCCAGAAATAGTTACTGTTAGCAGTTGAGTATGTTTTCTTCTAGACCAGGGGTGAGCAAACAGCAGCCTTTGGGTCAAATTGGGTCTGCTACTTGTTTTTGCAAATAAAGTTTTGTTGGAACTCTGCCACACTCATTCTTCTGCACAGCTGTCTATGACTACTTTCAAACTACAGTGGCAGAGTTGAGTACCTGTGACAGAGACTGAATGGCCTGCAAAGCCTGAAAAATTTACTGTATGGTCCTTTTCAGAATAAGTTTGCCCACCTCTGGACTAAACCTTTTCTTACGCAGATGTACACGTATTAATTAAAATTCAAAACCGAATCATGACACACGTTCTATTTGGAAACGAGTCACCCAGCAGTTCACTTAGCATATTCCATGTCAGTACATCTAAATCAATATCATCTTTCATTTGACTGCATGGTGTTTTATATGGATTAGGAATGATATATTTAGCTAATTCTCTATTGCAAGCCATTTGGGCTATTTCAAATTTTGATATTTTAAGCAATGCTACCATGAATATCCTTACATAGAAATCTTAGCGTGCTCTTCAAATGATTTCCTTAGGACACATTTTCTAAAAGTGGGATTAATAGGACAAATTGTATGAATATTTCCAAATTTTGTTGACATGTCTTTAAAAGCAGAGGTACTTTCTTGTGGTGCGTATTCATTCAGCCGGTATTTAAAGAGTTCTTCCCAGTGTCCGAAGAGTGTCACTGTTGATGATGGATTGTTAAATGAGAAGAGCTGGTTTACAAAACAGGTCATGGTCTTCTCCTCCCTGAAAAGAATGTTCATAAGCAAATATTTATAAGAGAAAACCTAAGAGGACATACATGAAAATGTTAACAGTGATTATCTTGGAGTAAGACTATGGATGACACGTATGTTTTTTCTTCGTATTTTCTACCTTTAACAAAAAAGTAGAAAATATGTTTTAAAAAGTTATGGATCATTTGCATAACTGTATTTTTTTATTTATTTATTTTTGAGATGGAGTCTCACTCTCTCACCAGGCTGGAGTGCAGTGGCTCGATCTCGGCTCACTGCAACCTTTGCCTCCCAGGTTCAGGTGATTCTCCTGTCCCAGCCTCCCGAGTAGCTGTGACTACAGGCACACACCACCACACTCAGCTAATTTTTGTATTTTTAGTAGAGACGAAGTTTCACCATGTTGGCCAGGGTGATCTCGATCTCTTGACCTTGTGGTCCACCTGCCTGGGCCTCCCAAAGTGCTGGGATTACAGGTATGAGCCACCATGCCCAGCCTTGCATAACTTTGAAAAGCAGAAACAAAACCAGAATTACCCCCAAAATATATTGATGGAGTCATTTCTCTTTCGCTCTTTTCACAACTCTCCTTTTCATGTCACATGTTCTTCTCGATTCTAGTGATTGATCAAAGGACACCTCTTAACTTTCCCTTGTTCCTTGGACACTCTGTTTTACCCCATACTGTTTGTCTTTTCTCACACCTGCACCACAGACCTGCCTGAGTTTATGTATTTTCTGAAAAAATGTTCCTTCTCCTTGTTGTGTGGCCCTTTGTGCATCTCCATGTGCTTGTCTTGTAGGTGGGCACTTCCTCTGTGGTGTACCCAGCAGCCATGTTTGCCCCCCAGGTGGCTGCGAGGGGCGTGCCAGTGGCTGAATTTAACATGGAGACCACCCCAGCTACGAACAGATTCAGGTACCGGGATACCTGGTGGGAGAGGGAGATGTGGGAGGCAGGTGCAGACATGGTCCTCTCAACATAGTTGACCTACTCCCCTAATTTTTAAAAAAGACACAGGGTTTGTGTTTTGTTTTGTTTTTTGATCTGCAATTGCTTTTATGGAAGAACAAAATCATTCATTATAGACTAAGGTGGATAGCTCTGTCACTGTATGTGAAATTTACTGTGGGACTTTTGTTTGTTTACGTTTTGAAAACTCTTCTTTGATTGCTTAGGCTTTGCTTTCCCTTATATCTTTAAGCTAGATTTAGTGATGGCCTTTAGTTATAAGTTACCCAGATGCTCCACAAGTGAGCCTGGGAGATGCCCTTGCAGAGCCTCATCACCTGCCATTCTCACTGGGAGGCCACCTGGCAGATTCCCCTTTGGTCTAATTGCCAAGGTTATTTGTATCTGTGGCCATATATGACACTGATCCTGCTTCCCAGGTTTGGGTGGAAAGTATAGACCATCATACTGTGCATTTTTAGTCTTATTCTGGGCTGTTTTAGGTCTTCATCCTTGTTCTGGTTTTTTTTTTGTTTGTTTGTTTGTTTTTTGTTTTTTTTTTTTTTTGAGACAGAGTCTTACTCTGTCACTCTGGCTGGAATGCAGTGGCATGATCTTGGCTCACTGCAACTTCCGCCTCCCAGATGTAAGTGATTCTCTTCAGCCTCCTGAGTAGCTGGGACTACAGGCACGTGCAACCACTCCTGGCTAATTTTTGTATTTTTTTTAGTAGAGGCGGGGTTTCACCATATTGGCCAGGCTGGTCTCGAACTCCTGACCTCGTGATCCACCTGCCTCGGCCTCCCAAAGTGCTGGGATTACAGGTGTGAGCCACTAAGCCCAGTCCCTTGTTCTTTTTTCTCACCTCTACTTTTTTTGCCTTTACTTCTAATTCTTGTCCATCTAGTTAATTACTTTTGAATAAGTTAGAATATAAATAAGTAGTAAATGAATATAAATAAATTTAATAGAAAACTTCATTGAAACATCTTATCATTACTTTAATCAACAGTTTCCAACCTTGGCTGCATTTTAAAAAAATACTGATGCCTGGGTGCCACCTCATGAAATTTCAGTGTTATTGCTCTGAGTTGCAGCCCAAGCATCATCATTTTGATAAGCTTCCTAGGTGATTCCAGTGTGCCAGAATAGGAACCACTCTTCAAATTCTTTGCTGGGATTTAAAAAAAAAAAAAAAAAAAAAAAAAAAAGAAAGAAAAAGGGCCACAGACACTTAAGTAGACTCCTCCTCAGGTGAGTGAGCGGGCTCTGGGCCTCTTCCTTTCCGTGTGTGTCTTTTTGATTAGCTACAGCCTGTGTTCTTGATCCATAGTTCTTCATTTGTGCGTGAGTAGTAGAAACTAAGAAGATAGCCTTTAAAAAAATTGCCTCCTACGCAAAACTTGTACGGTGAAAACCACAGAACATTGTTGAAATAAAGGTAGCTTAAATGAATGGAAACATATCCCATGTTCATGGATTGGACCACTTAATATGATTAAGATGGCTGTGCTCCCCAAATTGATCTATGAGCTCAATTAACTCAGTCCCTATCAAAATTACAGCTGGCTTTTTGCAGCAATTAATTGAAAAGATTAATCTAAAATTCATATGAAAATGCAAGGGACCCAAAATAGCCAAAATGAAATGAAAAATGAAGTTGGAGAACTCATACTTCCCAATTTCAAAACTTAATACAAAGTTTCAGTAATCAAGACAGTGTGGCACTGGCATAGGATAGATATATAGAATCTGTGGAATAGAATTGAGAGTCCAGTAAAAAACAAAACAAGACAATAAAACATAAGCCCACATTAATGGACAATTGAGTTTTGAAAAGAGGGTCAAGCCAATTTGATGAAATGCAGTCTTTTTAAAGAAATAGTGCTGGATACCATTATGCAAAAGAATGAGGCTGGACCCTCGGTCACACCATGCACAAAAAAATAACTCAAAATGGATTGTAGACTTAAATGTAAGAGCTGAAAGTATAAAATGTCAAAAGAAAATGTAGGAATAAATCTTTGTAATCTTGGGTTAAAGCTTTCTTAGATATGACACCAAAAATGCAAGTAACATAAGAAAAATGGATAAATCGGACTTTATCAAAATTTAAAACTTTTATAACCCAGTAGGTGTCATCAATTAAGTAAAAAGACAACCCATAGAATTGGAGAAAATATTTGTAAGTCTAATATTTGATATTTGATAAGGGATTTGTATCCAGAATACATAAAGAACTCTTACAACTATAAATAATAAAAAACAATCCAGTTAAAAACCAGGTCAAAATATTTGAAAAGACATTTCTCCAAATATATATGCATAGCTAATAAGCATATTGAAGTGATGGTCAGTATCATTAGGCATTAGATAAATGCAAATTAAAACCACAGTGAGATACCACTTCACAGCCACAAGCGTGGCTATGATTTTTAAGATAAAGGAAAATCACTAATGTTGGTGAAGAAATTGGAACCCTCATACATGGCTGATGGGAATGAACAATGGCACAGTCATTTTGGAAAACAATGTGGCAGTTAAATGTAGAGTTACTCTGTGATCTAGCAGTTCTCCTTGGTAAAGTCCTAGAAATGAAATCATACATCTACACAAAAATTTGTACACAAATGTTCATAACTTGTTCATGGAAAACGTGGTAACAAAATTTGGTATGTTTGTACAATGGACTAATTTTTAGTCATAAAAAGAATGAGGTACCCATATATGCTGCTATGTGGATGACCCTTTAAAACATTATGCTAAGTGAAAGAAGCCAGTCATAAAAGACCGCACATGGTATGACTTCATTTGTGCAAAATATCCAGAATAGGCAGATCAATAGAGAGAAGGTAGATGAGTGGTTGCTTTGTCCGGGGGTAGGGAGGAATGGGGAATCGGTGCTAATGAGAACAAGTTTTCTTCTGAGGTTGTTAAAAATGCTCTAAAATTGATTGTGTTGATGGTTGTATAATTCTGTGAATACACTAAAAGCCCCTGAATTATATATTTGAAATGAGTGGACTGCATGTGAATCAAATCTCAATAAAGCTATTATATAAAAAATTAAATTATCTTCTAACTTATCCCCTGAAAAATGCACATTGGGCCTCCCTCTGATTTGTGTTGTGGCACATATGTATAGCAGTTGGGCCACTTAGCATGACTAAGAGTAATACCACAGCTAGGTAGTTCAAGCCTCCTGTCTGTTTGAAAGACCATCAGAAAACTCAAAGAGTAGGATAGGATAAACTTTGTGAAGCAGGACATGCGCTGTGTCTCCTGTTTGGTTCTTCTAATATGGTTTATTTTCAGTCATTTGAAATTTCAGTCATCTCATCTCTAATGATTATAAAGAATTAAAACAAGGACCAGATGCAGTGGCTCATACCTGTAATCCCAGCACTTTGGGAGGCCAAGGCAGGTGGATCACGAGGTCAAGAGATCAAGACTATCCTGGCCAACATGGTGAAACCCAGTCTCTACTAAAAATACAAAAATTAGCTGGGGGTGGTGGCAGGCACCTGTAGTCCCAACTACTTGGGAGACCGAGGCAGGAGAATCGCTTGAACTGAGGAGGCAGAAGTTGCAATAAGCCAAGATCGCACCACTGCACTCCAGCCTGGGTGACAGAGCAAGATTCCGTCTCAAAAAAAAATAAAGAATGAAAACAAATCATCATTGTGGAAAATCAAGAAAATGCAGATAGAGAAAAAGAAGAAAATAAAACTGGAGTATTTCCACAACCCAAGTTTCGGGTTGGCCCCCACCTCCCGTGCCATGGTCTGACCAGCAGGGTTGCGGCATCCCTTGCCTATGGTGGCTGTCTTCACATGAAAGAAACTGAACTTGGTGATTTTTCCTGCCAGGTCAGAAGAGATTCTTGGCATGTAATATATATCATTGTATAAGCCAAGCCTCCTAAAACCTTGTCTGTGCTTCGGGTGCTACTTCAGCCAAAGTTCTTCAGCTTCATATTGTCTTGAAAATGTACGATTGTCTCTGACAAACAGGCTACTTGCTAGTTAGAAATTCTTATCAATTTGACAAGCTGCTTATCAACCAGACTGATCACAAGAACTGTCATCTGATCAATGAAGTCAGCAGTGCTTTTTTCTGGATGTCATCAAAGCTGACGTTTAGAAGAGTCATCTCATTCTACTCAATTTTTCAAAGGCAGAAACCAACCCAGGAGCAGCTGAGAGGATTGTTTAAACACAGAGCTTCCTCACAGAGAGTGGAGTGAGGAAGGAGATGTCCCAGGAGAGGCAAGCAGTAAAGTAATGGAGTTGGGGACCCTGGGGAGGGAAAACACAGATAGAAGGGCAGAATTTTCTCTCATATTTCATGCTTACCAGATTTCGGTTGAACCTTACCCTAGGTCAGGGGTCAGCAAACTACTGCCTGTGGGCAAATTTGCCCACCACTTGTATCTGTAAATAAGGTTTTCCTAGAACACAACTGTGGCCATATGTTTGTGTACTGTCCATGGCCGCTTTTGCACTAGGATGGCAGAGGTGAATAGTTCCAACAGAGACTGGCTGGTCTGCAAAGCCTAAAATATGTCTTGTGTGGCCCTTTACAGAAGACGTTTTCTAACCCCTGCTCTAGGTTAATGAGAAAAAAATTATAAAATAATGTTCCCTACTACTTTTGACCTGATTTTCTTTGTTACCTGAATAGGAGGCTAGAATGCTGCCTGTATTTTAATAAGGATTTGGATCTCACAAGACACCTTAGGCCTTGCACAAGTTGTTCAGATTCTTTGCCCCAGTTCTAATCTAGAGACAAAGGCATAGAATTCTCTTCCCACAGGAATGTATTTATATTTTCAAGGTGTTAGTTCCAGTTTTGGTTTTATCATTTTCCCCATGCCCGATGCTTGTATTGGGTGATTTCTGATAAACCCTGACTATTCCAGTAAACCCTAGGCATTTTTGAATTTAAACCTCAGTGTTTTAACTGTTACTCAACCCCCGGGGGCCTTGGCTTATAGGGATTTGTGCATTCACTGAGGCAAAAATGGGACTGCCGCTTGCAGGGAGCTGGTGCTGGTGAGCAGGGCCTTCCAAGCACCTTCGGCCCACCATGCCCTGCAGCCACTATGTTGTGCCCTCTTGATCTTTGAATTTCTCTAAACACTGGAATTTAATCAAAGTCCACAAATATTTATAAGTATCCACTATGTACCAGACACTGTTCTAAGTACTTAGGATAGGATATATCAGTAAGCAAAACAAAAATCTATCAAAGGAAGATTATATTCTGGTACTGAAGGCAGACACATAAGGTGCAAATTCTGCAGCACATGAGCAGGTGCTGAGAGATCGCACAAAGCGAAGATGGAGTTGTGTACCACTGCACTACTGCCTGGTGACAGGCCAGACTCTTGTCTCAAAATTAGTGTGTGAGGGGGTTGGGCAGTCGGAACAAGCCTCATTAATAGGTGATTTGAGCAAAGACTTGAAGGAGGTGAAGGAGGCAGCCGAAGAAGTGATCTGGGATAAGAGCTTTCCAGACACTGGGACCACCTGGAGCAGAGGCCCCTCAGCGTGGCTGGAGTGGAGGGAGGAAGGAGAAGGCCCAGGAGGGGCGAGCAGTAAAGTCATGGAGTTGGGGGCCCTGGGGAGGGAAGACGCCCAAAGAAAGCTATCTGCTGGTGGAGTTTGGAAGTCTAAGGAATTCTTAGGTAGAAAAGACGTCTATAGATTGTTGTGGTTACATAGTTACTTATCTAGGGTGCAAAGAGGTCACTTCTTTGGCACTCTGGTTGGCCATGTTCGTTGGAGAAGTCCAGCTCTCCCTGGCTGTGCTGACAAGGGCAGGTAGGAAGCCCTCCTAGTCCATGCAGTCAGGGCGTAGCTGGTCTGTTCATTCAAAAAGCCGCTGAAAACAAGACCAATAGAAAAGGACACAGACATACTTTAAACATTTTGATTGAAAGCATAAATGTACCATCATTTTCTTTTTTATTTATTTATTTATTTTTTTCCTTTTTTCTTTTTTGAGACAGAGTCTTGCTTTGTTACCTAGGCTGGAGGGCAGTGGTGTAATCTCGGTTTACTGGAATCTTTGCCTCCCGGACTCAAGCAATCCTCCCACCTCAGCCCCCCAGTAGCTGGGATTACAGGTGTGTACTACCAATCTGGCTTAAGTTTTTAATTTTTGGAAGAGACAGGATTTCACCATGTTGGTCAGACAGGACTCAAACTCCTGGCCACAAGTGATCCAACTGCCTTGGCCCCTCCTGGCCTCAAGTGATCCATCTGCCTCAGCCTCCCAAAGTACAGGGATTACAGGCATTAGCCACTGCACTTGGCCTGCTTTTTTTTTTTTTTTAAATAGAGCTAAAGGCCTTTTGTTTAAGTAGGGATCTGCTGAAGCTCACTTTCTTGCATAAATCATATCCATAATCTTCCTCGTGTTCCCCAAATATCCCTGCAGATACAAATGACTCCAGCCCTTATTTTATAAAACAAAACAGGCAACCAAGAAAATCAGATCCCAAGGCCCCTACCTAGACTTCCTGAATCAGAATTTTCAGGAGGACATGTCTGTTTATCTAGTTAGCAAATGACCCAGGTGATTCTTACCAAGAAACCTTGGCAAACACTGGATTACAACTTCTGGTTTTCGATATTTGTCTGTTGTTGTTTTTTTTTTAATTTCTTTTAAAGCAGAGCAAGATCTTAGGAAAAGAAAAATGTGAAGCAGTCTTCCCCTTTTTTACACCTATACCTAATTTAACAGAATTATATTTAGTGACTCAGTATGTCATGTCTTTCCCAAACATTCAACTAGTTGTCCTAGAAATAACTTTTAACAGCTCTGTTTTTGCAGTTTATTACATAATGTTAAATTCAGCGAGATGACTACATTAACCAATAAAAGTGGTGTGAGCAGATTTGGAACTAACACTGTAGTCCTGGTGGGGGCAGGCAGAGTGCACGGGTGTGCTAGAAAAGAGGTTTTCAAATATTGCTCATGTATGCCCTTCACATTTTAAAAGTTGACATCTAAGGTTTTTCAAACCAAAAATATTATAGTTGGAGATGTGATTCCAAGTGCATTGGAAACACCGACATTATTTATTTATTTTTATTTTGTTTTATTTTATTTATTTTTGAGACAGGGTCTGTTTCTGTCACCCAGGCTGGAGTGCAGTGAGTGGCACAATTTCAGCTCACTGCAACCTCCGCCTCCCTGGTTCAAGTGATTCTCCTGGCTCAGCCTCCCGAGTAGCTAGGACTACAGGCGTGCACCACCACATCCGGCTAATATTTTCTATCTTTTTAGCAGAGACGGGGTTTCTCCATTTTGGCCTGGCTGGTCTCAAACTCCTGACCTCAGGTGATCTGCCCGACTTGGCCTCCCAAAGTGCCGGGATTACAGGCGTGAGCCATTGTGCCCAGCCAAAACGCTGACATTTTAAAATAAAAACGACCATGTCATTGATTTAAATGTGTCCAGTCCAATCTGAATGTTATAACTATCTGGTACATACCACCATCCATTTATAAAATAAATATACAAGCCCTTCCTTAACAACTGAAAACTTAACACTTTTTCTTTTCTCTTTGAACTTGTAGTTCCATTCTATCACTACTACAGAATTTATACTAATGTAATATATTTTTATGCACGAAAATCTTTTACTGGCCAGGTGCAATGCCTCACACCTGTAATCCCAGCAGTTTGGGAGCCTGGGGCGGAGGATCACTCGAGGCCAGGAGTTCGGGACCAGCCTGGTCAATATGGCAAAACCCCATCTTTACTAAAAATACAAAAATTAGCCAGGTGTGGTGGTCCACACCTGTAATCCCAGTGACTTGGGAAGCTAAGGTGGGAGAATCTGTCGAACCTGGGAGGCGGAGGTTGCAGTGAACAGAGATTGTGCCACTGCACTCCAGCTTGGACGACAGAGCAAGACTGTCTTCAAAAAAAAGAAAATCTTTTACTGACCGCCCTATTACACTTCTGCAACAAAATATCACATGAATTATTTAATTGTTTTGTTTCCTTTAAATGTTAAAAAATGTTTTATTAAAAAGTTTTCTAGACAGAATTATCACTATGGTAATCTGCAGTGCATAATTGTAAAAACAAAATATATACATGTTTAGATTCACAATTCCAAACAAGTAAAATTTTATTGGAAATACATTCTTTATTTATTTATTTTTTGAGATGGAGTTTTGCTCTTGTCGCCCAGAGTGGAGTGGAATGGTGTGGTCTCAGCTCACTGCAACCTCCGCTCCCTGGGTTCAAGCAATTCTTCTACCTCAGCCTCCCGAGTAGCTGGGATCACAGGCACGTGCCATCACGCCTAGCTAATTTTTGTATTTTTAGTAGAGATGGGGCCAGGCTAGTCTCAAACTCCTGACCTCAAGTGATTTGCCCACCTCAGCCTCCCAAAGTGCTGGGATTATAGCCATGAGCCACCACACCCGGCCAGGCAATACATTCTTAATAGCTGAATGGGACATCAACTTTGAATTGGTCCATGTCTCTATGGCTGAGTGTTACATACTATTGGAAGGAGACAATTCCTCTTGCTCTAGCCCAGTCCTCCTCCAGTCACCATAAACAAACCAGTATTCTGTCGAGATCAGGTTTATTGACTTTAATGCACCTCAGTAGAATTGAGAGGTGTGTTTCCTAACAAAGGAAAAGGTAGACTTATTAAAGCAGTTGGGGGAGGGTAGAGTTTAAGTGAAATTTAAATGAAGTCCTTTTTGAGAAACTCAAGCAACTAGCAGGGCTGTACAGTGTAAAGGGGTCAGCATCATGTCTGGCTGGCGGAGTAGGCCAGGGTCCTATTTCCCCAGAAACTGCGATACAGAGTTTAGACAGATGTGGAATGTTGTGTCCAGAAACCCCTTATCTGAAGCTCTGCACCTGGGTTGGAAATCTAGGCTGCTTCTCGGTATCAAAGTGACTTATAGATCCTCAAGGCTAGAGGAATATTTCATTCTTTACTGTAATAATTTCTAATAGCAAAGTTTCTGATAGTTTATAATATTAAGGAACAAAATTCTTCAGTGAGTCAAAAGGCAGTAGTCACTCAAAGAATGGAATTAAGACATTTTGCAGCTTATCCTAGGGGGAAAAACATTGTTTCCTATTAACTTTACAGCCGGCTCTACCCATGTCTTTTATTCCAATCCAAAGAATCGCTAGGCAGATTTTGACCAGCAAAGCTAAGTTTTACTTTTTCAATGTCAATTGGAATGTTCAGTGTTTGCTTTTATTTTTTGGAGACGGAGTCTTGCTCTGTTGCCAGGCTGGAGTGCAGTGGCGCGATCTCGGCTCGCTGCAACCTCTACCTCCTGAGTTCCAGCAATTCTCCTGCTTCAGCCTCCTGAATAGCTGGGACTACAGGTGTGCACCACAATACCCAGGTAATTTTTGTATTTTTAGTAGAGATGGTTTCACCATGTTGGTCAGGATGGTCTTCATCTCTTGACCTCATGATCCACCTGCCTTGGCCTTTCCAAAGTGCTGGGATTACAGGAGTGAGCCACCGTGCCCCTCCAGTGTTTGCTTTTTATAGATGTAAGTGCTGAGAGACCTGGGCCACCTAAACTCTGGGCATGAGGGAGTTATTTTTTTTTTTAAGAGATGGGGGCTCCCTCTGTCACCCAGGCTGGAGTACAGTGGTGTAATCAGCTCACTGCAGCTTCGAACTCCTCGCTTAAGTGATCCTCTTGCCTCAGCCTCCTGAGTTGCTGAGACTACAGGCTCGTGTCACCACGAATGGCTGTTTTTACTGTTACTTTTTGTAGAGACAGGATCTTGCTGGGTTGCCCAGGCTGGTCTCAAACTCCTAGCCTCAAGCCATCCTCCCACCTCAGCCTCCCAAAGTGCTGGGATTACAGGCGTGAGCCACTGTGCCCGGCCATGAAAGAAATGTTGGTATAGCCTTGCCATTTTGGACCACCTTCCAAGTTATATGCCAGAATACACAGAGTAATTTTGTATCATATTTAGCGATCTGTTCACTGAAAATACTTTTGGACCCTCTTTCAACTTTATTGAAAGCAAGAATGAAAGCACCCTACTTGCATATGAATGTGTCAGAGCTACACTGGTATTCCAGATGCCCCTCTATTTGGCACCCCATATGTTTTCACACTTGAGGATGAGGTATCATTGTAAAATTTGAGATGGGTGAGGGGTGCAGCTTGCTTTTGTAAGGTGGAAGAAAGGTGAATGTGGAAAGGGGCACTTGAGATCATTTTCTTAAGTAAGAGAAGAGGTGGCAACTGAGGATCTGGGAATTCCCTAAACACTCCCCACGCCTGGCGGTAATTCCTGGATAACCACATACTGGCCAGGAGCTTTCTGGAAGTCAGTGCTTAGCATGTGGCAGTGGGCGGTGAGGGTAGACGGCCTGGAGATACCGTGTAGTCTGGGCTATCCATTAAGTGGCACTCTGTTGACAGAACAGGGCATTTGAGGGCTAAGGCAGTCACGATTTGTATTCTGTCAAGAATAAATAATATAAATGAATTGCATTGAGGAAATGCCTTTTCCATTTTTAATTGTGCTCAACTGGTTTTCTTATTAGTAATGCACTAGAAAGTCCTGGTTTTGCTTCTTATTCATAGTTTTTTCCCCCCCTTCCCAAAGTGGTTTTCCTTGGAGGAAACAAAAGTCCATGATTTTTCTTTTTTCTCCTTTGTTTTTCTTCTTTCTCTTTTTTCTACTTTCTAACTACAGCTCAGAGGCTCATCAAAATCAAACGGGTGGTTTGAGAGGCTTGTTGACTCAGCCGAAATCCTGGTGGTCTGATGTGCACAAGTATTTTTTTCTCTTGTCCTCAGTACTACCTGCGAATGCTGCTATAATGTTTTATATATATATATATATATGTAACACAAAATACATATACACACAAAAAACATTTTTTCTCTGTGTGTGTGTGTATATAAATACACAGAAAAGTAGTGTGTGTATATATATACATGCCAAACACATGCGTTATATATACACATAAAACATATATATCTATATAAAATATATCTGTAACACATATATATGTATATTCTAAACTTACAATTTCAATGAGTTTGACAATATAGTCCCCAAATACACTTCACTTGCACAGGTTCTCAGGATTTGAAAAAACAAAATACACTTTGCAATCATGTCTCTTAAGCCTTGAAATAAAATTCTTCTTTATGGCACATACATTCTAGACAATTGCTTCTCAAAATTCCCATAGTAACAGAGGCCAGTCCATAGTGAAGTGTTATAATTGGAGTTGTCAGAAACTAGATGAAAGAAGTGGGCATAAAAATTCAATCTGCCGTACTTGAGAATGTGGGTTTTACTTTGGATATCACTTAAGAAATCAGTGCTTGCTGAAGTAGGGCATTTATTTTGCTAATGTGTAGTTCATAACTGCTGTATTTGCTTCTTCTGTTTCAGGTTTCATTTCCAGGGACCCTGTGGAACGACTCTTCCTGAAGCCCTTGCCCCTCATGAAAATTAAACTATTTCTTAAGTGTCCTCGGGAAGAAGGCAATTATATCTAAGAACTAGGCCACACGCAGAGAAGAAATGGTCTTATGGCTGGTGAGCTGAATATTGAACAATCTAAAAATACCCTGTTATTCCCTAGCTGGAATCCAACCTGTTGATAAGTGATGGGGGTTTGGAAGTAGCAAGAGCACCCACATTTGGAAGTTACAGGACTGTAAAGTTAATGCATATTATTTGGTTTGAACTGAAAAGTAAGATATCTTTGATGTGTGTGGTTGATTATTGAGAGGGAAAAATTTAGTAAATTAGATTGTCTTAAAAAATACAGTTATCCTGGCTATATTTTTGTTATTTGGGCAAGGTAGAAGTCGAGGGGTAAAAACCTTTTAATTGTGATTTTTGCATGCGTTTCAGTAGAAAATAAAATCACTCTCTACAGTAGGTAATTTATTGTATAAAGACGTTACCCCAGGATATGGCTTTACTGGGGGCTCTTTAACCTTGTTTGGCTACATTACCTCAGTGAACAAGGGGCAACTCACAACAGGAACTCGTGCAAAGAAGGAAGAGAACAGTAGAGATGGGCAGACTGGGATGGGGTTGGGGGTAAGGTGCCCGAAGTTCGCCTGAGTGGGAATTTTTGAAGTATAAAAAGGACTTTGGGCCGGGCACGGTTGCTCACACCCGTAATCCGAGCACTTTGGGAGGCCGAGGCAGGTGGATCACTTGAGGTCAGGAGCTTGAGACCAGCCTGACCAACATGGTGAAACCCTGTCTCTATTAAAAATACAAAACTTAGCCGGGCGTGGTGGCGGGCGCCTGTAATCCAAGCTACTCAGGAGGCTGAGGCAGGAGAATCGCTTCAACCTGGGAGGCGGAGGTTGCAGTGAGCTGAGGTTGCGCCACTGCACTCCAACCTGGGTGACAGAGCGAGACTCCGGCTCAAAAAAAAAGGACTTCTACCTGGAGGACTGCAGCAGTGGAGGGAAGAGCACAGTCGGTACAAATGCATGGCAGGTGTGAAACAGCTTGATTTGTTCAAAGAATGATGAATCATTTAGTATTGTATAATGGGTAGGAGGAGAGAAACACGGCGATTACAAAGCGTCATGTTTGTCAAGAAATAAAATATACTTGGAAAAAAAGCGTACGTTTGTGTATGTACCACAAACCTCTAGGTGCACTCTAGGGAACGGCGAAGCCATTCTTTCAGGTTTGCTCAGCATTTGCCACGGGCCAGCCCGGCACCAGGAAGGGCGCCGCTTCCACAGGGCTGACTTCCTAACACGCGTCGCCGCGGCCGCGGGCTGGGCAGGCTGAGGGCGCCCGGCACGTCTGTGCAGACTTCTTGAGTCGAGGTCTGTGGCCCGCGTCACCGACGATGACAGCGGGATCTGCTAAAGTGTGTTTCTTCCCATGAAATGCCACCTCCTCCGAAGTGCGGAGCGAACCCCGCCGAATCTGCAAACACCGACAAGCTGGATCCACTGGGCGGAACCCAGGGCCAAAAAACGGCGGCGAGAAGGGTCCCAGGCCCGCGGTTATCCGTTTTCCGAGCACCGGACTGCGTGAGTCGCATCAGCCCTGTCTCGCCATCCCGGCCGAGGAGGACAGCGCGATGGCTCTTCCTTGCCTTGAAACCAACCCCACCGCCGGCCGCTCTCGCCGGCAGAACATTTTCAGTGGGACCCAACCGGCTCGCGGGTGGCCTCCGCAGGCCACGTGTAAAGAAACACGCCTACTGGCCATAGGCCACGCCCCCGCTCCTCGCCTGCGCCCCGACCTGAGAGCCTCCGAACCTGCAGGGGGCGATGAAAGTCTGCTTGCGCTCAGCTTGTAGCTGCTTCCGGGTCAGAGGTCAGACAGTTCAGCGCGTAGGCCATGGTGCAGCTTCGGCCGCGCGCGTCTCGCGCCCCAGTGTCCGCGGAGGCGATGGTGGACGAGGGCCAGCCGGCCTCGGAGGAGGAGGCGGAGCACGGGCTGTTGCTCGGGCAGCCCAGCAGCGGCGCGGCCGCCGAGCCGCTAGAGGAAGACGAGGAGGGAGACGAGGAGTTTGACGACGAGGCCCCGGAGGAGCTGACTTTCGCCAGCGCCCAGGCGGAAGCGAGAGAAGAGGAGCGGCGAGTGCGGGAGACCGTGCGCAGGTTCGGAGCCCGCGGCGGGCGGGGAGAACAGCCCCTTCTCGTCCCTCATGTCCTTACCTTTGCTGACTTGTCACACTTCCTCCTAGGGATAAAACGCTCCTGAAGGAGAAGAGGAAGCGACGCGAGGAGCTGTTCATCGAACAAAAGGTTGGAGGATAGGGAGGAGGCTTCTTAACAGCCCGGCTTTGGGAGGATTCCCGTGTTGGTTGTAATTTGGGCTGGTAGGATATTGGAGTGGGGAAAAGAGTCACCAAGTTGTCCTCTGACAGTGGTGGAAAGATGCTCGGCCTGGGCCTGGCAGTACTTTAGGGAGACGAGGTGGGCGGAGCCCGGAATGTAGAGGCTGCAGTGAGCCGAGATTGCACCACTGCGCTCCAGCCTGGGCAACAGAGCGAGACCCTATCTCAATCTTAAAAAAAAAAAAAAGCCTGTCTTCTTTACTGTCTACCAACTGAAAATAGGAGGTTGCTGTGAAAATTAAATGAGGTGATTTGTAAACTGTAAGGGCTGGACAGACATAGTGTATGGTTGCTTTGCTGTCTAATACACACTCCCCACAGAGCACTGGCTCCAAGTGGATATAACTTAACTGGTTTCAATTTACAGCAGTGACCTGAGGGTTAGAATACCGTGAGCACCCTTTCCACTTTTCATGGAATAGGTCCTGAGTTTTGTGGACCCAATCCCATAGCTTGGAGGTGGCGGGGCAGTATCCAGCCTAATTCGTTTCTTTGCCTAGATGTAGGGCTATTCTTATATGTGGTAACTTCAGAAGCAACTCTGGACGTATCGTGTACATGACTTTTTATTAATTTTAAACGTTTTCATTCCTAAGAAAAGAAAACTCCTTCCAGACACTGTTTTAGAGAAGTTAACCACAGCTTCCCAGACTAAGTAAGTAATCTTCTTATATTACTTGCTTATATACATTTATCTTTGAATTATATACCGGTACATTTATTTGAATCCAATAACTGAAGGAACCGTAGATTTAACAGCTACCTTGGTATCTGAATTTGGTGGGAAAGACAGAGGTAACATTTCACTTCTTATTTTGCCATTCATTTTTGTTCATTCCCATAACTGGGTTTTGAATTCCTGATCCCATTGTGTTCATTCAGTACATTTTGTTGACTGCATGTCATTATACTAGGGCAGAGTAGATGGTGGTGAATAAAAAGTGTTTTGAACTGTATCACTTCTCTGAAAATTCGATTTGTCTCATACTTGCCTTACCTGCCACCAACCTGTCCTTCCTCCCTGTTCCTCACTTCATTTAGCAACTTTGGTGTTTTATGGTTTAAAGCCAAAAGCTATAGTTGTCCTTGGAAATCAGTCAAACCCTACTAAATTTAGCCTTCTAAATATTTGTATATTTTTTTCTATCCTCTTTCTTTCCCCTTAATGTTTTAAATTTAGAAATTTAGCCACTTAGCCACTCTCAAATTTTCAGTAAAAAATCTTTACCAAAAAGTTACTCAGAACTTTAATACATTAAACATAAAAACAAATCTATTTGGTGCAAAGTTCCCTTTCATCTTTTAAAACCAAGCTCAAGTGTCACCTCTGCCTTCTCATTTGCCAACCCCACCTCCCATCACTGCCATCTTCGGTGTGGCCTTTCTTCTGTGCAAGCACTTCTGTATTGTATTCTTCTGTATTTTATTCTGTGTGTTTACATTTCTCTCTCCATTGGACCACAAACCCCTTGAGGCTATTCCCTGTCTCCTGTGCCTAAACTATTCAATTAATCCTTTGTGATTTCCCCAAATGAAATGAAGCAGGCCTACTACCATTGACGTCATATTTCAAATACTGTGTAACTTAAGTGTTTCACGTTAATTCCATTGCCCATAGCATTTTGCTGCTTCTAAAGCCTGCTAATAGGCTTTCAGATCTGAATTAAGATCTTCCAATCCTAGTGATACTGGTTTGTTGATTTGAGAGTTGGTGGCAGTGTACCGGGGAGAGACTGTTGCTTTCCAAAGTGATGAGAGCTCCTGAGTAGAAATGGAGATGTTGGTAATGAAAGGGGGTGTCTTACTTGTAAAGCCAGATGAAACAGTATAACTTGTTTTGAGTAACCTTTGCCATCTGCCATTCCAGTCATTGGTTTTGTTTTTTTTCCCTTAGCATAAAGAAATCGCCAGGAAAGGTAAAAGAAGGTATGACTATGCTGATTTAAGTAACTTCTCATGTAAGTGTCAAGTGCACTTCAGATGTTTCCAGTCAAATATGGATGGCCCTTAGACAGCAGGGGCCTGGCCAGGAGGGTTAGCTAGAGCCTGTTCCCTGTATGTCATACCGATAAAAACTGCATCCACATTGGTGTGTAGTGGATGCTTCAAGTGAACTCCAGCAAATTTCCTGATTTTTACATGAATTCTAACTAGAAAATTTAATTCATTTTTTTAGTTAATTTGCAAAAGAAAAATGAAGACTGTGAAAAAGGAAATGACTCCAAGAAAGTTAAAGTACAGAAAGTACAGTCTGTCAGGTAATGAGTCTTTTGTTTCATTTGGGATGTAAAGGTGACCTTTAAGAGAGTTAAAGTATTGGCTAACATGGGAAAATATTTTAATTAGTTATTAATTTCAGATTGGACTCTCTGGAAAGATCAGTTTGGGGCGTGGTGGCTCACACTTGTAATCCCAGCACTTTGGGAGGCTGAGGCAGGTGGATTGCTTAAGTCCAGGATTTCAAGACCTGTCTGGGTGACACGGTAAAACCATCTCTATAAAAAATTTTAAAAGTAAGCTGGGCGTGCTGCCATACACCTGTATTCCCAGCTGCTCCAGAGGCCGAGGTGGGAGGATCACTTGAGCCCAGGAGGTAGAGGCTGCAGTGAGCCAAGATTGCGCCACTGCACTCCATCCTGAGCGACAGAGTGAGACCGTGGCTCAAAAAAAAAATCGGTTTTCATAAAAAAGATCAGTTGAATACTTTGACCTTCAGGTGCTGCAGGTTAAGTTCAAAAACCTTTTTTTAGTGGTTTTATTATTGAGAAAATTTTCATTTCACCTCTCCCAATAGATAGATAGTTTATTTCAGGATACACTGCAGCCTACTGTCAGCACTCCAAACTTGCCAGCCTGGACTTTTTGAGGCAGTGTAATTTATCTGGCTTCTGAATGTTCCTCTAGTCACCAACCTTTATGGTGCATGGTGCCAATGTGAAGACAGCCATTCCAATGGAAAGGTGTTCACTACTGTTGCCAATCATGGCAGTTCTTCAAAAGGAGTCATTTTTCACAAAATTCAACATTTCCCTGACAACATGGCTTTATCTTCTATTCGTACGGTCTACAGAAGTCACAGAGAAAGTGGCTATTGCTGTTACTGAAATTTTGGTCCATACCATGGACGTGTTTGTAATGTCTGTCTTGAAGTACACCGGCATCCGTTTTTTTGTTTTGTTTTGTTTTTTTTTTTTTTGAGACGGAGTTTCGCTCTTGTTACCCAGGCTGGAGTGCAATGGCGCGATCTCGGCTCACCGCAACCTCCGCCTCCTGGGTTCAGGCAATTCTCCTGCCTCAGCCTCCTGAGTAGCTGGGATTACAGGCACGCGCCACCATGCCCAGCTAATTTTTTGTAGTTTTAGTAGAGACGGAGTTTCACCATGTTGACCAGGATGGTCTCGATCTCTTGACCTTGTGATCCACCCACCTCGGCCTCCCAAAGTGCTGGGATTACAGGCGTGAGCCACCGCGCCCGGCCTCCGGCATCCGTTCTAAGCTGCTTTCAATACAGGTTGGTGGTCCAGATATCACTTGCTCGGTGTTTTGGCCACAAGATCAAATATAGAAACAAACATAAAACAAAGTGCAAGACCCTGCGAGGAATTCATCACAATATGTTGGACTTTCATTTGGCCAAATTTATGTGGCACAATTGATTTGGAAATCATGCTTTTTATTCTCTTTTATTATGTGTATCAGAAAAATTTCCTGTTAATTAATGTTATGACTTTCTGTTTGAGTATTTTTTAGTATAAATGTCCAGGGACATGTTCTTCAGTTAAGTACATCTGAAAGGCACATTGTTTAGTTGATCCAAAAAAAACCAAGAATGTGCTCTACTAAAATATGAGTGTTAGTCTGTTTCTTAAAGTCCTGTAAGTTAGTTTTATCCTATCTGCATACACAAAATTAGTTTTATCACTGTAAGACAAATGACAAAAATATTTTATTTGTAAAGCAAGCAGGTAGGCCGAGTGCAGTGGCTCATGCCTGTAAGAGCAGCACTTTGGGAGGCCAAGGTGGGCGGACCACAAGGTCAGGAGTTCGAGACCAGTTGGCCAACAGGGTGAAACCTCATCTCTACTAAAAATACAAAATTAGCTGGGTGTGGTGGCAGTTGCCTGTTACCCCAGCTACTTGGGAGGCTAAGACAGGAAACTGCTTGAACCCAGGGAGGCAGAAGTTGCAGTGAGCTGAGATCGTACCACTGCACACTCCAGCCTGGGCGATGAAGCAAGACTCCATCTCAGGGGAAAAAAAAAAAATAAGCATGTATAATTTTCATTTATTTTAACCTTTTATATTGATCAACAGCCAGAATAAAAGCTACCTGGCTGTCAGGCTGAAAGACCAAGATCTGAGAGAGGCAAGACAACAAGCAGCGCAAGCCTTCATCCATAATTCTTTATATGGGCCAGGAACTAACAGGACTACAGGTAATTTTTTTATGGACTATTTTTCTCACTTTTTACTGCAAATAAAACAATGAAATGATAATACCTTTCTTTTCTAGTAAATAAGTTCCTGTCTCTTGCTAACAAGAGGTTACCAGTAAAAAGGGCTGCTGTCCAGTTTTTGAATAATGCTTGGGGTAAGATCCAGCTTTGTTCTCCTGTCTCTAATAGCTTGTTGAATAATGTTCTTTTGAAGGAGATAGTGCATAATTATACTTTTTCCCCCTTATACCAGCTCATATATTACTTGTGAAAAATAGGTCAATGTATGTATATATATAATGTATGATCTAATAAGCCCGCCCAGTATTAGTAATTACATTCATATAATTATAAAAACATTTTGAATTACGTTTCTCTAATATTCTTACTGCACAAAACTTTCTGTTCTAGGAATCCAGAAAAAACAAAATGCCAAGAGGTTTAAAAGACGGTGGATGGTCAGAAAGATGAAAACTAAGAAGTAAATCAAAGCTAAATGAAGAATCTGTATGTATAGAATTTAATAAATCATTCACAAATCATTTTAAAGGATCACTATAAGAATCATAAACTTATTTGAGGGAGTACTCAACCACATTTCATTCTTCTGGAGAACTGTGCCTTGTGTTGGCAATCCTAGAGGAAAAAAGTTTAAGAAGGAATTGTTTTCTTTTTAATATATTTAACTGAATTCAAGCCATACCCACATCAGCAACAGTACTTCTTCTACTCTGCCCCCTTGAGGGGTTGCGAGGGGGCAAGAATGGCAAGGACAAAAATGAGAAATGGACATTCCAGAAAAGTCTCTAACTGTAGCCCTTAAGGTGTTTGTTCTTAAAGATTCAGTGCACAATATACAGTCGACTAACATAACTTTCAACCAGTCTGGGGATTTGCTTGCCTGGCGAGTCTCATACCTCATATTATTAATATGAAAATAATGAAGTTAATTTCCTGTTGCCTTTCTGTGTCACCCACAGTATCAGGTTTAACCCTAATCCAGGGATGCCAGTAAACTGAAGGCAGTTTTAGGTTGTAGAACTCAGATTAACTGTAGAAACCATTAATTTTAATTGTTCTAATTTTCATATTAATCATAAAAAGTATACAAGTATCTAATATATAAACTCAGTTGACACTGTATCTGTAGAAGTAAATTTTTAATGGCTGGTTAATTATATCACTACATTTTATTGCAATATAGTACTCATTTAAGCACTTAAAAATGGAAGGTGTACAAAGATTAAATTAAGACACGGTAAATTGACTAAATATTTGGTTTTTATATAAATAAAGGTCATAACCACACCGTTGACATGTAATACTGTTATAATACAACAGTTAAACTTGTGAGTCTACAACAGAAGTCATCTGTAGTTAAACAGGAAACAAAGCTGAAAAAGACCATGTTAAAACAAAACTACTGGGACTAACAGGTTGGGATTGTAAGTAGCAACAAACATATTCACTCAGCTCCTGAGTATTTCAAGTTTTACAGTACACATTAAAAATGATTTCTTCCATCAACACTATAAATTCAAACTGTCGGATGTTTATGCATTTTGCAAGTTACACTGATTGAATGCTTATATGGGAGTGAGGGTTGGAACATCTCCCAATTTGAAGTTTACATCACCCACATGCTAACACAAACACAACTTGTTCCATTTCCTTCCCCTCTTTCCCCCCTCCCCCACAAAGAAGGCAGGATTTTTGGTTTCTTTTAGGTAATTATTTTAAAGGATTTGTGATGATCAATTTGAACGTCTGAAATTCAGTAATATTTAACTCTTAGACAACTAAGAGGTTAAAGATGGAAAATAATTTCTCCTAACACTAAGTTAGAAAATCATTTGCATCATGCTGTAAACTAGGAAGCAATGTAAAGCGACAAAAACCTGTCCCCAGTACATAATTTAAAAAATCTAAATTTCAAATCAGCAGAGCCGGTCTACTTCCATATTGACTATATGCCACAATATAAGTGTGAGCTCTTGAAATGCATAGCTAATGTAGGTAGTCTTCCACTGTGGCAAATGCACAGGATCCAATTCCTGATCGAGCCATCAGTCCTAGACATTGTGTGGCCTGTCCCATTGCTAGGGCAAGTGGAGGTTGCTTTGGCAGATTGTGGGTTTCTGAGGAAAAATAATTTTAAAATGAAAACAGCAATTAGCAAGACATTAAAAAAAATAATCTGGAAAATGCTACATGACTTTAAAAATTACCAGTTCCCATACTAGCAAACGAAGGTTTCTAAGCAAAAGATAGATGCCTTGGACATACTATTCTGACAAGGTAGTTATGGGTATTAAGATAAACTCTTGCAGAGCTAGACTTTTAAAGTATCAGATAATAAAAAACATTTCTATATTAATTATGATGGGACAGATACAACTTTTTATCTGATGTACCCTTGGAGTGGAGAGTAAGGAATCATTTCCCTTTTGGTTGATCAAAGTAAGTGGATACTAACTTAAAAAGCTACCAGGTTTTCATTACAAGTTTCCACTGAGAGGTTCTTCCACCTCTGGATAGGACCAAACTCGGGCTACCTAGCCATCTCCAAGGCATATATATAGGTGAATGTGATTTGCGTTGATGAGGAGTAGGTGATGGTGACGGCGAGCGAACGTAGAGCAAAGTCACCCTGCAGTTTTGGAGGTACTAATTTACAATGGACAGTTCGGACATTTTAAAAAATGCTGGTAAGTTTTCAGGGTCCTGCATACCACAAGTTTGTCAGACATTTGTAATACAAATGCAAAAATTACCAAAATTTGTTCCTTACCAGAGATGGGAAAAAATGAACTAATGGTAAGGTGGCCAGACTCAGAAGCTGGTAATTTCTCTTTATGAGAAGGCAATGTCCAAACCAATCAGTAAAATTATTAATCAGTTCTCTTCACAAGCACAGTTGACAACAAAGGGCAAAAACAGTGACACATGGCTGGGAAGACTCCATATAGTTTAACTCCACTCTTGGTTCAGAGGATGCAATGTGGTGGTGGGAAAAAGAAAATTTCCAAAAGGGATAAAGCGCAAAATCAAAAAGAGGCAAATTCAGGACTTAAAGGTAGAAAACGAAACAGGATTAAGAATAAA
Organism: Sapajus apella; assembly: GCF_009761245.1. Classification (NCBI taxonomy): domain Eukaryota; kingdom Metazoa; phylum Chordata; class Mammalia; order Primates; family Cebidae; genus Sapajus; species Sapajus apella. The sequence continues at coordinate 11,196,774 of NW_022437003.1, read as the reverse complement.
AGTGTGCAAAAAAGGCATGTAGATTGGTGACAAAGTATGGTGTCTTGAGGGTTCCCAGGGAAGACTTGCTCAAAGGCAAGCACCTAGAGGGAACATTACTGTAATTTTATTTTGGCCAAAGGAAGCATCTGGTGATACATCTTTAATTTTTTTGGACATAGGAAATTTTATAGCACTTATATATAGACGAACCTACATAATATAGCATGGTGTTTATAAACATACACATACCCATCTATAGCAATTTAGTAACTCATTAATTTTATAGGAATCACATTAATAAGGTTAAGCACTATAGCTGAATCTACATAATACAGCACAATATATAAGAGTATATGTGTCTATAAATAATGGTGCTCAACAAATTCCCTTGAAGAACTCAAGAAATTTAAAAACTTATATGAAAACTGATCAGTTTTCCTCAAATTATTTTCAAGTTCAGTATCATCTAATAATTAGGTCTTAATGTTTACCTGCAATATGGTAACTTCAAAATGACAATAGTAAACCATAATTTTCCTTACAATTCCAGCATTATTACTAAGTTACCTTTACCAGTGGAGCAAAATGAATTTTGTAGAAGCAAAGAAAATTTAACACATTAACCAAAGAAAATTCGCATTTATACACAAATCCTAAATTTTGGAGAAATACAACACTAAGGACACTTCTATTCCCAAACTTCAGTATTAGTCCTTAACAAATTAATAAATTTTCTAAGGGCAAAGAAACAGATTGAGGCTCAAATATGAATGCTTTTCACTGCTTCCTTTACCTCCTGCTGTAAGAGTCCGGGCCCTGATTACAAGTCTCCCTATCAAAACTAATCTTTCATCTACTTTTTGTGGCACTGCCCTCATCTTCCTAAAATAGTCTGAAATATGTGACCAAAAGTCCCTGAACCGGCTGGGTGCGGTGGCTCACGCCGGTGATCTCAGCACTTTGGGAGGCTGGGGCAGGTGGTGGATCACAAGGTCAGAAGTTCAAGATAAGCCTGGCCAAGATGGTGAAACCCCGTCTCTACTAAAAATACAAAAGCTAGCCCGGCACAGTGGCAGGCACCTGTAATCGCAGCTACTTGGGAGGCCGAGGCAGGAGAATTGCTTGAACCTGGGCAGCAGAGGCTACAGTGAGCCAAGATCACGCCACAGAACTCCAGCCTGGGAGACACAGTGAGATTCTATCTCAAAAAAAAAAAAAAAGTCCCTGAACCTTAGCAGAGCCAAACAAGACAGCACAGACTTCTAAACTAGACTGGAGTCCCATTTACGTGGGACTCTTTAAGTCAAATGAAAACTTACCCTGTAAAAAATTAAACAAGTTTTAATTTTAAATGGGATTGAAGTCCCATTTACCTGGGACTTTAAAGTCAAATGAAAACTCACCTTTTACAAAATTAAAACTTGTTTTATGTAAACAATCGACCCTACCACCATATTTATATTAGAAATGCACAATATGTGCAGTTATGCAATTCATATAAAAGGTATTTGTTCAGCATATAAATTCTATAATCACTCTTCAGTGAGTTGCTCATATAAATGGCAACCAAACAGGAACATCAAATTACAGTTTTGCAATTTACGCTCAACCCTGGCTAAGCCTCAACTTTTTAATGGCTTTTCTGTTCCTTACCCACCCTTTTTTACTGGGTGAGGGCATGTAGTTAAATCTGGTTAATATAAATGCAAACAGAATTTGACATCAAGGCTTGGTCCTGACAGGGTACTTACTCATAAGTCACTTGGAAGCCCCTTGTGCCCATATCATAAGCATGGTGGGAGCTATGGCTCAGGCTACCACTACCCATTGCAAGTATCTCAAGCAAAATGCTGGGAAACAAGGTAACAGGGGAGCACCAGCTAGGAATCCTGCCCTCTACGGGATCAGTTTGAGCTTCTCTGATATTCAAGCTCTTCACTCATTTCCATTCTCATTCTCTCCATCAAAACCTCTACTTCTTGACCTCTTCATTTTCTTCAAATATACCCTGTTCCCTTCTAGCCTCTTGTGACAATTATTATACTATGTTCTTGCTAACATTCTCCAATTCCTTCTACAGCAGCCAAACTAGGAACTAGAAAATGCCACCCAATTCCTAGCCTAGAAATCAGTGGCAGAAAATGCCTTTCACTAAAGAGGGCTGTAAAGAATGTCTCTGGTATGGTAATATTCTGAATTATACACAAGGACCACCAAATCTCTCATTCTAATGAGAAAAGTAGACATTAGTGGTTACCAGAAATGCTTACATACATGCAAACAAAAACTTCTATTTCCCAAACATCCCAACTTGTACCCAGTGTTACTGTTTTTATTTTATTTGAATCCATTTGAATCTAGAATTAAAGGGGGGGAGGTTTCTATATTTTAGGTATTTTTTATATTTTAAAACTGTGGAAAACATTTTCCCTGTGATTTTACCAAAGTACAAATGCCAGTACAAACACTCTCTCTTAAATTTTCAGAGAATCTAGTTGAAATTGTGCCGTATTTGGCTTTACTTACCTAATATTGCACTGTTAAGAGCTGAGCACACAGGTTCTCTCTGAATTGGGTCAAGCTGATTTCCAACTGGGCTGTTCCAGGGATCTGAATATGCTAGTAAACTGAATGCATCCTGTTAAAAACACGGTTTTGGTTTTAATTCAAATAGTTCAACTATTATGTTCACAAATGTTTCCAAGGTGAGAGGTAAAATATGGCGTCCAGGCACTAGACTACTGTAACCTCTAAACCCATTTACTCCTAGCACTGGGACACTCTACATTTCTGAACAATTAAATTATGCAGCAAAGCCTAATTTATTTTCATTTTTCCTGTGGACAGCCATTCTCATTCATCTTCCTCCCATCCCTAAACACAACATAGAAAAAAAAAAATCCAAATGAATGAACTAATACTGGTTTAGGGAGAGTGGAAGGAAAAACATTCAGATGTTTTACTTTACAGTCTGTTACTACTGACATGAATGTGACAGTCAAAAGCAGGGCCTGCTTGCATTTCCTTTTTTCAACAGATTTAGGAACTGGACACATCTCACTGGATGTCACCTTCTCAAATTCAGTTACGAAAAAATAAAACTAAACAGGCTCCCCTTCAGGACCTGTTTTATGCATTCAGTATTTCCAACTACTCAATCCACGCCTCTTCAAGCCTTAAAATAACTGACAGTTGTCTTCTTTTCAAACAACTACTTTATATTTTTGTCTTCTTTTTATGGAAGACACATACTAAAAATGGTGGTTTCAGATACTGGCTTCGAGTCCAAGCTCCACCATTAACTGGTTGCGTGGCCTTTTTGGCAAGTAACAATCTAAATACCAGTTTCATTACCTGCATAATGGGGACTATAAGAGGCCCTATTTCTGAGATTTGTATGAGGACAAAATGAAATTAGCAGTATCAGCTCATTCTAAACTTTTAATAAATGATGTCTTATTTTTTTTTTATTTTTATTTTTTTGAGACAGAGTCTCCCTCCGTAACCAGGTGCCAGGCTGGAGTGCAGTGGCATAAGCTAGGCTCACTGCAACCTCCGCCTCCCGGGTTCAAGCAGTTCTCCTGCCTCAGCCTCCTGAGTAGCTGGGACTACAGGCGGTGCCACCACGCCCAGCTAATTTTTTTGTATTTTTAGTAAAGACAGGGTTTCACCATGTTGGCCAGGATGGTCTCGATCTCTTGACCTCGTGATCCGCCCGCCTCAGCCTCCCAAAGTGCTGGGATTACAGGCGTTGAGTCACCGCACCCCGGCCATGATGTCTTCTTATTATGCCAAAAGTCAATACCCTAATCCAAAGCAATATACATATATAAAAGTAACAGAAATTCAGGACACTCTTCCCAATTCAGAAGCCATACATGGAGAGTTGCTGCAGAAAACTGTCAATTTGTGAGTTCAGGAACAGAACACTTTCAAAATGCTGACTACTGAAATTCCTGAAGAGCACAATCTCCTAGGTTCAGCTGCTCAAGAAATCAGATTCCGCTGCCATTTTCCGTCATTCCTCTAGTTATCTTACAGTGTTATGAAAGCAGAGATGGGGGAGAGGCTCCTGATCAACAGTGCTCTTGCCCATTCTCATCCAAATGAGCCTCTAATATTGTAGATTTAGAGAATAATAACCCATGAAGAACTGTTGTGAAGTCAGTCCGAAACTACAAGACATGGAATACATGAGCCTCTCTACACAAACCACATATGGCTCCTCCATTGTTTTATATTGCTGAATATTTCATTCTGGGTAGTTTTCTGCTCCAATTATAACAAAAGTTCTTTGAAGATAAAAATCACTACACTATTTTGAATCCCTTGAAGCTACTCAGGTGCCGGCTACAGGGAAGATAATTCATATGCCTGTTGACAGCAAGACCTGCTTCTTCGAGCACTGAAGATGTTTTACGCATCCTACAAAGCTACTTGGTTCTATTTCCTGCCCCTAACCCCAACACATGGAGAGAATATATCGCCCTTTATCTTGTAAAGCTGACTAATTCAAACCAATCATGGTTTTTTTTTTTTGGCCAGTGTGGTGGCTCATGCCTGTAATCCCAGCACTTTGGAAGGCAGAGGCGGGCAGATCCTCTGAGGCCAGGAGTTCAAGACTAGCCTGGCCAACATAGTGAAACCCTGTCTCTACTAAAACTACAAAAATTAGTTGGGCATGGTGGCACATGCCTCTAATCCCAGCTACTTGGGAGGCTGAGGCAGGAGAATTGCTTGAACCTGGGAGGCGGAGGTTGCAATATGCTGAAATTGCACCACTACTGCACTACAGCCTGGATGACAGAAAGACTCAGTCTCAAAAAAGAAAAAACAGTTATTTTAAAAGACTGAGCTTTGCTCAAGACTTAATTTACCCCATAACCATCTGATGAGGGTACCATACCCATAGTACAGATAAATTTAAAAAGAAATACTGAACAATTTTTCCAAGAATAATTGATAAACCTTTCCAAGTACAAAACTATATTCACAGCCTACATCTTAACATGCCACCGAAAATGTGAAATGTCACAGTCCTAAATCTTAAGACTACAATGTCTGGTGTAGCAAACCACCATGGCACACATTTACCTATGCAACCTGCACATCCTGCACATGTACCCTGGAACTTAAAAAAAGACTACATTCTAGTGTTTACAACAAAAACTCAAGAGAAAAAGCTAGTTCTTTAAAACAACAACAATGTATTGTGCACTAATACTGTGTGAAGAAGTGTTTCAAGCACTAACATGGATCATCTATTTAATCCTTAACAATAATCTTGTAAGGTTGATATCATGTCTATCATCCAGAGAAGCAAAACTGAGGCAGTGAATAGTAAGATACAGATTCTTTTAGTTACCAATCTAAACATTAAGAAGGAAAAACATCTAAAATTTTGCTGTGTTATTTCATTTTCAGTACAATCCAACATATGTTTATTGAACACAGCTGCCAGATACTGAGGACACAGTGATGACCAGGACCTAGTCACTGCTTCGGGGAACTCACAAGTCTCCTGGGGAAGGCTTACATGTAAATAATGACACAGAGTACATTACTACTGACTTAATACATGCAAACTGAGGCTGAGAGAAAGGAGAAAAAAGCATGGTTGGAAACATGGGTAAGGGGTTACATGCTAAAATATCCCCAAAGCCACACTAAAAAGCTTGAAGTTTTTCCAATAAGGAAATAAGGTTTTAAATGAAGGAAATATAGATTAGACTTGATTTTAGAAGGATCACGTAACAACACTACAAAACATGGCTTAGAAGTAGAGTGAAGCTGTAAGCAACAAAACTAACAATCTTGAAAAAAAAAAAAAAAAAGGGTTTATATCATCAAACTCCCAGTAGTAAACATCAGGGACTTTATTCTTTCTTCACAAAGGAAAATGACTGAAACTGGCAAAACTATATTAATGGCCTGTTGTAAAAGTTAACTGGTGATGATAACCAAAGAAATGCAAATAAGTCATTTTAAGATACTAACATGTTAAACCCACTAAAGCAGCATTAACGTAGTAGTGCCACTGTACATTCTATTACTACTGGCAAAAGTTGGCAGAGGGTTTTTGAAAACCAGTATGGCAACATGTAGAGAGAGCTATAATAATGTTCATATTCTTTGATTCAATTCTAAAACTTTATCTCAGTGGAATAATTTTAAGAAACAAAGATACACATATAAAGATGTCACTAAAGCATCTGACATAAAAGCAAATGGAAACATCCAACAACAGGAATGTTGAAATAAACCTATACAGCAACAATAAAATATCATGGAGCCTTTTTGTGTTTTTAAGACAGGGTCTTGCTATGTCACCCAGGCTGGAGTGCAGTGGTGTAATCACAAGTCACTGGAGCCTCGAACTCCTAGGCTCAAGCAATCCTCCTGCCTCCACCTCCTGAGTAGCTTGGACTGCAGGTATGAGCCACCACACCCAGCTAATTTTAAAATTTTTTGTAGAGACTGGGTCTCGCTCTGTTGTACAGGCTCGTCTTGAACTTCTGGTCTCAAGCAATCCTTCTGCTTCAACCTCCCAAAATGTTGGGATTATAGATGTGCACTACCACACCCAGCCTCGTGTGACCATTTAAAAATAATTGGAAATTAGGCTGGGCGTGGTGGCTCATGCCTGTAATCCCAGCACTTTGGGAGGCTGAGGTTGGGTGGATCATGAGGTCAAGAGATCAAGACCATTCTGTCCAACATGGTGAAACCAAAATGTAGCTGGGTGTACTGGCACGCACCTCTAGTCGCAACTCAGGAGGCTGAGGCAGAAAAATCACTTGAACCCAGGAGGCGCTGTGATCACGCCACTGCACTCCAGACAGGCAACAGAGCGAGACTCCATCTCAAAATAATAATAAATTATTTTTAGAATAGAAATAGAAACTGGGAGGTAATAAATTCTTACAATTAAAACAGAATACGAAATAGTGTCACTAGTTGTTAACTAGGTAAAATATATGCAACATGGGAGTTAAGGCATGAAACTAAAAATACCTGAAATATGTAGCATTATGGGTTATTTCTTATTTTAAAGCAAAAAACATTACCTCAGTGGAATAACTTCTGAGGGAAATGTGACATCATTTAGGTAGGATTTTCAAATTGTACTCATATTTGTCTTAGAGTCTGGAGCATTTTCTAAACAGGGTGACTAAATGGTTCTGTTGCTACTTCAGTTACTAGATTAAGGCTCCTTGCAGGCTACGGCTACTCATTCATACTTGACTTTCCAGGGTCCCTACAACAAAGCCTCTCCACACTGCAAAAATTCAGTAAACAGCTGCTGAACAAACAATTCGAGAGTTCTTTGGGGAGCCACTGGAAGACATAGGCAGATAAGGAACAAAGACAACAGGAAAAGAGGAAAGGAATGCAAAAACCTAAAAAGGAAAACGGCCAAGAGAAACAGTGGGCCACCTGACCTTCAACATTAATCAGATCTCTCTCTCTTTCGTACGCGCACGCGCGCGTGCGTGCATGTATTTTTGGATATGCATGAACTTCTGAGTCAAATGACTCAAAGTTTATATAAACCTAAAAATGAGATATTTTTAAAAACCCTACAATTACAAGTGAACTGAAGTGACAAAGAGAAGTGGAATGATTTCTAAACCTGTTTTCTCTTCATGTTGCCTTCCAATTATACAGCCTTGTTCTTTGGCTACTTATAAGGTGGGTCGGTTACTCATCTTATCCTTATCTAGATTAAGATAAGTTTGAGAAATGAGAATAGAAGCAGCTCGGAATACTAAGAAAGTCTCTGAAAGTAGCTGGCATTTTCTCAGAAGTTAGAGGTGCAAAATCAAAGCCATCTATACTCTTTAGATGAAGATGATACATCTTCACACAATTTAGTATATAACACCAAGGAATATCTTTGAGAACTGGCCATATAATGCCATCTTCTGAGCTTCATGTAAATAAGAATCAAACACAAAGTAAGCTAATAGAGTATAATCTTAAATTTTCAAAGGAACTACATAAATCAAATCTTTCTTCATCTTGCTTAATTAGCATAAAGTTTTAACAAGAAAACCAAGTCAGATGACCTAGTGTAAAAAAGTCTAAGAATTCTTAAAAAAAAAAAATTCACATTCCCAAATATGCCCTAAACAAAGTGCTCAAATTATGGTTTGAGGACACCTGTGTCCAAGAACCTTTGAGGGGGTCTGTGAAGTCAAAACTTTTTTTTTTTTTTTGAGACACTGTCTCACTCTGTCGCCCAGGCTGGAGTGTAGTGGCACAATTTTGGCTCACTACAACCTCCGCCTCCTGTGTTCAAGCGATTCTACTGCCTCAGCCTCCTGAGTAGCTGGGATTACAGGCACGTGCCACCATACCCAGCTAATTTTTTTAATTTTTTAGTAGAGATAGGGTTTTGCCATGTTGGCCAGGATGGTCTCAAACTCCTGATCTGGTGATCCGCCTGCCTTGGCCTCCAAAGTGCTGGGATTACAAGCATGAGCCGCCACACCCAGCCCCAAATTATTTTTATAATAGTAGTACCAAGATGTTCCTTGCCCTTTTCTCTTTCATTTCCTCATGACTATACAGTGGAGTTTTCCAGAGATACGTGACATGTGATATCACAACAGCCTGAATGCAGTCTGGTCTGTATGTTAATACAGCTCACCTATTAAACCAGGCATTAAAGTGACTTACAAAAAAGTATAAAGCAGTGCCACTCTTCCAATTTTTTTTTTTTTTTTAAAGAGACAAGGTCTCACTATATTGCACAGGCTGAACCTGAACTCCTGGGCTCAAGTGATTCTCCTGCCTCAGCCTCCTGAGTAGCTGGGATTAGAGGCATCATGCAGCTACACTGCACCAGCTCGCTTTTTTTTTGTTTTTTTTGCTTGGGGAAGATAGTTATTTTTCATAAAAATAACTTATGTTACTTACTTAATGGATTTGTTATTTTAAAATTAATACTTTAATATAGTAAATATCGATAGATGTAACACATATAAACAAAAACTTTTTGGGAATCTTTAATAATTTTTAAAGGAGTCAGACACCAAATATGTTGAAAACAACAGCTCTAAAACATCCTCAGTACCTACCAAAGAAGTACTCAGTTTTCCAAATGGATAATTTTAGACACCTAAAATAACTTGAATAAAGAGCCTAAATGTTAAGTTTTTTCTTAGCACTCCTAGTACCAGAAAAAGTTCTACAAAGTTGCATGGTAATGAAAATCCCTAATGTGGAAAAATCTGTTACACTTTTCAAATAAATTCTACTTCAATTTAATAAACATATATTGACTACCTTGGTGCTACACAGTGGGGGCATAGTCATTAAGATAAATATTTAAGGCCGGGCTCAGTGGCTCATGCCTTTAATTCCAGCATTTCGGAGGCCAAGGCGGGGAGGATCACGAAGTCAGGAGTTTGAGAGCAGCCTGGCCAATATGGTGAAACCCTGTCTCTACTAAAAATACAAAACTTAGCTGGAAGTCATTATGTCTGCTTATAGTCCCGGCTATTCGGGAGGCTGAGGCAGGGTAATCGCTTGAACCCGGGAAGTGGAGGCTGCAGCTGAGATCACACCACTGCACTCCAACCTGGGCGGCAGAGTGAGATGCCATCTCCAAATAATAAAACCACACACACAACACAACAACAAAAAAGATAAATATTTACAAGGGGAAGAGTTAGGCTGGGCATGGTGGCTCATGCCTATAATCCTGGCACTTTCAGAGGCCAAAGCAGAAAGATTGCTTGAGCCCAGAAGTTCAAGACCAGACTCAGCAATACACTGAGACCTCATCTCTACAAAAAGTTTAAAAATAAAAAATAAAAAATAATGAAAAAGGGGAGGAGTTATAAGATAGTCTGACTTCATGAAAATCTTAATATTCTAGGGAAAATGTGGATAGTCATTTTCCAGATATATTGTCTGATTTGACTTTTTCAATTACAAAATCCACTAACTATTTTTTATCTAGCCTAAAAATAATTTAACTTTTTTGATAGCTCAGGGTAACCACTAGAAATAGCAATTTTTATACTATCAAGTAGATGAAGTACGAAGTATGATAAATACACCTGTCTTTCCATCTCAGCTGGGAAATACAAGATTGCATGCCTTTAACTTGAGGTGTGTTGTAGGCGGCTCTACTGCCCATCCTAGGCCAGGCAAGTATGTTATATCCTACACTTGTGCTGTTTCAGATTTCAAATTTTTTCAAATTTAAAAATATTCACTAATTGAGCATCTGTAATCTAAAAATCCAAAATGTTCCAATGAGCATATCATCTTTTGCCCTTTCCTACCATACCCAAACATCAGTCTCAAGACCACTACATTCATCTCCCCTTTAACTCTTCAGTCTTCTTCCAAAATATTCAGAAGAAAATGTTTATAATGAACCAACAGTTAAAGAGCTGTACATCTCTACAACTGCAATGCTGACTTCAGTTAGGAGAAAGCCCCTCCACCTTCAACTGGTACACAAAACTGTGGCTACTTTACTCAATTAAATTGTTTCCATCCTACTAGCTCATGGACAATCCAGAAGAGACTTTAAAATGTATTTTAACTATTCTGGTCACAAAAAGTGACCCAATTTTTCACTAATCCCCATCAAAATAAGAACCATGTGTTATACATCCAAATTGCTATAACCATGAACAATATTTACTAAAATAGTATTTCAAATTTATAGTTTTCTCTGCACACCCACATTTCTTCTAGTAACTGCTGATTTTACAGCTGAGAAAATAAAACTAAGAATTAAACTAAGTTAACGAGGACACACAATGTTGACAGCAGTGGTACTGGGATTTAATCCTTTTTTTTTTTTTTTTTTTTGCTTTCAGTCCAATTCTCTTTCCAGTACATCAGAACTGCCTAACTTCATCAAACATTTCTACTCTCAAATGGGCAAGGAGCCAAGGGGAAGGTCAGGTCCAAGTTCCCTAACAAGAATTTCTAGGACACTGCCCAATGTTTCACAAAACTACATTTTAGTTCCTTTGACGCATTTATAATTTTTCAACAAAAAATATATTCACCTTCAACATTTTTTTATTTGCAGTGTTCTTGCCACAGTCTCTCCTTAGCTGTTCACTCATTGCTTGCAGCTCTCGTCCAAAGTGGATCATTCTTTCTATGGCGGCCTGACTTCCTCCACACAACTGACGTCTCAACTGACTCGAATCAACTTCTGTAAGAAAAACAGACAAGTATTCTACCACCTTATGGAATGTAGTATAATGAAGACATGAACACATATTTCTTATAACATTTTGTACATTTAGTAACTATTCCCTAGTATTTCATCTAAACGCGCAGATTATTAAAAATTCATTTTCAATTTAATATGAAACTGCAGCTAAAAAATATGCTTTATTTAGCACTCAAGAGTCTAGGATCCAGTATTTAGCATGAAGTTGAGAGAGGACAACCTTTCAGTGTTAGAGTATACTTATGTCAGAAAAAATTTTAGAAAAAGTGTAATTCCCTAAAACTGTATTAAGCAACATTAAAAAAAAAAAAGTTAATAATGCCTCTCAGGCTGCCTTAACTGACATAATAGAGGTAAAAAATGTTCCTGAAAGCTAACAGAAGCGAAATGACTATGATAAAAATACAGAAGACAGCATATTATACTAATAGAAAAAATTAAATGCATTGCTTTTAGAAAAATACCACTTTGAGAAAATAGTTTTATATATCTTGATTGACAACCAAATAATTTAACTGTATAAATTGCTAATAATATATAAATCATGAATAATGAAGCAGGTAATGGTGATGATGATGGTATTTCCCAAGCAGTTTGTGCTATTAGCTTTTCAGATTATTCATTTTCTTTGCACAATAACTTAGGAAGTTGTTATTATTATATCCATTTTACAGATGAAGAAACATACACAGAGTAGTTAAGTAATTTTTCCAAGGTCACAAAGCTAGTAATGGCAGTAGCAGAAATCAACTCTAGGTAATCTGGCTCTAGAACTCCTGCTCTTTATCACTATACTTAAACTACCCTTTGGAAACTGAGATGGCTGATACTGAAGAGTAAAACAAAGCTGCATTTCTTTTTTAAAAATAATTTTATTAATACCGCTCCATCTCAAAATAATAAGAAATCTAATGCTGCCGTGGAATTCCAACAAATAAATAATCTGTAATTTTCATTCTCCATTTGATGGGATAGTTTGCTAATGGGACAATTTACAATACAAGTTGTCTACAAAATAAAATTATGCACGCTAATTTGTCTTTCAGCCACATAATTTTGTTGGTGGTTTTTTTTTTTTTTTTTTTTTGGTGAGGGAGGTCATACTTAAGCACCTACTATATACCAGGGATAGTACTATGCATAGTCAGATATGTTTACATTAAACCCATTTAAGAAATACTGATTAGAATTTGTAGGCCAGGTACGGTGGCTCACGCCTGTAATCCTAGCACTTTGGGAGGCTGAGGTGGGCAGATTGCCTGAGCTCAGGAGTTCAAGACCAGCCGGGGCAACATGGTGAAACCGTGTATCCACTAAAATACAAAAAATTAGCCAGACGTGGTGGCGTGTTCCTGCAGTCCCAGCTACTCGGAAGGCTGAAGCAGGACAATCGCTTGAACCTGGGAAGCAGAAGTTGCAGTGAGCCAAGATGGTGCCACCGCACTCCAGCCTGGCAACAGCATGAGACTCCATCTCCAAAACAAGAATTTGTAAAATCATCTGCCCATTTGGCCTTACTGACCATACTGAAATATAATAAGTTTTCTCATTCCCAACCTAAAACAGCCTAGAGGCTCAACATCAGTAAGTCAGTACTGCTGCATTAGTGACAGCACTAAACCTGAGCCTAAGCAATTCATCGAAGAACACTGCCTGTAGCTGAAAGGTAACTCTGCTTTCTCTAGCAGCCCACTCAAACAAGAGAGTTTAAGTGCTATGCATTACTGTCAAGTCCTACAGCACATACATCTTTAAATCTCGTTTATGGTCATCAGCTGTGAATCAGTACAAGTAAAAACATAACCTTGTAGCCATCATTTTTTATTAAAAATGTAAGAAATATCACTGCAGACCCATTTCGGTGTCACAATCTTCCATTTCGTGGTCATGTTTAGAGCTACCATTTAGGAAACCATTGGATGAAGTTTCTCCAACTCCATTGGAGTAGTGATCTGTTTCCATGTCTACATCATTACTGAAAACGAAAAACAAACCTAATTTTAGAAATATCATATTTGCAGCTTAGTTTAAAATAAATCACTACTGAACTATATAGCCTACGAATAAACTAACTTCATAAGGCAATAGAAATCTGCAAAAAAAAAAGGTATTTAGTTAAATCTTGAAGGTATTCAAAGCCAAACACGTAGCTAACTTTTAACACATTTTTACCCCTGGAGGTAAGGGAAGAAAAAAAGTACATATGCTAAAATGTAGTGGGTTTATGACTCTATATTAATATGGAGAAATCATAGTTCCACATAATCCTATTAATTTTTAGACTCACTCTCAAAACAAATACATCTCACTCCTGGAACCCACTTCACCTTGTTCCGGACCTCATACTCAACCACTTCTAGGCTATTTTTAAATAGTCGGCATTCTGGCATTTGTCTTCAATATTTAAAAATATACACTCTTTCAAGGTTAAGTTATAACTTAAAAAACGACTCCATTTCATTCTTTCATCCCTTTTTACCACATGGCCCTTTTTTTCTCTCATAGTCTATCTTACTGGCTTAAGTATTGCTGAATCTTAATTTTTATCTTTTTCGTTCTTTTTCTGAGATGGAGTCTTGCTCTGTCACCCAGGCTGAAGTGCAGTGGTACAGTCTCAACTCACTGCAACCTCTGCCTCCTGGATTCAAGCGATTCTCCTGCCTCAGCCTCCCAAGTAGCAGGGACTACAGGCGCGTACCACCACGCCCGGCTAATGAATTTTAATTTTTAAACTGATGTCTTAGTTTCCAGTTTTCACTTATTCCACACTCAATGAATAGCTGTGTGTCAATAACTGTACTTGGACATATTTAAGCTATCAATGTATGTCCTTCAGACCCATCAGCACTCTTATAAGTAATAATAAATATCTAATCTTTAGGATTTCTCCTATGAAGATCTAGGTAATAATTATATAATCTAGAAATAAATACTTGATGAAAATTTAGGAAATGCTTAGATAAAAAAGACATTTCTTATTACAAAAGCAATATATATTCATTTGTGGAAAAAAAAATACAGAGGAGCAAAACCCACTATGTGTAATATCGGCAGAGGTAACAAATTCTAACACCTTGGGTGGGTGGGTGGGTGTGTGTGTGTGTGTGTGTGTGTGTGTGTGTGTGTGCGCGCGCGCGCGTGCGTGCATGCATACATTCCTGTTAGTAAAATCTTTAAGGTAAAAAAACATGAACGATCTAGGGAAAAGGGGGATATGGATGGCCCTAGGACTCCAGAGAAGACTTATTCAATCAGGAAAGCTTGTTTACAATCTTGACAAACTTCAAAAATTGGTAAGAAAAACCAAACTTTAAAAAAAAGAAAATCCTTACCATCACAGCTTTCAGTGGTCTTCTAAAAAATACTAAACTTTTTTTTTTTAATAACTCAATTTAGTATTTGAAAGGCACTCATTCATTTAACACACATTAAAGAGCGTCTGAGGTATTATCCCTGTTAGGTGCGAAAGAAATTATGAAACAGCCTCTGCCTCCCTGTAGCAAACAACCTACAAAAAGCTAATGAAATTATTATATTACAGAGTAATTATGACCAGTACTAAGAGGAAAGTTAATCACAAAACATGACACATTTGATGCGAATGTAAATCAAGGAAAACATCCTGGAAGAACTGACATCTGAACTTGAATTTTCTCAGCCTGGACAGAAGTTATACTGGAGGCAAGGGAGGGCAGGAAGATAAGCATTTCAGATAGTGGGTGGTATTAGGGAAAAAGCACAAGTTTGCAAGTCAAATCCTGAAAATCAGCCTCAGCTCTGCAACTTACTAGCTACTATTAATTGACCTTAAGGAAAAAAACGTCATTTACTTTTCTGACATCTGGCTCTACATCTGCAAAATGGTTGAAATAGTTAATACCATCTTTGCCTACTTCACAGTACTGTTGTAAAGAAAGCCATTACCAACTACAAAATAACATAGTTTAAAGCAGTTCAAAAGTTTACTTTCTTTCCATTTTATACGCCAGACAAAGGGGGATACTGTGTCACCAAACCCTTCAGTTAAGCTTGCTTCCCTCCACTCAGGTCATAATAGATCTGTTTAGCAACTTCCTGCTGCGGGAACAGTATTTAAGAGAAAAACTCACAAACTGCCTGCAATCTCACCCTCAAACAATAGCAGAACCCTCGATCAAGGATAAAGTACCAATGTACATTATTACAAAGCATGATGAAGTACTTAACTTTTTAAATTTCCATATATTTTTAAACTATAATATTTTGATTTTATATTTTCCAATATATTCCTCTCTGCTGTGAAAGATTATTTTTCTGCCGTTCTCATACACTTTTGTGGTTCTCCATTATAAGTTGTATCAATCACACACACCATTACTTCAGTAAATTTTTGTTATGTGTGACAGATAACCCAGAAACTTTAATCTCCAAATTTTTAAATTCAGATTTTTTTAACATAGACTCCTTTCTCCATAATCATATTTCCATTAAGATTCCATGCTAAAATTTAGGCTCTCTCTCCTTTAAGAAGAAAATGTTGCAATGATGGCCATTTCCTGAAAATGCGGTGTAACCAACTGGTTTGTTAGAGCCAAAACCAATATTAAATTAATTCAGTTCCAGATGATTTGGGCAGGGTGAATTCACAGGAATTTGCTTCTGCACAGTAGTATTCAATTCAAATAATTTCACTTCATGAACTTTTAGGTTTCATAAATATTAAACGTGAGTATGTCAACGGTCATAGTACACTGACTGAGATACATCTTCTTGCAAAGTTCTTTGAAATCAGATACACTACCTAGGCATAGTGTTTGGTCCCCAACAAATCCTCAAAACTATCCTCACATTGTTTACTAAATGACTTAAACATCTGCTATATGCTAGCTACTTAAAGACATGCTTTCAAAAATGATTCTTTGTAAAGTTAGTTATTCTGAACTTAAAAAACACTCTACACATTTACACCAAAAAAACACAGAAAAAAATTAGTTGTAAATTTATCTTATGTTACCATTCAAGGTTAAATATACTACTGTGTCTTAAGTACTGTGAAAACCTAACAAATGGCATTTATGTGATCATCTGTATAGCTCTGTGGCTGGCAGGAAGACAATGCATGGAGTCCTGAATTTGTCCTTAAAACATTACTAGAGGGAAAAGGGTAGTAGAGAAGAGGAAGAAACTAAGGAAAGAGCTCATTCGCATAGTAGGAGACTAAAAACCTTTGAGGAACTGACTCCCTACCCTTTTATTTTCTGAGGGCTTAGGAACTCCCAGAGCCCCTTTGTGGGTCATGTAATTCAAGTTCTTTCAACATTATTACAATGATTACACTTATAACTAGGTTGCTTATATTAATGCAAAAATTAGTGAAATTACTTACCTGGTGAAGTTATTAACTTGCTGTGATCTTGACATATTTATACTGTTAAGTTCTGGTACATTCAAATTGGATGACTGGTGTTTATTACTATGGCAATATGACTGATGTGCTTTATTCGATATTACACCATTACTACAACTTTCAAAACCTGAGAAAAAGATACCACACAGAAACAGAAACAAACACTAATTTATTAATGAGGTTGTAAATAAGTCTCCATGTTGATTTTGTATTTAAGACTTCTAGAACGTAGGAAAGTCAATGGATGATGTAAATAGTAAACAGGTAATTTCTTTGAAAGGATACTAAGAATACTTAATTGTGAGATCTTAATTATTACTTCATCTAGCATTCACTGAAGGCTTAATTACAGATTTCATTTAATCCTCACAATCCCCCTAAAATGGCAATATGATCATTACCCCAGCTTTATATATGAATACACTGAGGCTCAGAATTTGTCCAAGCCTGAAGTGACTGTATGATATTCAAGAGCAGTGGCTAAGAATAGACATGAGAATCATACTTGTGGTACAGAATAGTGATGTGAATAAACTGAGAGGAACTAATGCAGAAAAGAGGATAAACTGAAGTGAGAAAAAGCAATGGTGTTACTTCACAAAAGGAAAGGAAACATTATCTGACTAGTGTTAAGAATGTTAAATGTACAAAGATAACATCTTGGGAAATGCAGAATTAAAGAGCTGGGTAAACAGAAGACTGAGAAGCATCAGAAATAAATATGTTGCTGGGCATGGTGGCTCACGCCTGTAAGCTCAGCAATCTGGTAGGCTGAGGTAGGAGGAGCACTTGAGGCCAGGAGTTTGAGACCAGTCTTAGAAACATTGCCAGACTCGACCTCTTTAAAGAAAAAACAAAAACAAAACCACAAAACCTGTCACAAAAGTCAAGAAAGGTGAAGAGTTTTAATTAAGAGAACACCCAAAGTCACAGAGAGTAACACTGGTGAGCCAAAAATTGGATGGGAGAAAATGAACTGGGCAGAGCTGACTTTTGCGAGAGGCTTGGTTGGGAAAGGTTGAAGGCAGGGGGAAGGGAGGGAGGCAGGGACAGCCCAGCTAGGTGTAGTAATCAGATATCACAGCCGGATTGCCTTTAAATTTATATTTTATTAAAACGCACAATTACCTTTTCACTATTAAATATCAATAATATAATTTCAATGACTACTCATTTTGAATGCTGGCTTTCATTTATGAAGGTCTGCTAATAACTTACTCTCAGAAACAACTGTTCTTCAAGTTACTCCCTGATACTGAGAACATGTGAATCTGAACCTACAATTTTTCACTTGGAAAATCTTAAGTATACACATTTGAAACAGCTACAAAAGAAACACAGATTTTAAAAAGGAAAAGGGTTCAAGATTATAAAGAGGAAAAATCTAAAAATAATGTCATAAGATTCAATCTCACCAGAAAAATGTGCAGTGCTTCCTTTGCCTGATGCTAAATTGTGGATATTCATTCCATGGCTGGGGCTCATACTTGGACTACTAAAAGGTCGAGGACTAACAGGATAACTGTCTTGAGACTTTGGACTTCGGCCTCCCAAACATCGTACTTCACTATCTGTACCATTCACCATTTCTATAAACTGACGTACTCTAAAGGAGAAAAGAAGAACTTAACTTAGACATCATCTTCAAATGGCCTTTCGTTTACTTAATAGCAACAGATTTCTAAAAATATTTTTTAAGCTTTTATTTATCAGTCAGATTGGTCTTTAGATAGTAAGCTAAAAACATTAAATACAGTGTCCTATACTTTATTGGTTAGGATTTTAGAATTTCCAGAAAAACAAGAGTATAATGCAACAGATACGACAATAATATTACCCTTTTTAATCAAGATTTACTAAATGGAAGTTTACCTATAAGAAGACGTGAACCCCATTTTGTTTAGCTACAAGTAATTTAATCAAAATAACACTTGCACTTGGTAGTAAATCAAATTGTGCCTATGATCTTATGTATATATGATACATGTAAAGTATAGCCTTTCTCCCTACCCGTCCCATTTCCAACGTCTTAACCAAAATGGGCCTTATTTAAACCTCTACTTACTCTAAAGCAAAGAAATTCTGTCATTTGACTTACAAAGGATACCTGTTGCTTCAACAGTTGAAATCTGAAGCTCAATAACATCTAATTTTTTAAATAACAGATTCATAAAACCAATTAAAACTATCAAATCAGAATGGCTATTTTTTAAAAAGCAGTAAAACACAGAATTACCTTATGATCCAGAAAATTCACTTCTAGGTATATAACCAAAAAAATCAAATGCAGGGACTTAGATATTTGTACACCTACACCATAGCAGAATTATTCATAATAGCCAAGAGGCAGAAGCAAACCAAGTGTCCATCAGTGGGTGAATGGATAAGTAAAATGCAGTATTATCCAAACAACGGAGTACAATTCAGCCTTCAACAGGAAGAAAATTGGCTAGGTGCAGTGGCTCATGCCTGTAATCTCAGCACTTTGGGAGGCCGAGGTGGGCGGATCACCTGAGGTCAGGAGTTTGAGACCAGCCTGGCCAACATGGCAAAACCCCATCTCTATATTAAAAAAAAAAAAAAGGCGGGGGGGGGGGGAGAAAATTCTAATACACGCTACAATAAAGATGAACCTTAAGGCTGTTACACTAAAATAAGCCAGTGACAAAGAACAAATACTCTGACTCTACTCATAAGAGTAGTCATATTCATAGAGGTAAATTGTAGAATGATGGTTTCCAGGGGCTAGTGGGGATGAATGGATGGTTAGTGTTTAATAGAGAGTTTCAGTTTGGAAAGATGGAGACGTTCGTTCTGGAGCACAATGGTGTGAATGTAAAAAATGGTTACATTTTATGTATATTTTACTACGATTTTTTAAATGCCACAGAGATTAAATCTAAGTTACTTTTCAGCAGGAAAAATAAGACACCCATCTTCTAAAGATTTTCACATTTTTAAACATAAAAACAGAATGATAAGAGCAAATACACAGCAAAGGACACCTTTTGCTTATGGTGCTTAACACAAAAGTATTTTTCATAACCTGTTACTTAAATGTACTACATTACAAAATTATATATATTTGAAAAGGGGGAAAATTAAAATTACAAAAGCATGAAATATATCTTTTATTATATAAAATACGACAAATATTTATAATATATAACAAACATAGCATTTTATTACGCAAACTCACTTTAATGTGAAAAGGAGATTAGGATTTCTTTCAAGTAAACTTGGGTATAACTGTTGTGTTGTTTCAATGGCTTCTCCCATTCTTCCTGCTAATACCAATTTCTGAATTCCTATTCAGTAAAAGAAAGCAAACAATTAACTTTTACAAAAGTAGGTAAAACATAAACTTAGTGGATCCTCAGAAAAGGGAGTTAGTAAAAATCTTCAAATAAATTATGATTAATTTCTATTTCTTTTTCTAGCATCATAGTTTCCATTAGGCAATCCAGGAACCATTTCAGATATACTAAAAAATTAGAAAAACACATACTGTCACAAATTTTAAAAAAATCACAAACACACAAGTAATATAATTAAAACACCTATTATGCAACACTGAAGTTTCAAACACTGAGATTAAAAAGACTATGTTTTAAAGAGATAATAAAATGCCTTATCAAATATGACTTTCTAAACAAAAAACAAAAAATGCTAGCTTTTGAATAAGATTCCAATTTAACAGAGATTCATTGAGCATTCACTTGATCTGACCTTTGTTAAATTAGATGATGAGGATACAAAATGAGTAAGTGATCTCTGTTCAACAGAGCTTATTAAAATAGTAGGAAATGATAGCACACAATTAACTACAACACAGTGTAATCAGTGCTATTACAGTGATGTGATCTATGAAACAGTTGTTTTCATCCACTGATTTCACCCATCTGTTTTGTTTTCATCCCTATACTCCTGTCAAGTCATACCAACCCTGATGAAATACAGCACCAATTTTAGGATGGCTAACTATGGACCAGTTATGCTAACCTGCCATTGTTAATAGGGCCTGTTTTATCTTTGGCCACACAGGCCAGCACTAGGATCTAAATAATAAATACTTATGATCAATACTATCTCATCTTAGATAGCAACTTAAATTCAAAGATATTTACCTTTCTTTCACATATTATCTCCTCCAACTAATCAGAACTACTTATTTAAAAAAAAAAAACTTTTATTAATTTTTTTTTTCCTGGGAGCTTAAGAAAACATTCTTTTAAGAAAAAAATGGTAAAGACATTCCTTACAAAAATTTCTGCAAAATCTCTCTAGAATTAGAATTCTGACACAGACCTATGTGAATTTCTAACGCTGATCTTCAAAAATGTCAGTGAAAATAAAATTCAGCAGCATCCATTTTAAATATACTTGAAATTATTTAAATTAAAAAAATAAAATTTCTAAAAAATTAAAGCAACCCAATTTATAATCTGAAAACAAATGTTAGCCATGCACCACAGTGTCCTTACTTTGTCTATTCTTAATGGAAGCTAATTCTTCTAGAACGGTCTGGTCTGTAGATCTGGCAAAGGCCTCCGCTGTGGCACAGTACCCATGGTGGACTAAATAAGATGAAACCATTCTTAAAATAAAAAAGAAGAAACATACATCTTTTAGTGAAGAGAATACATGCTTCATACTACAATTTACATAAACAAGGTCTACTCTGGTGTTATAAAAACGAACCTATTTTCTTGAAACAAGGTGTTGTTAAGAACCTCACCTTTAAAGTAAGCTTTTGAAAAACATCATTTTGTTCTATTCATGTAGTATTTTCAAAAAGATAACAACTGGAAATGCTATACTGGGAGTACTCTCCTAAAATAAATATTACTTAAGAATCAAGGACATTAAGTGACCTTTTCTTTGATTCTCAGATTCTCATTACCCCCAGGTCCCTTCCTATCCTATTATTCAGCCCTACTAACCGTAATTTCCATTTTGCTTTTATCATATGACTTATTCCAGTAATTGCTGGCATTCTGTAAAATAATCAACTTTAAAATAAAAGATTAAATGTTAATGTTCCAGAGTTCGATAATTTTCTTTACACACCAGTTAAATGAGATGAGCTCACAAAGTAAGTACAGAATACTAAGGTGAATCCAGAGAGGCAAACTTCCAGAACAATGTCTATAAGCCTAGTTAAAGGAAGAACCAGGGTTCTAGTCTAAATCAATTACTATGGTTTGCCCAAGAGATTTATCAAATATGATTTACCTGTAAGTGACACATTTCCAAGACAATAATCTTTTAAAAAGGTACCAGGTAGTCAAAACATGTATCTAGTCACAAAATGTAGTTAGAAAAACTGGTGATCCAACAATTTTAACCCAAGTATCTGTTATCTCCAAACATTCAACTCTTAAACCTGCCTCTATCTGACACTACTAAGGGCTAGTTAGAAAATGGTGGGAAGCAGTGGTTCACCGGGAGGAGACTGAGAAGTGGAGAGGAAGCAAGGAAAAATGTCTAAGAAACAAATCTGCATCTTATTTTATCCAATTGTTCAAGTTAATTTAAGAGGGAGGGGATCTTTCAGAATGGACTTCTCAAGAGTTCATAGTAAGTATCAATTCAGTGAAGAAGTGGGTGGGAGGATCCTGGCTATAAGATTAAAATCAATGTTTTCTACTACCTTGCCATGACGCTCAGTGAGAGCATTAAAACAATGTGGCCCCAGAGCAACCCAGCCTAGCTTCAGCTCATGGTGACCATGGGATTCTGCATCAGGGTTGTCTATTCTCAATTGAGCTGGACACACAAAAAAATAGTGTCCAAGCTCTGTAATACAAATGATAGTAGTTCTAGGAAAGAAGTGTGCTTTCACAGTCATCATCATGTCTCTTAATCACTACCTTTTCTAACAAAATACCCCCAAAATTTTATGATCATTTTAAAGTTAAGAATATTCAAAGCAATTATAAGGACATTTAAGGCGACATGTGTTAGACCAATTGCATCTGAAAATCTGCTATTTTCTTGGCCTGGATTATAATAGTGAAAAGGACTTTTTAAATTTAATAACATTTATTAAAATTTTAAGTCTATACTTATACTGCTGATAGTTCAAATATTAAGAGCTTCAGCATGGCCAACTTCATGTCCAAAAACCACAGATTCTAATTATAAAATCTAGATTATCTCTCAACTTTATCTTTTGCCTTAGCATTATTAAAAATTAAATTGTGTAACCTACAGAAATCCTATTACTAAGAATAGCAAATGAATTAACCTAGCCTAGGTGGCCTATCATTTTATTTCTTCCATCAAATTAATTCAGACAGAAATACAATTCTATATGTGTGTCATCAATTGTTTTTAAATTTGTTTAGTGGAGTAAATTACTTTTTGTTGAGATTAAAATCAGTAATATTACAGAGATATTAGTATATAAATTAGTTGATTAAAAAGTTTCCATGAATACCAAAAGAATAAATGTCTTATAAAAAATATATTCTGAATAATGTCAATTCAAATTTCTTCACTCTTACTTTTGTATCATGGTCTGCCATTCTCCTTCTCGTTCTCCAATAGGAAATCGGTCTATCTGTGCCTGGATTTTGGTTCTCCACTCTCGCATATAGTCTTCTATATCAAACACGAAAGGATGTTGACCAAAATTGGCATCAACCACTTCTCCTGGTGTCTGAAGCCCCACGGTAGGATACAAATTTGGCTGTAAGATAACATATTTCATTAAACAGCTATCCATTTTATGTTAGATTTAATATTATTTTAATGTTATCTTTAAAAGAGCAGAACTATAAATTTACTTTATATTTTAAAATCCCAATCAAAATATTAGTAGAAGGCTAAAACAAATGATCTATTTTAAAATACATTGTATGTTAGATGAAAAAATATTGCTTCCTGCAATTTAATCACCAAGAAAAAACACAGCAACCCAAGATCTCTATTTTACTTATTCAGGGACAACATTGTATTTATTATACCATGTAGCACTGTGCTACTAATATATAGAGATGTCATTCTTGTTCTAAAGATTATGTCATATAGTAGTTATAGAAATTCAAATATAAACATATAACTCAGGTTTATCCCAGATTTTATATATGATACATTTCTATAAACTGCATGTTAAAGCTAGTTACCATAAAAGTACAATCTCAACTAGTCTGGCATGTAATAGCTTAAATTTACTATTTTCATTCTGTACATTTGGGATGCCTAACTTTACAAAGCGAAGGGGATAAGACCTTAACTACAAGCAAAACACAGTGCCATGAAGAGTGGGGATTCTCTATATTAAATTTAAAAAAATTTTAAAACTCAAGTATACATATTTCAAGGGAGGAAAAGGATGAATTTAAATACTCAAACTCAGAAATGCATTCAGGTACACTCCAGGATTCCAAGGTTACTCAAGATGAAAAGGTGGTAACCTCAAGTATACAAAAAAAATAGGAGTCATTCTTTTGGCTGTGTCACTAATTGGTTGTTAAATCTAAAGGGAGAATGAGTTTCCAAGTGTCTACTAAATGCCAGGGTTTAATCATCATAATTCTATGAGGTCACTCATTACTTCTACTACAAAGATAGAAAAAATGAGGATTCAAGGTTAAATAACTTGCTTATGGTCATTCTGCTAACAAGTGGCAGAAATGGAATGAGACACAAGTCTGTCTATACCACATCCATGACTGATTTTTTCCTCTTGTAACTCCAAATCCTACCATATTTTCGTTTTCTGTATTTATGCTTTATATCTTTAATAGTTATAACAAGTATTTTCAGTACAAAACAAGGTAAAGATCAAGAGTGGATAATTTCTGTGTGAATATAAGATGTTAAATAGATTTTACAGTAAAATGCTAAAGAGGATGTGTTTTAAAACTATTCGATCAAGTAGTACAAATAAGAAACAAAACCAATATTGCGTCAAAATATCAACAAAGTACTACTGAATTATGGAAATAAATGGCTAAAGCAAAGTATGCAAATGTACTGATTCTTAATAATCAACAGAGCTAAAGGTTTACAGACTTACAAACCTAACAGGTTTATAAACTTTTAAGCTAAAAACAGGTGAGACAGTACAGCGTTTCCATTTCGCCAATGAGAAAACGGAGACCTAAAGACTTTATAGAAACAGGCCAGGTGTGGTGGTTCATGCCTATAATCCCAGCACCATGGGAGGCTGAGGTGGGTGGATCACCTGAGGTTAGGAGTATCAGACCAGCCTGAACAAGATGGGGAAACCTTTTCTGTACTAAAAATACAAAAATTAGTGAGGTGTGGTGGCATGCACCTATAATCCCAGCTACTTGGGAGGCTGAGGCAGAAGAATCACTTGAATTCGGGAGGCAGAGGTTGCAGTAAGCCAAGATCACACTACTGTACTCCAGCCTGGGCAACAACAGCAAGACTTCAACTCAAAAAAAGAAAAAAATACGTCGGGCACAGTGGCTCACACCTATAATCCCAGCACTTTGGGAGGCTGAGGCGGGCGGATCACAAGGTCAAGTGATTGAGACCATCCTGGTCAACATGGTGAAACCACCCCCATCTCTACTAAAAATACAAAAATTAGTTGGCTGTGGTGTCGGGTGCCTGTAATCCCAGCTACTTGCGACGCTAATGCAGGAGAATCGCTTGAACCCAGAAGGCGGAGGTTGCAGTGGGCTGAGATCATGCCATTGCACTCCAGCCTGGGTAACAGAGCGAGACTCCGTCTCAAAAAAAAAAAAAAAAAAGAAAACAAGAAAAGGAGTTTACAGAAACAATCTAAAACCACACAGCTTGCTAATTAATGGCAGCACTTGAAAGAAAAAAACCTCACCTCTCTCTACTTCTAGCATAGTATTCTTTGCCTTAAAACCCACTAGATTATGAGATACTTTAAAACAAAAGCATGTAAGCCAAAAACAATAAAGAAATCAACAGAGTGAAAGGTAATTCTGTTCATTAAGCAAAGTTTACAATTATGATATTCTGTATTGTTTAAATAAAGACACTTTTAAAATGATTTGCTCATCTAAATTGTCTTACAAATTTAGAAA
The DNA here is from genome assembly GCF_009761245.1 of Sapajus apella. NCBI lineage: Eukaryota > Metazoa > Chordata > Mammalia > Primates > Cebidae > Sapajus > Sapajus apella. The sequence goes on along the minus strand of NW_022437003.1, from coordinate 11,171,156 downwards.
AATAATTCTATCAACACTATCAAAGACAATCAACATTCATGAATTATCTGATAAAACTTTCATAAAAATTTAAAATTCCCTATGACAAAACATGCCACAAATGGCAAAGACAAATGACTTTCTAGAAAAAAAAAAAAAATGTACCATGCATATGGCAAAATGTGTATTCCAAATATAGAAAACATTCTCACACTTCAGGAGGACAAAGACTACCAGTTCAAATTCTTAAAAATGGCAATGAATATGTAAGCAAGTTGTAGAAGAAATGAAAATGACAACATATAGAGACGCTTAATTGCACTCAAGTTTTTAGATGCAGATTTTTAATGTGCATTTAAAAATAAAATCAATTAAATTAAAAATGCAAGATTAAAAACTTTTTTGAACATCAGATTAAGACTTGAAAGGTTGAGAATAACCAATGTTGATATGGGTTGGGAAAATAACCTTTTCATCTACTGCACACAGAAATGTAAACTGACATAATCTTTTAATAAAGAAATGTGGAAAAATCTATTAAAGTCGACAGAGTAATTTCACTTGAAAGAGTTTATTCGTACAGAAAAGTAAGTATGTGCAAAGACATATCCTGTAGCATTATTTGTAATGCAAACAAATGTTAAAATATCCACAGATAGGTGATATTATACCACATTCATCAAATCTCAGATTCTAATAACAACAAATATCAATATTTTATGTCTAGGAAAACACAATGCAAATTAAACTCTGACCAGTTACTGATTCTAAAGTGCATTCTCTTTTTCTTCTTTTTTTTTGAGATGGAGTCTTCCTCTGTTGCCCAGGCTGGAGTGCAATAGTCAGATCTCTGCTCATCACAACCTATACCTCTTGGGTTCAAGCAATTCCCCTGCCTCAGCCTTCAGAGTAGCTGGGATTATAGGCACATGCCACCACACCCAGCTAATTTTTTGTATTTTTAGTAGAGACAGGGTTTCACCATGTTGGCCAGGTTGGTCTTGAACTCCTAACCTCGTGATCTGCCTGCCTCAGCCTCCCAAAGTGCTAGGATTACAGGCATGAGCCACCACACCTGGCCCTAAAGTGCATTCTTATTTCAGAAATATTAAAATATGAAAAAATGTACATTTTATAACTGATCAATTGTGGTAGTATGTTAATACAATAAGAGAACATAAAGCAGGAAGAACAGAATGAAAAATGTATATATGGACACAGAAAGATGTCCTATACACATTACTAAATAAAGAGAGCAAGGTATAACATAATGTATACAGTATGACCCTATCTTTCATATAAACATTTAAAAATGAACATACTGGCTTGTATGTATTTAGAAAGATATATATTCAAGTTAAACATTATAGCCAAAGAGACTGGGATTGTGAAGAACTTCTCTTTTGTACATTTCTGTATATATAAACATTTCTCATTTAAATATTTAATACTGTACTTCTGTACTCGCAGATAGATATAAAAAAAAAAACTTTTAGTAATATTAAGTCAGTTTTGGCTCACTGAAAAGTACTATAATTTTTATACCATTTATTCAACTGGAGAATTTGGGGGAAGAGGATTAAGGACTAGTCCTTAACTTGCTATATTAGAAATTTTAAAAAGCAACAGCCTTCAATATTTTTTAGTATGTTGACAGAACTGTGCAACTATCATAATTTAACTGTATAACAATCCCATCACCTCAAAAAGAAACCCAGTACCCATCAGCAGCCAATTCCCATTTTCCCATCCCCCCCAATCCCCTAATCTCTGGCAACCACTAATCTACTTTCTGACTCTTATGAATTTGCCCATTCTAGACATTTTGCATAAATGGAACTACAAAATATGTGATCTTTTATGACTGGCTTCTTTTCTTTTGAATTGGAGTTTTGTTCATTACCCAAACTGGAGTGCAATGGCGCAATGTCGGCTCACTGCAACCTCTGCCTCCTGGATTCAAGTGATTGTCCTGTCTCAGCCTCTCGAGTAGCTGGGATTACAGGCATGCGCCATCACACCCGGCTAATTTTGTATTTTCAGTAGAGACAGGGTTCCATGTTGTTGAGGCTGGTCTCGAACTCCTGACCTCAGGTAATCTGCCCACCTCGGCCTCCCAAATTGCTAAGATTACAGGCATGAGCCGCTGCACCGGGCCTATGACAGATTTATTCAGCATGCTTTCAAGGTTAATCCATTTGGCAGATGCATCTTCACTGCAGATTTATATGTAATAATGTTTTCCAGAAAAATGTTTCTAAATCTGAAAAAATTACTCCAGCTTATGTAGAATAGTACATAGACAGAATAGGTCCTTTATGAAAAGAATAGGAAAACATTTCTATTAACTTGCAAAAGATATTTTCAATCTAGAAACTGTTTAAAAGCTAAATGTACACTCTATAAATTCATATTCTCAATAGCACAGCTTTGGTCTGTATTAGATTTCTTCTAATAAAAATGATTATACAGCTATTTCTCTCTCTCTGGCCCCCTAACCCCCTGCGTGCATGCGTGTGTGTGTGTCTCTCTCTCTCTCTCTCTCTCTCTCTCTGTCTCTCTCACTCACTCATTCTCTCTCTTCCCCCCTCCTTCCTCCTCGGCCTCATTTAAAAATAAATTAAAAAAATTTTTTTAAAATGCTATACAAATAATGTATCCATAAAAAGGAGACTTCAAGTCAGTGATCAGAATTGGAAAATAGCATCACACTTAAAATGAGAACAGCTACTATAACTAAAGGAATATATACCCAATCCAAAACTGAATTAGTTATAGTTAACGTCATTTCTCAAACTGGTGAGGTAAGCAGAGGGAAAAAAAAGACTATTTTGAAAAAAATCTAAGGTTTTCAAAGCTGTATAAACACTTATGTTCCATAACAGGTGCAGAACAATCTAGGTAAACTAGTTTTTCCGCAAACATACTTTCTCTTAAGGAGTCAATGGTACAGGTAGCTAGTGAGAAATCACAGGTACAGAAAACATGATATAAACATTTCCTTGATGCTTCCTTTAAGAGAAAGATTAACTTTTTCCTCTCTCTTTAAGTAGAAAAGTGATATGAAGCCTGTGGAAGTCGAGAAGATTTACAGTATTAAAAATGAAAAACACTATACTAAAAGGAAACCTAAAACCACCACCCTGACCACTGTTACAACGAAGTTCCACATCATTGGTTAACCGAGGGAGAAAACAACTGGTGATTCAAAGTGGGAGAGAAAATAACACATCTACAACCAACCAAGCTTTTCCCAAATGATCACCACTCTATCTATGAAAAAGAAAATGAAAGCTAACAACAAAAGCTCACGTTGACAAGTTGGTTTTACATGCTTAGTGCCACAACACAGGAAAAAAACAAAAAGAAAAACCAGCCACTAAACCCTTTAACCAACTCCAAATGAAACTTACAGCATTCTCACCAGAGTCTCTTAACAATTAAAGACCAAACCAACCCACCAACCAGAATCTGCACCTACACTCTGCCTACAATGCTCTTCTCAAAAGCCCATCCCCTCATTTATCTCACACACCTGTCTACCTCTTTCTATGCTATACCAACTTTTTTGCATGCTAGTAATTTTCATCAGCATGCTCAATCTCCTTTTTTGTCTACTGCCCCAACTTCCACCACTGGCTACTATTCCGTTTCTTTTTTTCCTTTTTTTTTTTTTTAGACCAAGTGTTACTCTTGTTGCCCAAGCTAGAGTGCAGTGGTGTGATCTCAGCTCACTGCAACTGCCACTTCCCGGGTTCAAGCAACTCTCCTGCCTCAGCCCTCCTGAGTAGCTGGGACTACAGGTACACACCACCATGTCTGACTAATTTTTTGTATTTTTAGTAGAGATAGGGTTTTACTATGTTGGCCAGGCTGGTCTTGAACTCCTGACCTTGTGATCCGCCACCTCGGCCTCCCAACATGCTGGGATCACAGCCGTAAGCCACTGTACCCAGCCTACTCCATTTCTTTTCTCCTCATTGTGGCCAAAGTCCTCCAGAGTTGTCCACTGTCTATAACTCACCTCATCCTAAAATCCATTCCAATCAGGATGTCTCTCTCCATCACATTGCTGAAATTTTCTTCTCCAGGTCACCAATGACCTCTACTCTGCTAAGTAGAACGGTCAATTCTCAGACCTCATGTAATTTTCAGATCCAATCCATCAGCCAATTCTCTTGGTTTTGAGTTGGATTTTTGAAGAGGTGAGATCTCATTATATTGCCCAAAGTGGTGTTGAACTCTTGGCCTCAAGCAATTCTCCCACCTCAGTTTCCCAGAGCCAAATAATGCTTCTTGGTGAGTACTTTTGATCAGTAGGGTTCAAATATTCCTTGTCTTAAAATTATTTTCTATTATAATTTTGGTTTCTTCTGTTTTTTTCCTAGGATTTTCTTAAAAGACATAAATAATCTATAGATTTGGTACCTATTCACTGCCTCTGAATCTTCCATCATCTCTCTCAATGCATTTCTGAAAATTGGAATGCATTTTATAATTGATGACACCTTACTATGGTCAGGCAGCTGTCATGACACAGCTGTCACTGCCTGCACAGGTACAAATTTGTTAAAGAATGAGCTCACTGAAAAACTCTTGGGACTGAATTGCTTTTCCTGATGAAATTTTCATTTTCGTGATATCGATCACTATCATGAAAGTGACAGCATCAAATGTGCACGATGTAATCAGCAAACTGGAGGAAAATCCCACAGACATAACAGAGAAATCTTAAAAAATGTTCTTGATAGCAGAGAAGATAGTATCACATAGAATATCATGGGTATCAGCCTGGGCAACTTGGCGAAAACCTGTCTCCATCAAAAATACAAAAAATCAGTCGGGCATGCTGGTATGCGCCCGTGGTCCCAGTTACATGGGAGGCTGAGGTGGGAGGATTCCTTGAGCCCAGGCAGCAAAGGCTGCAGTAAGCTAAGATCACACCACTGTACTCCAAACTGGGTGACAGAGCGAGACAAAAGAAAATCATAGCATAGACTCTAAAAGTAACTGATTTAAAAGGTCAGACTCTGAACTTCACGTGAAGGACCTTAATCAATTTATTTTTGCTTATCTCATCATTTTTAGGTGTGTAACATCTAAAAAGAGACACAGATTAAACATCTATGTTTAAATAACCCTAAGAGACCATTCCGTGAGTATAAAATAAAAATACTAAGTGATAAGGGAGGCATTACATCATAGTTTGTTAGTTTTTCCCCCTTGGTGTCATAGATGATGCAGATTACAACTGACACGGCCTTGGGTTTGGTAAATAAGATACGTGGAATCAAACCTCTACTGAAGAAAGTTATTGTCATCCCTTGCTTGAATTTCTGCAATAGTCTCCTCACAGGTCTCCTTGCTTCTACCCTTAAATCCATATTGTCTATTTTTCAACTGAGCAATCACAGTGATCCTGTATAAAGTGAAGTCATATCATGACAAACAAAAGTCTGCAATGTCTTTGTATTTCACTCAGAGTGAATGTCCAAGCCCTCTCAATGGCTTGCCCAGGTCTAGATTATCTATTAATAGCTTACCCCCAGTCCCCATCATTATCTCTGATCATCTACTACTACATATGCTCTGCCCTCCTCACTCCTCTCTACCACACTTCATGCCATTCTTCAAACAAGCTAAGTGTGCTCCTGCCTGAGCACCTTTTTCCTAACTTCTCTCTGCCTGAAAAAGTCTTGCTCTACATACCCATTTGGCTGACTCCCTCACTCCTCCAAAAGCCTTAGCTCAAGTCTCACCTTGAGCAAAGGGGAGCAATTTGTACAACCTTGTGTCCTACTGTTGGTATTCCCATTCTCTTTTTTCCCTTTCTTTCCAAAGGATACTTAACACCCTTAAAATATGTTCTAATTTGCTTGTTTTGCATGTACTGCTTATTATCTAACTTTCACAGCTTGACTACTATAAAGTCCAAGAAGGCAGAGACCATTACTCTACCTGTTTTGTTGAATTATATATATATACTCCAAGCACTTAGCCTGCCACATGGTAGGCCTCTATATAGCTTAGATGAATAAATAAATTAGAATTGCTATACAGCCCTCTGCTGAAGAGTCCAAGGAAATACATTTCAAATGAATGAATGGTGACATTTAAAATGATACTTGAATCAATTTTGATTTATTTTCCTTTACACAATGAATCCAGTGCAAGCTGGAACCTAATTTCTGAAGGTCTATATCCAAGGTGGTTAGAGAAAAGATTTCTTCTTTGCATACAAACATAATAAATATCAATAAGACTGTATTCTAAACTTCCTAAATATACCCAGTATCAGTTTCTTTGTACTTCCTTTAATTAAAAATAGAAAATTGCTTTTTAAAAAAAGTCTTACCGGTAGGTCAGTGAAAGCAATACCTAAAAAGAAAGAAAAAAAGTAGCATTAGAGCTGTTTTTCAAAGCAGACTATAGTGACAAGCTGAATTTCTAGCTAAAAAGGGCAAAACAAATGGCAAAAGGAAAAACATTAAAGCCTAAATACAAAATAACAGGAGTAATTTTTTATCAATAATACTAACATATATGTCTGAGTGAATGCTATCCCCCTTCAAGATAATCAGCCTTGCTAGTCATACAGAAATTTTATTTCTGAGATGTTGCTGTTGTCTCAAGGATTTCTAAAATCGTTTTAGACATATCTTCAAAGCTACATTAGAAAACACATTAAGTTGTTTGCAAAATAGTTACTGTTTATTTTTTACCCCCAAGTTGCAATGTCTAGCCTCATCATTTAATAATCATCATCTAGATTTAGCTTGTAAATAATTTTAGGTGGAAGGAAAAGAGTTTTTCTGTTATAAAAAGCGAGCAGGGGAAAATACAGCATATTTTTGCTTCTTTAAGAAATGTTTCTTATGAAAGTAAATCCTTTAACTTCTCATTTGCTCGTGGGGAAAAAACAATTCCTCCTTCAAAGGATAAAGGTTTATACACAGTTGAGAATTTTTCTTGAATACCCTTTGACAGTTATTTCTACACAGTCACATTCTAGATACAACGTGAACAACGGCAGTATCACTGGAATAAGTCTACTGTCAACCCAACATGACAATTTAACGACCTCCTTCCAAATATTCCAAATACACAGCTTAGCTGAAAATAAGATGAATTATTTCTGTAGGACCTCACAGATATATTTTTAAAGATCTAGCTCTAGAATAATGGGAGAGGAGAAGTACTGGTGAGTCGAGAGGAGAAGTACTGGTGAGTCAGTTGCTCTCAATTCTTCCAGTCTAAAACAAACCAAGCCAGCACCACTGCTTCTACAGTCTTGATCACTATCTTAAAACTGAGGGGATTTCCATTAAATTATTTTTAAGGTCTCTTCCCACTTGACATTTTATTCCTCTGTGACTGTGCTATACCAACAGAAAACATCTAACGCTGTTAATTAAGGTAATAAAGTTAAAAGACAACCTGAATATAAATTTTACACTTTTAAAATAATGTGTAAAAATAATGCTTTGTAGTTAATAAAACCCTGTTTTTATGAATTTTTAAAACGGATAAATTCATTGTGTCTTGTCAAAAGGAAAGCAAAATTAGGGTTCCTGTTTTCCCCATGTATAACATATCATTACATTTAAATTCATTAATAACACAGAAGGCAAGTGACTACTATCAGCCCAAATAAAGTTTATTCCAAATTTTCACAAAAGTAAAAAGAATACAGAAAGCAAGAGAGAATTATTTTAATATACTATAACTACACATATTTCTAATATTTTTCATAAAATAAGCTAATCAATTATTTTTCTCAAAGATGTCTAGTTATAATGAAGACTGTATATTCTATTTTTAGTAAAAATCCTTTGTGTCTGTAATTACTGAAATTTTCATTTTACCAAAAACTCTAATGAAAAATTCAAAATTAATTCCAAAGGTTAACATTTTTTTAACACTGCCAAATACAGTTATCACAACATGTTTTTGCCCAATCAGACCATGAAAAGATGCCACTTTAACAAGATGGCATAACTATTTAAATTTTACATAGAAAGCAATTTTCTATATTCATGATTTCCTGGTTTGTCAGGCTTTTTGAAAAGAGATCTTCAATTGGTAAATGATATTTAATAAAACGACATTTTAAAAAACAAAGTCAAAATTTATCAAATTAAGTTAACCTATATATTGCAACATTTCTTATTAGCTCAAAACCTTTCCATTTCTCTTTATATACTAAGCAAATATATATTCTGAAAATCTTCCATGAGACAGAAACTAAAAATGTATTAGCTTTGGATACAAATTATCCATTTAGGAAGTACAAGAAAATAGTAACAGTATTTTATCTTCTAAGACTCCGGAATTTAGACCAGAGTTAGGCAAAGCTTTCCCATAAAGGACTAGTAATATGTTCTGCTTTCCAGGCCATACGGTCTTTATCACAAATACTCAACTCTGCCAATGTAACAGGAAAGCAACCATAGACAATATGTAAGTGGGTGTGGCTGGTTTCTAACCAAACTCTATTTTAAAATAAACAGGAGGCTAACTTAGCCATAGCTTGTAGACTCCTGTTCTAGAGAGGTAATTTCTGCTTACCTATGTTTTACCAGTGGATCCCAAGAACCTAGCCCAGGGTTTAATAATGATACTAAATAACATTTAATGATTATTCACTAGATGCCAGAACTGTGCACATACTATTTCAGTTAACTCTAACAACCCTAGTGAAATAGGTATTACAGTGATCCTACCTGACAAACTGAGAAAACGGAGGCACAGAAATGTTAACTAACTTACATATGGTTACATGGCATAAGCTAGGAGTCAAACTCAGCCAAGTCTGACTGAAGAAATCTTATTAACCACTGTTATACCACCTCTCTATGTGCTTAATATTTATTAACTTTAAGAATGAATAATGCCAAACATTTAGGTTTACTTAAAATTAAAATGTGGGCTGAGTACAGTGGCTCACGCCTGTAATGCCAGCACTTCAGAAGGCTGAAGCAGGTGGATCACCTGAGGACAGAAGTTCAGACCAGCTGGACAACATGGTGAAACCCCATTTCTACTAAAAACACAAAATACAAAAATTAGCTGGGCAAGATGGCGCAAGCCTGTAATCCCAGCTATTCAGGGGGCTGAGAAAGGAGAATCGCTTGAAACTGGGAGGCAGAGGTTGCACAGGGCCACCATCGCATCACTGTACTCCAGTCTGGGTGACAGAAGACACCATCTCAAACAACAACAAAAAAATTAAAATGCAACTCCATTACTCTATCATTAGGTACACCTTTTTAAAGACACACCTTACATTTTATAAATAGCTTTTTTAGCCAAGAGAAAAATTTAATTTAAATATTTGTGAAAATAGGGAAAAAAGTAAAATCATATCACCTGGAATTGTCTTATATCCCAAAATGAAATTTCTTCTCTGGAAAGTTTAAAAAGTTTATGTTAAAGAGATTATGGTTTTTAAAAAATGTATTCTTTGGTTTTTGAGCCAAAGGTCATACCTAAAAGCAGATTTCTTCAAATTGAAGACTTCAAACATCTTAAGCAGTCAAGCCAAGTAATATTATATGATTGGTCAGAAAAGCAACAACAAATACATTCAAGGGGCCTATACTGTTCTTGGAAACCAGGTAGACACAACAATCAAACTGCACACAAATATACATAATTTGCATGGGATCCTTAACATTATTGTACTAGTGAGAAAATCTCTTGTGGACTTGAGAAAAACTGTTAAGTCAGATAATACAGAAGGACTTCGGTTAAAATCAGTAATCAGAAATGTTAAGCTGAATATAATATTAAAACAACTTTATATAAGAAATATATTGAAACACTTTAAAAAGAGTATTGCCAATGCAGCCAGAATTCAGAATTTTCTATTATAAAAGAAAAAACAGCTTTTGTGTTTTATTAAAGAACATCTATTTCATGTCTAAGCAAACTACTTTAAGTCTAACTTCTAAATACTATTTATAAGTAGTTTCTGCCTTCTAGAGGTTACTTAGTTTATGCTTCCTTTCATTTTACCTCATTAAAAATAATTTGCTTTCAAAGATTTTTCCAGCAGTAAAATGTGAAATCTTTCTTTTTAAACAAAAACCATCAGTGTTGTTACCATCCTTTATATTTTCTATCGTTTTAAAAAAAAATCTAAGAAAAGGGACTATAACAACCACATACAACTTTAAATTTGAAGTGCTATGAGTACATGAATATTCCACTGAAAACCTTAATTTACTATGTCTTACAATGTATGGCTTTCAGGTTTTTCATAACCGATTTATTTCTCATTAGCCACCTTTTATTTTCAGAAGTTCTGTCATTGTGTGCTTGTTTAATTTTGCTCCCTTCCATAGAACAAACTTGTAGTCACCAACTTTAGCCACTTTTGTTAGCAGATCTGACCTTTGAGCGTGCTGATGCCCTTCATATGCTTGTGGCATCAAACTTTCCCTCCCTTTGCTACTATTACCCACACTATCCTAACAACTGACTGCCCCTTTTTCTTAGCACCTGTTACCTAGAGAATTAGCTTACACTGTGTAACGTTTTATTTAAAGCAAAAAACTCTTGGCATTTCTATTTCTAGAATAAATATCTCAGTGTGGGAATTATTTCTACAGTAATTCCTATACATATATGTATCATACAGATGACCTTCACAGAATATATTCAGCATTTCCTCAACTTCTATCTGGGAAAAAGGAAGAACCATTTCCAGGGGCATCTATCTATAAAGAAGAATCACATAATAAATATGACTATCATCCTGGAAGTATAATAATCACAATATTTAGTTATTTAACATGCAATATATTATCTCAGTACCTAAACTATGTCCATTCTTGGTGTAAAAGCAGGTATTGTTGATAAGATTAACACAACAGCCAATGACATCACCAGTTGTGAAAGTTGGTCCATAAGGTTGTCCAGTTCCAGAAGAACAAAACGAATGTCCATCATCCCCATGGTAACCATATGAATGTTTATCCCAACCTAAGGAGAAAGTTCCAGCACATTTACAATGAAAAAGTAAGGTTCCTCTGTGCTAGATTTACTCACTAAGATTATGATAAATCAGAACAGTACAAGATAATATAAAGATGAAATTCCCAATGTATATTTAAATTCTCAACAATTACACTACATAATTTATTCTACATTAAAATACTGTTTACAAAATTAAGAGAAATAGCTATATAGAACACTAAAACAAATATTAAACAAAGAGAACCCCTGCCAGAAAAAAGAAACATAAATGCAACAACCACAGGAGGACACATTTTCTGTGCAAATTCCTTTTGCTAACATGACAAAATAATTTTGCTTTAAAGAACACATACACGTTTTATATAACATAAAAGATTACATCCTATTCAATCACTGCAAGTTTCTCAATGCCATAATCCAAATATAAAAGTCAAACAAGGTGTGATCTTACCAAACTACAGATACGTTTATATCAGAGAGATTTTTGCCTTATCAGTTACTTTTACAAAAAGTTTTCAAATAATAAAAACCTCAAACTCTCTTTCAAGTATAATTTTAAGCAAAAGGGTACAAAGAAAAGTATGTCAAGGTAACACATCTGATTACAATTAGATGCAACTACATTGGCTTGGTTTGTTTCTTTAAGGCACTTCATGTAGTTTTACATTGACAGTTTTGCTTTGTACTTCGAAAAGTCTCCCCAAAATTAACTTTTAACATTAGCAGAGTATTAGAAGACGTAACCCAAGAATCAATTCCTTCTGATAAGTGGTACTGGGAAACAGGTCTGCCATCTCAATTATCTCTCCCTTAGTTTACTTTAAATATTAGTCAATATTCCTGGAACATTAAACAACTAAAGATGGGTTAAAAATAAAAAACGTGATGGGTAGCCAGTATAAACAGCAACATTAAAATATTGAAAGTAACTGATATTACTATGTACTAAAACTTAAAAATATCAAAATACAAAAAAAAATGACATATATACTATATGTTTTGCTAAATAGTGTGAAATCTAAATTTATTAAAAACCACTCAGCGGGCTGGGCAAGGTGGCTCACGCCTGTAGTCCTAGCACTTTGGGAGGCCCAGGCAGGTGGATCACCTGAGGTTAGGGGCTCCAGACCAGTCTGGCCAACATGGTAAAACCTCATCTCTACCAAAAATACAAAAATTAGCCAGGCATGGTGGTGCATCCCTATAATCCCAGCTCCTTGGGAGGTTGAGGCAGGAAAATCGCTTGATCCAGGAGGCAGAGGTTGCAATGAGCTCAAACTGCACCACTGCACTCCAACCTGGGCGACAGGAGACTCTGCCTTAAAAACAACAACAAAACACTCAGCTTTCACTTAAAATTCATGATATTTATGATTAAAAACATAGAAAGTCAGTATCTTTATATAATTTCTTACTTGAAAATTTTAACAAGAAAGAGCTACTCATAAGACATAATACTGTAATTCAATTACAAGTGTACCTGGTAGTCTATTCATGTTCACACCTTGAGCAGAAAGACCAATTCCCATGTAACTGTTTGGGGGGGAGGGGGAGGAGAGAAGAAAATCACATTATTATAGTCATATACGTGTAAGTTAGCAAACACTCTCAAACAATATCAGAATCATGCCTATGTTGGAATTCCTAAGGTAGCTACAAAAATTTTATTACAATTTATTAGGTAATAACAAAGGGCAATATTAAGCACCAATAATACTCAGATTTCACAGCAATCTCATACAGTAATCATTCATAAACACACACAAAGTATTAATATATAGCTATGCACTCTACTGACACCTATAAAAAAATATCTCCAACTTATTTACAGATAAATGTTTGGAATTAGGATTTCTCACAAAAAAAGCATAGAGGGAAGTGTGGAAGAAAAAAAAGTTAAATAAGGAAAGAAATGTGTTTCCCAAAGGGCACAGTAAAAATTTAGAGCACACACACACACATGAAAAAAAAAAAGGAAATATGGATTCACATTTGGGAACAATTTAAAACTCACATAAAAATATCTTAATAAAATTACCCCAAGGTATGTATTGCCTATACTGGCTTTCTAAAACTGAGCAAATTGACAAAATCTACCTAAACAGAGGGCTCTTTATCATCAATTTACAAAATTAGAACAAAATAATCTCCACGTAATACAGAAGGAAAGATTAAGGTATCCAGTTATTTTTCAAATGCTTATAAAATATTAATAACAAAAACTGATAAAGACAATTCAAAGAAAGAAAACAAAGCAATACGCTTTTAAAAGTATGAACAAAAACAGAAAAACAAAATAAAAAAAACAATTTAGTTTATTAAAAGGTTAATTGACCATTATTGTTATCAAGGTTTTAAATGGCACTTAATAAAATTCAGCCACCATTCCTAGTAACACCAATAAAATTAAAATAAAAATAAATTATTTAACTATGAAACTTTTTCCCCAAATAGAGCAAGGAAGATATTCAACAGCAAAACACACTGAAGCCATTTCCACTAAAATCAAGAACAAAGAGATGCCTGTAATTGTTAAATATTGTTTTAGGGGCTTTAGAAAACTTAATAAAATAAGAAAGTTAAATGACTAGTATAAATGTTAAAAGAGATCAAAGTACCTTTATTTGTAGTTGGTATGACCATATACATAGAAAACCACAGAATCTGGCTAAACCTTTTAGAATAATTTAGGTATTCTGACAAAGTGACTAGATATAAGAACATTTTAATATTTCTTCTAGTATAGCCAGCTGGACAGTCACGGTAACTACAGAAAAAACAGGAATAAAGTTTTCATGTAAAGCTCAAAATAACATGTTAAAAGCTGCATATAAATGGATTTAGTAAACACCCAGATAACTTGAGAGCATAGAAATGGCCATCTTTCAAACAGGCACAGAGGCTCATAGTCATACCTAGAATCCCAGCACTTTAGGAGACTGAAGCAGGAGGATCTTTTGAGCCCAGGAATTCAAGACCAGCCTGGACAACATTGGGAGACCTCATCTCAAAACAACAACAACAACAACAAAACTATCACCTGTGTGTGGTGGTGCACACCTGTGGTCCTAGCTATGTCGAAGGCTGAGGCAGGAGGACTGCTTGACCCCAGGAGTTTGAGGCTACAGTGAGCCATACATGATCACACCACTGTACTCCAGGCTGAGTCACAGACCAGGAGTGGGAAAAAAAAAGAGGACAACCTTTCTAAAATGATGTATACATACATTGACACATTTCAAGACATATTCCAACAGAAGTTTTAAAACTTGACAAAATTATTTCAAAGTTCATGTGTAAAAATATATAATTTTCATCATGAAAAGACAAAATTTTTAAAAAGAAAACTCAGGGTTTTCCCTACTAGAAATTAAAACATAATTTTAGATTCACCAGAGCAATATTACTACTATGAGCATACGCCGAATGAGACCAAAGTGACAAAACATTAAGAAACGTCTAGATGTCTAGTCAAGAAGTCTCATTAAGTTTGTATTTTGATTCAGCCCCTTTGCTCCAAGTACAATATAAAATGTATTACATTTTATTCAAAAAGGCTCAGTAAGTCACAAGAAGACAAGATGAGAAGAAACACAAAGCTGTGAATGGGGATCTAAGCTGTGGACCTGCAAAGCTCTGAGTCTGTAAGCACTCAATGATGGCTCAAAGTTCCACCTCCTCAGGGTAAGCAAGGACTAAAAATGTTCCACAAGAGGAGTATTAGCTATGCTTACTGCTTAACGCCAAAGGCTGGAATAAGCATCTCCTCTTGAAAGGAGGCTAAGAATATACTGATGTCACCTGTTGCCTAAGCTAGAGCTTATTTGACACTGTGGCCTACTTAAGGGGGGAAAAAGAATAGAAACCTCTTGACCAGGATCTAAGCCAGTTAGTTATTGAATGGATCCATGACAGAATCTGCAATGCTTTCAATATCATGCTGAAGCAAGAACCTCGAAACTCTAACACAACCCTGGTTTTGAATTAGGGGCTAACAAATTGAAAAGCAAGTAAAACTATAAGAAAGAAAATAAGCACAGAAAAAGACAGATGAGCAAAATAAGAACAACGTTAAACTTGCCAATCAAAATAAGGCTGCAAGGACAAAATTCTCAAACATAAGACCAACAAATCTGACACCACAGGCACGTGGGGAAAAAAAATGAGGAAAAAAAAAAAAAAAAGACCAATAAAATAAACGACTGGAACGTGAATTCATTCTAGATGATATCACTCAATGGATAGTATAATTAGCATGATTTTTAAAAAACATAAGTATATTTAGGAATATACTAAAAGAAAAAAAGAGTCATTAAAATATAAGGACAGCGGTATGCCAATATTTGCTGAGATAATTAATAATTTTCCAGAATTGAAAAACATGTTGTTGAATTGAAAATACACATCACATATTAAGGAAGATAAAAATTAAGTCATATATAAGAAATGCTGTAGAGTATCAATCATAGGCATAATCTTAAAAGCTACCAGAAAGAAAAGCAGATTACCTAGCTAGGAATGACAATTAGACTGACTGCAGACTTCTCCCTAGCAACAACTGATGATGAAAAACAATGACACAACACATTCAAAGTATTGAAAGTAAAGAAACTGTCTACCTAGAACTTAGTTCCCAGGTAAAGCAGCAAGAATGATGGAAAAATAAGATATTGCCAGACACATAAAAGCTATGGTTTACTATCCACAGACTGTCACGAAAGAACTATCTGAGAACACACTTTAGCAGCAGGGAGACAAGTGAAAATAGAAGACCCATATGGACAAGAAAACAATCAGCACAGAATATGACCAAATACATCACTAAAATTCATTACTGATTCAAAAATGCTATTCAGAGTTTTAAAATCTATCATCCATACATAAGGTGCTAGGACACAATTACCTGGCATAAAAAAGGAACAAAAAATGTCCATGTTCAAGAGAAAGGACAAACCGGGAATGACCCTGAGACAATCCAGATGTGAGAATTAGCAGACAAAAATTTTTAAAAAGCTACTGTTACAATGCATAATATGTAGGGAGAAATACGCTTGCTTTGAATGAAAAGAAATTCCAGAAAAGAAAAAGAATCAATAAAAAGGAACTACTATGGCCTGAAGGTATGTGTCCCCCAAAATTCTTACTTTGAAACCCAGTCCCTAATGTGGTGACATTATGAGGTGGGGCCTCTGGGAGGTCATGAGGGCTCCACCCTCAGGAATGGGATTTTTGCCCTTATAAAAGAGGCCTGAGAATGGTTGTTTGCCCCTTTTGTCATTAAGAACACATAAGTCTTTTCTATGAAGCAGAGAGTTCTCATCAGAAACTGAATCTGCTGGAGCCTTTTAATCTTGGGCTTTCCAGCCTCCAGAACTGTGAACAATAAATGTATGCTGTATCCCGCCTAAGGTGTTTACAGCAGCCCAAACAAAGACAAGAACCAAACAGAAATTTTGGAGCTGAAAATTGTATGAAATAAGTATTTACTGATGTACTTACTGGTGGACTGAAGATGGCAAAATGAATAGTAACATGAAAACAGAGCTTATCTGAAGGACAGAGAAAAAAAGAAAGGGGTGCGAGGGGAAGAGTCCCTGGAACAATATCAAAATACATGTAACCAATCCTAAGGAGAAAGAATAAGACAGAAAAAAATAATTGAAAATAATTTTCCAAATTTGATAAAAGACAAAATGTATAGATTCAAGAAGCTCAACAAACATTAAATAAAATCACACCTAGGCACAAATCATAGCTGAATTGCTGAAAACTGATAAAAAAGAGAAAAATGCAGAAAACAGCTAGAGAAAAATGACATATTGCTTTTATAGGAACACTGAGCTGAATTTCCCCTGACTTATTAGAAAATATGAAGGCCAGAAGACAGTGAAATGAAATCTTTGAAAGTGCTAAAAAGAAAAAACAAAAGCTTGCCAACACAAAATGTTATTTTCAAGAGAAATATTCTTAAGAACATAAGTGAAACAAAACCATTTTCAGATAAAAGAAAAATAATATAATGTGCTGCCAGCAAACATACACTAAAAAAAAAAATGCTCTTAATTTTCTTAAAACATGACTCTTTAAAACATGGTAACATGTATTATGTAGTTTATAGCATATGTAGATTTAATATATGACAATCACAGCAAAAAACAAGAGGAAGTGACAAATGTAGAAATGCAAGTTTCTATATTTTACATAAAATGGTTCAATATTAATTCTCAACGGATTATGAAAAAAGAGATATATATTAAAATCTCTAGAATAATCACTAAAAATGACAAGACATAAAGGTCAATAAATACATCAAAAAGAAATTCTAGGCCGAGTGCGGTGGCTCATGCCTGTAATCCCAGTACTTTGGGGAGGCCAAGGCTGGCGAATCACACACAGATGGGGTCAAGAGATCAAGGCCATCCTGGCCAACATGGTGAAACCCTGTTTCTATTTAAAAGAAAATAAATAAATTCTAATAATGTATCAAAATGATAATATACAATTACTAGACAATGTTTAGCCCAAAAACACAAGATTGGTTAAACATTCAAAACTAATCAATGTATTTTACGGTATGGGGGAAAACTCCTATCATGAAATAGCCACAGTAAAAACACATGGTACCATTTAACACCATTAAAAATAAATATTCTCAGCAAACTAATAAGGAAACTTCTTGAACCTGTATCTATAAAAACCCTGCAATTAACATGCTTAATAGTGAAATACTGAACACTATTCTCCAAAGACCAACAAAAAGGCAAGAATGCCAGTGTTCATCACTCCTATTCAACACTACTACAAATCCTAGCCATTTCAACAAGGAAAAAAAGAGAAATGAAATGCATAAAAATTAAAAAGAAATAAAAGCTGGCTCTATGTACAGAAGATATGACTGTTTTATAAAGAAAATCCTAAGGAATCTAAATTGGAATAAGTGAATTTAAGAAGGTTGCAGGATACAAAGTTAACATACAAAAGTCCACTGTATTTGTATATACTGGCAGCAAATACTAGAAAAACAAAATTTTAAAAGCCAATTCTATCTACAATAGCATCAGAAAACATAAAACACTGAACAAAAGACATGCAGACCTCTCTACTTAAAATTACCAAACATCACTGTTGAATTTTTTTTTATCTTTCCGATTTCTTTTTTTTGTATTTTTAGTAGAGATAGGGTTTCTCCATGTTGGTCAGGTTGGTCTCCAATTCCCAATCTCAGGTGATCCGCCCACCTCGGCCTCCCAAAGTACTGGGATTACAGGTGTGAGCCACTACACCTGGCCGGGAAATTTTAAAAGACGTAAATAAATGGCAAGACATATCATGTCTGCGGATTGGACACCTCATTTTAAGGCTGCAGTTCTCTTCAAACTGATCACAGAGTCAACGCAATCCAAAGCATAACTACACTAAGCTCTTCTTTTTGTTTTTTAATCTGAAAAGCTGATTTTAAAGTGTATATAGAAGCTGATTAATGAATGTAAATATACAGCTTAATAGAAGAAATAAGACCTAGTGTTAGATCAGTAAGAGTATAGCTGACAATATTCCATTGCACATTTCAAAATAGCTAGAAGACAGTAATTCAAATATTTCCAGCATAAAGAAAAGCAAATATTTAAGACAACAGATACCCCAATACACTGATTTGATCTTCACAATTATATGACTGTATTATCACTGTACCCCCAAAACATGCACACCTATTATGCAGCTATAAAAAATTAAAATTAAACAAAGTATAAAATTTATATGACAATGTGAAGGATCTAAAACATCCCCAAAAAGCTTCAAGTTCTAGAATTTACACAATCTGACTTCAAAACATAGAATGGGCTGAGTAATCTAAACAGTATGGTACTGGCTTAAGGATCAACAAATAGATCAATGCAACAGATTAAGGAGTCCAGGAAGAGACCCACATTTATAGATAGTCATTTAATATTTTACAAAAGTGCCAACACAGTCCAAAAGAGGAAGTAAAGTCTTTTTGAACTATTTATAAGATAACTGGCATCCATGTGGGAAAAGGTAAGCCTTACTCTCTATCTCACACAATACACAAAAATCAAATGAAGATGAATCATAGTCTTAAATATAAACATTAAAAACTATAAGGCTTCTACAAGAAAACATTTAAAACTACCTTAATGACTTGAGGATAAAGCAAAGATTTACTAGGACACAAAAAGGAAGACCCATAAAAGAGCAAACTCATAAATAAAACTTTATCAAAATTTAAAACGTCTCAATGAAAGACACAGATAATCCAATTTTCAAAAATGAACAAAAGATCTGAATAGATATTTCACAAAATAAGATACTGCAAATAGCCAGGGTGCACATGAAAAGGTGCTCCAAACTGTCATTAGGAAAATGCAAATTAAAAGCACACTGAGATTCAACCCCACACCTGCCAGAATGGTTACAATAGGGACTTTCATATATTTTTGGTGGGAATTTAAAACAATACAACCTCTTTGAAAAGGCTGGCAGTTACTCACAGGACTGAACACCTGCCTATCCTATGACCCAGCAATACCACTCATAGAGAAATAAAAATTTGTCTACCAAAGTATTTGTACAAATATGTTCATAGCAGATGTCTTCACAATAGTGAAAAACTTGAAACAGCCTGGGTATCCAACAAGTGACTAGATATACAAACTGGTAATATTCTACTTAGCAACAAAAACACAAATGGAATTATTGATAAACACAAATCAATCTAAGAAATGTCATGCTGACTCAAGGAAGCTTTACATGCAAGAAGAGTAATACACCATATTAATTCTTTTATATGAAGTTTTGCAACAGGAAAAACCAATCTATCCTAGTAACATGTTAAAACACTAGCTGCCACTAAAAGGGTAGGTCAAGGGCCTAACTAGGAAGGAGCATGAGGGAACATTTCTTAGAATGATGATGGTCTATACTTTGACAGAAGTTTGCATTTCATGGGCATGTTTATCTGTAAAACTTATCAAAGAGTACACTTAAGATGTGTGCATTTCACCGAATGTAAATTGCACCACGCACAGAAAAAAAAGAGCAGTAAGCTGACATCAAACTCTAATGATATACATGCGGTAGTTACTGGGGGGAAGTATACCTGCATTGAAATGCATAAAAGATTAAGATGAATCAACCGTATAAAACAATTATAGTCAGTTCTGCTATATCATGACATATGAGTTTCAAAAAACCACCACATTATACAAAATCATGCAATAAAAGCTACAAGGTTTACAAAGGAAATGGGGTTGGGGGCACAGCATGCAAAAATGTTGTAACACATTTACAGAGAGATAAGAAACTAATAAAAACAATTGTATACCTGTTAAGTTATTAAGGAACAGACCAGGCACAGTGACTCATGCCTGTAATCCCAGCACTTTGGGAGGCCATAGTGAGAGGAGTGCTTGAGCACAAGAGTTCAAGACCAGCCTGGGCAACACAGCAGGACCCCATCTCTACAAAATAGATGGGCAGAGTGGTGCACTGCCTGTAGCCTCAGCTACTCAGGGGGATCACTTGAGCCTAAGAGGTCAAGGCTGCAGTGAGCCATAATAATGGCTCTACTGCACTCCAGCCTGAGTGACAGAGACCTTGTCTCAAAAAAAGCAAACAAAAATTGTTACGGAATAAATACTACAAGGAAGTATTTTACCTTGAAAAAAACACCTAAGTTTATACTTGGGAAATGGGTGTCATAATAGTTACTACTTGTGAGCTACTGTGACGTGATGAAAGGAAGGGTTATCTGACAGAGGGAAATTTGTAACACCAGTTGTGTGGCTGGGTGTGGCTCATAACTCACAGCAAACTGAATAACTGGTAGATAAAGGAAGGCTGTCTGATATATAAAAACAAACTCAAGGCCGGGCGCAGTGGCTCAAGCCTGTAATCCCAGCACTTTGGGAGGCCGAGGCGGGTGGATCACAAGGTCAAGAGATCGAGACCATCCTGGTCAACATGGTGAAACCTCGACTCTACTAAAAATACAAAAACATCAGCTGGGCATGGTGCCGCGTGCCTGCAATCCCAGCTACTCAGGAGGTTGAGGCAGGAGAATTGCCTGAACCCAGGAGGCGGAGGTTGCGGTGAGCCGAGATCATGCCATTGCACTCCAGCCTGGGTAACAAGAGCGAAACTCCATCTCAGGGGGGGGAAAAAAAAAAAAAAAAAAAAAAACTCAACCATGAGGGACAGGCAAAATTTATATGGACTAGAAATTTATTATTGTAGTTCTATGTGTTTACAAAGAGCAATGAACATGAAGATTTTTCAGATCAGTATGTCAACACAGATCATCAGAAATTATATATTAACACTGGTATGTAAATAATATCCGTGCTTAACATAAAATGGAGACTAACATTATAGTTTAATTCCTGTTATTGATAGGTTTAAGCCTACTATCATGCTATTTGTTCCATCTCTATCTGTGCTCTTTTTAATTCTTATTTTTGTTTTTTAGCCATTAATAGTTTTCTACTATCCTTTTTGGCAGTATATTAATGAGTACCTTATAAGTGTTTTGTTTTTTATTTTTATATTTATTGATGAAATATCCAAATTATATATCCTTTGAATAGAATTCATTTTATTTCTAATCCTTTAAAATAAATCGACAATGAGCATAAATTGAGATCATGATAGAAATAGAAAATATAAAGAGAAATATAAAGAAAAGAAAAAAGACTAAAAGGAATAATGAAATAGAAACTGTAAAAGACGTAGTCTTCCAAAATAAAAATAAATATATTGGAAACTGAAAGTAGGCAAACTTTACTTGCATGCAATACAAAAAGAAACAAACAAACAAAAAAAAAGCGGGGGGGGGAGAGAGAAATTCTTTCAATTCCTATAACTAAAATTAAGGTTAAAAGGCTGGGCACAGTGGCTCACATCTGTAACCTCAACACTTTGGGAAGCTGAGACAGGAGGATCTCTTGAGCTTACGATTTCAAAAACAGCCTGGGTATTTCTGTCTCTATGAAAAAATAAAACACAATAAAAATAAAATTAAAATTAAGACTTAGAAAATAGCAAAGCTTCCTACAGTATCCAAAAACACAAGTGATACTGGGTATTGCCATGGAGCTTTAAAGATACTGTTATGTGTCCAATACTTAGCCAAGCATAATTAATGATACTTTACATGGTACTAAAAGCATAATATTTATAGAACACAATGGAAAATGTTTAGGTTACTTAAAATGATTTTGAGATTTGATACAATAGCAGAATTTGCAAATCTGACTTTTAAAGTTATAAGACAATTATTCTCTAGGATGAAGATTTCAAAATGAGAGTTTTAATTTAGTTGTGAATAAAGAGAGAAAAAACTAAATTTTTAAAAACAGTAAGTTTTTTTTAATGCATCTTTGATCTATTATATTCTTGATTTAGTATATGTATCACATGCTGGCAGTGCAGGAAACACTTTTAAAAACCTATTTACAGTCATGTTTCACATAAAATGTTTTGTTCAGCAAAGGACTGCATATAAAACAATGGTCCTATAAGATTATAATGGAGCTGTTCTATACAAGTGTACCATTCTAAATCTTTTATACCACACATTTTTACTGTATCTTTTCTACATGATATATTTAGATACACAAAAACCATTGTGCTACAGTTCAGTATAGCAACAAGCTATTCAGTTTTATACTCGAGGAGCAACACATCACACCACATTGCCTAGGTGTATAAAAGGCCATGTGGTATGGTCTATACCATTTGGGTTTGTGTAAATACATTCTATGATGTTCCTATAATGATGAAACCACCTAACAACACATTTTTCAGAATGTATCCCCATTCTTATGAAACACATTTTTTGTTGCTGTTATCATGTCTCACTTCATGTCACAAATGCCTCAAAAAATGATTACTATTGTTTTAGTAGTACCATTTTAACCCAGTAGGACTAACAAAATTCTCATCAGAAACCATGGAAGCCAGGCAGCAGTTGGATTACACATTTGAGTGCTGGAAGAAAAAAAACTAATCCAAGAATTCTATAACCAGCAAAACTACAGTTCAAAAAGGGAAAATTAAGACATTTCCATATAAACAAAAACAGAGGATTTGTCATTAGCAGACCTGCAGCACAAGGTAAAGGGAAACCTTTCAAGTTGAAAACAAAGGACACAGTAATTCAAATCCATCCAAAGAAATAAAGAACTCAGTAAAGATAACTACCCTGGGTAAACATAAAAGGCAGCTTTGGTGTGTTATGTTTTCATTGTCATTCATTTCTAAGTATTTCCTAATTTCCTGTGCTTTCCTCTTTGTGTGAGCTTTTAGTAGCATACTGTTAAGGTTCCACATATTTGTATACTTTCCAGATTTCCTGATTAGTGATTTCTAATTTTTTTGTGGTTAGAGACTATGCCTTGCATTATTTCAGTCTTTTTAATTTATTAAGGTTTGTTTTATGGCCTAATTTATCCTGGAGAATCTTCCACGTGTACTTGATAAGCCTGTTTATTTCACTATGGGTTGTTTGAAAATTCTATAGATGTCCGTTAATTCAAATTGATTTAGAGTTTAGTTTGTTTTGTATTTCTTTTCCTGTCTAGTTTTCTATTCATTATTTAAAGTGTTGCATTGAAGTCACCAACCAGGACCATAAATTGTTTACTTCTCTCTGCAATTCTGTCGGTTTCACGTCACATATTTTGGGGCTGTATTGGTAGGTGCATATTTATTTATAATTTTAATGTCCTTATGATAAATTGACCCTTTATTGTGATAAAATACACTGCTTCGTATCTAGGAACAATTTTTATATTAAAGTCTGTTTTGTCTGATATTAATATAGCTAGTTTGGCTCTCATGTGGTTACTGTTTACATAATATTTCTTCTTTTTATTTTCAAGCTGGCGTGTGTCTGAATCTAAAACTGACTCTTGTGGACAATATAACACTGTTTTTTTGGCTTTTTGTTTTGTTTTGTTGTGTTTCATGTATTCTGTGAACCACTGCCTCTTGATAATTTATTTGCTTTTACTGAAATTATTAATAGGTAGATTTAAGAGGTGGTAGGACTGAAATTACCAGTAGGTAGGTACTGATAGGTAGGATTTATGTCTTACTTTGACATTGTTTATTGTTGATATGTCTTAGCCTTTTTCTGCTATTTTTGCTCTTCTGTTTCATTGTGGTTTCTTCACCACAGTTTTGAGTTATTTTTGTAGTGTTTTCTCTCGGGATTTCTTAGATAATAACTTAAAACAAAGTAATTTGAATGTGTACCAATATAATTACAATCATGTATTAAATTTCATTCCAAAATACCTCATTTCTTTCCTTCTTCTCCTTTGTGCTACTATTGTTACGCAAATTAAAATTTTAAATGCATTTTAAACTCATGTAGTTTTAGAATTATCACTGTGTGTGTGTAAGCACGCGCACACGCGCGTGTGCATGTGCATGTTTTTGAGACCTAGTCTTGCTCTGTCGCCCAGGCTGGAGTGCAGTGGTGCCATCTCAGCTCACTGCAATCTCCGCCTCCCAGGTTCAAGCAATTCTCCTGCCTCAGCCTCCTGAGTAGCTGGGATTCTGTTTTAAATCAAATATAAGAAAAGAGTTCACCATTTCTACTAAAAACACAAAAATTAGCTGGGCATGGTGATAGGTGCCACTAGCGAGGCTGAGGCAGGAGAAATGCTTGAATCCGGGAGGCAAAGATTGCTTTGAGCTGAGATTGCACCACTGTATTCCAGCCTGGACAACACAGCAAGACTCCGTTCCCAGCCCTCCCCCCAAAAAAAGAAAAGATTTATAAACAAAAATACATGTATATGAACAGGATGCAGCTAAAGTAGTACTGAGAGGGAAATTTACAGCTGTAAAATGGCTATATTAAAGAAAGAAGATTTGCCAGGCATGGTAATGTGCACCTGTAAGTCCCAGCTACTAGGGAGGCTGAGGCAGGTGGATCACTTGAGCCCACGAGTTCAAAGGTGCAGTGAGCCATGATTGCACTACTGAACCCGGCCTGGGAAACAGAGTGAGACCCTGTCTCAAAAATTAAAATTAAATAAAAAAGAAAGATCTTTAATTACTAATCCAATTTGTTCTTCAAGAACTAACTAAACCCAGGCGGGGCATGGTGGCTCACAACTGTAATCCCAATACTTTCGAAGGGTGAGGCAGGCAGATCACCTGAGGTCAGGAGTTCGAGACCAGCCTGGCTAACATGGTGAAACATCACTTCTAATAAAAAACCAAAAAATAAGTTGAGCAAGGTGGTGCGCACCCATAATCCCAGCTACTCGGAGGCTGAGGCAGAAGTATCCCTTGAATCCAGGAGGCGGAGGTCGCAGTCAGCCAAGATTGCCCCACTGTACTCCAGCTTAAGCAAAAAAAGCAAAATTCCGTCTCAAAAAAAATTAAAATTAAAAGAAAAAAGAATGACCTAGACCCAAAGCAGGTATCAGAAAAGGAAATATAAAGATTAGAGCAGAAATAAGTGACATAGAGACTAGGAAAATAATAGAATCAACAAATTCAAAAGTAGGTTCTACTAAGAAAAAAAAAGACTCAAATTACTAAAAATCAGGAATTAAAGAAGAAATATTAGTACTAAACTAAAAAGGATCATAAGAAAACAATTATTAAATACTATGAACAATGAATTACATAACCTCCTTTAAACTGACAAATAAACTGACAAATTCCTAGAAAGACACAAACTATTGAAACTGCATAGTAATTTTAAAACACAAAGACAAGCCTGTGCTCAGAATGGCTTCACTGGGGAAATCTACCAAACATAAAAATTAACATTAGTCCTTTTCAGACTCTTCCAAAAAAAGCTAGAAATACTTCCTAACTCATTCTACAAAGCCAGTATTACCCCGTTAACAAAACTAGATAAAGGCATCACAAGAAAACTATAGAAAAAACCTTCATTAATACAGATGCAAAAATCCTCAACAAATTACTAGCAAATCAAATCCAGCAACGCATAAAAAAGATTATAAATCATGACCAAATAGGATTTATCCCAAAAACATGAAGTTTGTTTAACAAAAAAATCAATCAATATATTAAGAAAATAAATATAATTATAATCATATATATAATAATCTCAACAGGCACAGAAAAAGAATTTCACAAAACCCATCACCCTTTCATGATTTAAAAATCATGAAAAATCATGACTTAGCAAACCAGAAATAGAAGGGAACTTCCTCACAGAAAAAGAACATCTATGAAAAATCCCCAGTTAATATCATACTTAGTGGCAGAAGACTGAATATTTTGTCCTTAAGATTAGGAACAAAAAAAAAAATGGATGTCTTCTCTCACCACTTCTATTCAATAGTACTGAAGTTTCTACCCTGGGCAAGAAGGCAAGAAAAACATATAAAAGCCATTAGATCAGAAAGCAAGAAATAAACATCCTCTATTCACAAATGGCACAACCGTTTACATAGAAAATCCTTAAGAATCTCCTCCCCCAAAATTATTAAAAGTAATCAAGTTCAAGAAGACTACAAGAGGCCGGGCGCGGTGGCTCAAGCCTGTAATCCCAGCACTTTGGGAGGCCGAGGCGGGTGGATCACGAGGTCAAGACATCGAGACCATCCTGGTCAATATGGTGAAACCCCGTCTCTACTAAAAATACAAAAAAAATTGGCTGGGCATGGTGGCGCGTGCCTGTAATCCCAGCTACCCAGGAGGCTGAGGCAGGAGAATTGCCTGAACCCAGGAGACAGAGGTTGCGGTGAGCCGAGATCGCGCCATTGCACTCCAGCCTGGGTAACAAGAGCGAAAACTCCGTCTCAAAAAAAAAAAAAAAAAAAGAAGACTACAAGAAACAAGATTAATAAGCAAAAATCAGTTGTATCTCTATACAACAGTAATAATTTGGAAATGAATTTAAGAAAACAATTTCATTTGGGACAGGATTTTCTTTTAAAAAAGAATACTTAAGAAGTGCAAAACCTGAACACTAAAAACTACAAAACACTGTTGAAAAAAACCAAAGAACTCCTAAATAAATGAAAAGACTCGCCATGCCATATTCATGAATTTGAGGACTAAATATTATTAAAATAGCAGTATTCCCCAAATTAATCTAGAGATTTAACCAAACCCATCAAAATCCTAACTTGCTTTGCTGCAGAAATTGACAAACTGATCCCGAAATAATACACAAATGCAAGGGCCCAGTAGAGCCAAAATAATCTTGAAAAAGAAGAACAAAGTTGGAAGACTCACACATCCCAATTTTAAAACTCAATAAAAAGCGACAGTAACCAAGAGAGTGTGTTCCTGGCTTAAAAACAGACACAGAAATCAATGCCATATAATTCAGTCCAGACACTAACTCATATTTATGATCAATTAACTGCTGCTGTTTTGAGATAGGGTCTCATTCTGTTACCCAGGTTGGAGTGCAGTGGCATGATCACAGCTCACTGCAGCCTCTAACTCCCCTGATTAGATGATCCTCACACCTCACCCTCCAAGTAGCTAGGACTACAGGTGCATGCCACTATGCCTGGCTAACTTTTTATTGGCATTTTTTGTAGAGAGAGGCTTTCTCCATGTTGACCAGGCTAGTCTCAAACTCCTGGGCTCAAGCAATACTGCCCAACTCAGCCTCCCAAAGTATTGGGATTATAGGCACATACCACAGCATCTGGCAGATCAAAAGGGAAAAATCCAGTGAGGAAATAATTCTTTTTTTTTTTTTCTTTTTTCAACTAACGGTACTGGGAAAACATACACATCCAAATGAATGCAACTGAGGATGGACATGGCGGCTCAGGGAGTCCAAAGTGGCGCATAGATCACTTGAGGTCAAGAATTCAAGACCAGCCTAGCCAACATAGCAAAATCCCATCTCTACTAAAAATGAAAAAGTTAGCCAGGTGCAATGGCACATGCCTGTAGTTCCAGCTTCCCTGGAGGCTGAGACATTAGAATTGCTTGAGGCTGGGAGGCAAAGGTTGCAGTGAACCAAGATTGTGTCACCACACTCCGGTCTAGGTGACAGAGCAAGATTCTGTCTCCAAAAAAAAAAAAAATTCATAAAGAATGCAGTTGGATCCCTACCTCACACCATATATAAAAAATAACACAATGGATTTGAGACCTAATTGAAGAGCAAAACTATAAAACTCTTAGATAAAAACACTGATGTATGTCTGGTCTCTTAGATGTAACATCAGAAGCAAAAGAAACATAAAAAAAGACAAACTAGGCTTCATAAAATTTAAAATTTTTGTGTTTTAAAGGATACTGTCAAGTAAACTAAAAGACAATCTAGAGTGTCAGAAAATATATGCAAATCATATCTGATATGGGACCTTTTTCCAGCACATATAAAGAACTCCTACAACTCAACAATAAAAGGAAAACCCTACTAAAACAATGGACAAAGGATCTGAATAGACGTTTCCTCAAAGATGTGTAAATGTCCAATAACCAAGTAAAAATATGCTAATCATTAGCAATTAGCATTAGCAATTGTGTCAAAAACACAATGAGCACTCATTTTACATATACTACGATGGCTAGAATCAAGAACATAAGTGTTGACAAGAATGTGGAGAAACTGCAACTATCATAGCTGGTAGTAAGTAAAACGGTATAGTCACTTTGGAAAACAATCTGGCAGCTCCTCGAAAAGTTAATCATAGATATTTATGAGGCAGAAATTATACTCCAATTTTCTGCAATAAAAATGAAAACGTATATCCATACTAAAATGTTACACAACTGTTCATAACAGCAATATTCATAACATCAAAAAGTGTTTCCACCAACTGATAAAATGTGATATAGCCACACAATGGAATATTATTTGGCAACGAAGAGGAATGGAGGGCTGATGTATGATACAGCAAAAATCAACCTTTAAAATATTATGTTAAGATAAGAGAGTAAAAAACGAAAGGTCACTTTTTGTATAATTCCATTTATATGAAATGTCCTGAATAAGTAAATCCATAAAAACAAAATAGTTGCTGCCTTGAACTGGGAGGAGTGAGTGTTTTGGGGTTCCTTTTCAGGTGACAAAAATGTTTTAAAATGAAATAGTAGTAAGGGTTGTATAACTGTGAATATAGTAAAAATTACCAAACTGTGCATTTGTAAAGGGTGAATATGTATTTGAATTATACATCTCAATAAAACTCTCATTAAAAAAATTAAGAAGACATCTAGGTTCAGATCTGTTATGTAAACAGCTTGGAAATCATCACTCTCATCCTCACAAGAAAAAGGCGGGACAACTGAAAAATCAACTACTCCTAAATGCATTGGAAAACTGAGTTCACAGGTTACAACACCTCCAGAAAAACTGAAGAAACATGTGAATATAGACATATGGAGCTATATTTAATCTGTAGCCAATAACTGGAACGAACACTTTAAAGGTAATTAGCAAGCTACTAGAGACTGAGAGTGAACTAACCTCAGCTTTAACTCATGAGGGCTCAGTCTTAAGGAAGAATATAAGTGACATAAGGAGCTCCACCAAAGAAGTAAAATTTTAAAATAAGCAACAATTAACAAGTATAATGAGTAAGAAGCAAATATAGGGCCAGGTGCAGTGGCTCACACCTGTAATCCCAGCATTCTGGGAGGCTGAGGTAGGTAGATAATTTGAGGTCAGGAGTTTGAGACCAACCTGACCAACATAGTAAAACCCCATCTCTAATAAAAATATAAAATTAGCCAGGCATAGTGGTGCACACACCTGTAATTCCAACTACTCAGGAGGCTGAGGCAGGAGAATCTCATGAACCCAGAAGGCAGACGTTACACTAAGGTGAGATCGCACCACTGCACTCCAGCCTGGGTGACAGAGCAAGACTCTGTCTCAAAAAAAAAGAAAAAAAAAAAAAAAAAAAAAAAAAACACAAATATGGTAAACACTAAAATCCAACTTTAACAATATGTTTTCTTATTAGAGTAGGCTTTTATAGAGTAAAATCCCCTCCACCTTGGGTAGGGGAAAGGGAAAAGCAACCATTTTAAAATCTAACCTAGAGGAAGAAAAGAACAATAATTTCAGCCCCCTCCAACCTTCCTGACAGAAGAGGAAAAAAAAAAAGACTTAAGAAATTCTTCTGAAGATCACAGTTCAGGAACTCTGGTCCACTAAAAAACCCAACAGATTTCATCATAAGATTACGGAACACTTCTCCTCTCTGCTATCTATGACCACATAAAACAGGGCTCCAATATAACAGATTACAACTAAGCTACAAGAAATAGACTTTATTAATAAAAGGAAACCCAAAACAACAAGGAAGACAAAAACCAGGGAAGTAGAGGAAAATAAAGTCTTTTATAGCTACAAACAATACAAACACCTTAATGAACATTAAACACAGCCTAACTCCTAGCCAAATAAACCTAAAATCTCACACTAAATACCTATTTACCTGAATTTCTACTACTCAGTAAGTCATGTCCAGATTTCAACAAAAAATTGCAAGGCATGTAATAGGCAAGGAAAAAATCTGAAGAGACAAAGCAAGTATCAAAACCAAACTCCGATAAGGTAGATTTTGAATGATCAAACTGGAAATTTTAAATAACTCATTAATATGCTAAAGGGTATGAGAAAGAATCAAAACTCTAGAAATAACATTAACACAAATAATGCCTTTGATGGGTAATCAGACTGGAAAAAAAAAATCGGTGAGCTTGAAAAAAACCATCTGGAACACAGTGTTTGAGAACATGGAACAATTATAAAATGTGAAAAATATTCATAATAGTAATGCTAGAAGGAGAAGAAACAAAGAAAATGAAGTATTTCAAGTAATAAGGGTTGATAATTTTCCAAAATTAACGACACATACCCCAAACTGCAAATCCAGACAGCTAAGAGAACCAAGTATAAAAACATCAACACTTCATGTTCAAACCTAGGCCAAAGACAAAGAGTAAATCTTGAAAGAAATCGGGGAAAAAAACAAAACAAAAACACCTTATAGGAAAGAAGGGTAAAAAATTATAGCAGATTTCTCTTCAGAAAGCATGTAAGCAAGGAGAGATTGGAGTGAAATATTTAAGTGTTGGAGGAAAAAACCCACCAAGCTAGGATTTAACATACTGAAAAATCATCTCTCAAAAGTGAAAGATTAAGACTTTATCAGACAAACAAAAACAGAGGGAACTTGTACAAGAAATGTTAAAAATTCTTCAGAGAAAAGGAAAATGATATAGATGAGAAAACAGAATACTCAAGGAATAAATGAAGACACAATCTTTTATTTTTCTTAATCTTAATTGATCATATAGATAAGTATTCAAACTATTAATAGTAACTATCTTGGGTTAACTGTAGTTTATGGATAAGTGAAATGAGTGACAGCAATGTTATAAGGGACAGGAAGGAGGAGTTGGTTATATTCTGTTATAAGGTACCTGCACTATCTGTGAAGCAGTTTAAGTGATATTTAAAAATGAACTTAGATGAGCTCTGCCTAAGACAAACTCTAGGGAAACTACTAAAAAATCTTTGTAAAGAAGTACAATTTATATCTTAAATAGGAGAGAAAAAGGGAATCATATACAATGCTCAATTAAAATTAGACAATGGGCTAGGTATGCTAGCTCAGGCCTGTAATCCCTTTGAGAGGCCAAGGCAGGAGGATCACTTTAGCCCAGGGGTTCAAGACCAGCCTGGCCTACATGGTGAAATCCCATCTCTATAAAGAATACAAAAAATTAGCCAGGTGTGGTGGTATGCCCTTATAGTTGCAGCCACTTGGGAGGCTGAAGTGAAAGAATCTCTTGAGTCCAGGAAGTCAAGGCTGCAATAAGCCTAGATCATGCCACTGCACTCTAGTCTGGGTGACAGAGGGAGATCTTTGGAAGAAAGGAAAGGAAAGGAAAAAGGAAAGGTGAAAGAAGAAAAAGGGGAGAGGAGGGGGAGGAGAGGGGAGGGGAACGGGGGAGGGGAGGGAGGGGAGAGGAATAAAGTAAAATTTTAAAATAAGCAACAAAGAACAACAAGTATAATGAGTAAGAAACAAATATGGCAGACACTGAAATCCAACTTTAACAACACTTTTGGCCAGACACAGTGGCTCACGCCTATAATCCTAGCACTTTAGGAGGCTGAGGTGGGCAGATCATGAGGTCAGAAGTTCGAGACCAGCCTGACCAACATAGTGAAACCCCGTCTCCACTAAAACTGCAAAAATTAGCCAGGTGTGGTGGTGCACACCTATAGTCCCTTGGGAGGCTGAGGCAGGAGAATCGCTTGAATCTGGGAGGCGGCGGAGGTTGCGGTGAGCTGAGATCACACCAATGCACTCCAGGCTGGGCAACAGAGTAAGACTCCGCCTCAAAAAATTAAAAAAAAAAAACAACAATACTTTCAATGTGACTGGTCTAAATATACCAACTAAAAGACAGAACTGACAGAGGGAATAAAAAGTAAGACCCAAATATATGTTGCCTACAAGAAATTCACTCTAAAGACACAGATTAAAGGAATGGAGAAATACATACAATGCCAGCACTGATTAAAAAGCAGCTGGACTAGTTAGTTATATATTAATTTCAAAGCAGAATTCAGGACAAGGAAAATTATCAGAGATAAACAGGAATATTACATAATGATAAAGGATCAATTCTGAAACAAGATGTAAAAATCTGTAATGTGCCTGAGCCTAACAACAAAGTGTAAAAAGATGTGAGACAAAATCTGATGGAACTACAAGCAGCAGCAGTTAACTCCACAGTTACAACTGAAGATATCAACAGCCCTCTATCAGTAATTGTCAGACACAAAGGCAGAAAACCAGTAAAGTCAAACTGAAAAGTATCATCAATCAACTGGATTCCACTGACATTTATAGTATACTTTATCCAATAATCACAGAACACATCTTCTTCTTCACAAAAACATTCACCAAAACAGATCACATTCTGGGACATAAGACACACCTTAACTAAAGTCATACAAACTATGCCCTCAGACTTTAATGGAATTAAACTAGAAATCAACAAAAGAAAGATGGTTGAAATATCCACAAGTATCTGGAGATTAAACAATGCATTTTAACATAACACATCAGTCAAAGAAGTCTAAAGAGAAATTTAAAAATATTTTGAACTAAATGAAAACTTATAAAAAATTGTGAATGCAGTGAAAGCAGTGCCTACAGAGAAATTTATAGCACCGAACGTCATGGTGATCTAAAATCAACAATTTAACTTTCCACCTTAGGAAACTGGACCAATAAAGACAATATAGACCTAGAGAAAGAAGAAGAAATGATAAATAGAGGAGACAGTAATGAAATTTTTTTTTTTTTTTGAGACAGAGTTTCGCTCTTGTTACCCAGGCTGGAGTGCAATGGCACGATCTCGGCTCACCGCAACCTCCGCCTCCTGGGTTCAGGCAATTGTCCTGCCTCAGCCTCCCGAGTAGCTGGGATTACAGGCACGCGCCACCATGCCCAGCTAATTTTTTGTATTTTTAGTAGAGACGGGGTTTCACCATGTTGACCAGGATGGTCTCGATCTCTTGACCTCGTGATCCACCCGCCTCGGCCTCCCACAGTGCTGGGATTACAGGCTTGAGCCACCGCGCCCGGCCAGTAATGAAATTTAAAATAAGAAAATTTCTAAAAAGTCAACAAAATTAAAAGCCAGTTCTTTAAAAAGATCAATAAAATGGATAAACCTATAGCCAGGATACCCAAGAAAAAAGACACGAATTATTAATACCAAAATCAAAGACATAAGAAACTATTAATGCCAAAATCAAAGATATAAGAAACTATTATTACCAGTAATAATATCAATACTGATCCCACAGACATTAAAAAAAGAAACATTTATAAATAACTTTATGCCCACAAATTTGGTGAGTTAGATGAAATGGATTTCAAGGCAATTCCTTGAAAGACATAATCTAACAAAACTCACACAAGGAGAAACTGAAAATCTGAGTATGCCTCTATAGATTAAAAAAATTTAAATCAGTAATTAATAACCTTTACAGAAATGAGAAAGAAGAGGCAGAACTCTGGTAACTAGATACAATTTGTAGATGCAAAATAAACTCCATCCACTGAAAGAGCCTAGAAGCAATGATACCCAGTAGTAGCAAGCACACCCATAAAAAAATTTATTAAATAAAATTCAAGAATATTTGTTGCATAATGTTTGTCCTCAGAGTATATCCAGTAGGAGTGTACCACATATTGTGTTCAAAAGATATCTGCATTCACTCTCTCTTTTTTTCAATGTGGGTATCTGTAACACCTAAATAAAAACATAGGCTCAGAGAAAAAAATAATAGCAACGATAGCCTTCCCAAAAAACACAAACACTGGGCCCAGATAACTTCAGGGTAATCCCAACCAAACACGTAAGGAAGAAATAACACAACTGTCTCCAATCTCTTCCAGAAAATACACTCAGAGGGAACACTAAGTCATTCTGAGTCTAGCATTACCCTAATGTAAAAGCCAAATAAAGACATTACAAGAAGGAAAAACTACAGACCAATAGCTCTCATGAACACAGATGCAAACATCTTCAATAAAGTATCAGCAAATCAAATCCAACAATGTGTAAAAAGAACTGTATCTCCTTTAAGTCTAGAGCACTAAAATAAATTAATTAAATTAAAAAAAAAAAAAAAGACCATACTCAAGGACTAAGTGGGACTTATCTTACGTATGCAAGGCTGGCTCAAAAAAAAATCAATTAATGTAATCAATCACATCAAGAAGCTACAGAAGAAAAAATTCACATGATCAGATCAATATGCAGAAAACGCATCTGACAAAATCCAACACCATTCATAATAAAAACTCTCAGTAAACTAGGAATGGGGGGAGCTTCCTCAACCTGATAAAGAACATCTACAAAAAACCCACAGCTAGAAGCCTACTTAGTGGCTAAAAACTAGATGCTTTCTCTTTAAGACCAGGAACAAAGTAAAGATGTTTTCTTTTACTGCTCATATTCAACATCATAGGGGAAGTCCTAGCTAATGCAGTTAGACAAGAAAAGGAAATAAAAGGTACACGAATTGAGAAAGAAAAAAAAAACTTACTTTTGTAGCTGAAAAGATTGTTTATGTAGACAATATCAAAGAATTGACAGAAAAAAAACCTCTTTAAAAAAATAAGCAATTATAGCAAGGTGGCAGTATTCAAGATTAATATGCAGAAGTCAATTTACTATGCACCATCAATGAACTGGAATTTGAAATTCTACAAACAATACCACTTATATTAGCACCAACAAAAAGGAAATTATTGGTATAAATCTAACAAATATGTACAAAATTGATACCATGAGAACTATAAAACTGCTGAAATAATTGAAGAAAAGTTAAAGAAATAGAAAAATAGCCCATGTTCATGGACAGGAAGAGTCAGTATTTTCCAACTTGATCCATAGATTCGGCGTAATTCCAATCAAAATCCCAGCAAGTTATTTTACAAATATTAAAAAACTGATTGTAAAATTTAGATAGAAAGGCAAAGATCCTGAATAGAAAATAATGCTAAAGAACAAAGAGAATTTTACTTCAAGACTAAACCTCAAGACCTACTGGAAAGCTACAGTATCAAGAGAGCATGGTATTGGCAAAAGTATACACACAGATCAATGAAACAGAATAGAGTCCAGAAACAGACCCACAAAAATACTGATCTTGTATTTGTCAACTGATCTTGACAAAACAGCAAAAGAGATACAATGAGGAAAATGTATCTAGATATAGACTTTACACCTTTCAGAAAAAAATTCAACTCAAAATGAACCACAGACCCAAAAGTAAAATACAAAACTATAAACATAGGAAAACACAGGAAAAACATAAACATAGGACATAGAAAATTTAGGTAACCTTTGGTTCAGCAATGACTTTTTAGACACAAAACCAAAAGCAAGAACTATGAAAAGCAAGAACTATGAAAGGAAAGAAATAGTAAATAGGCCTCATAAAAAATTAAAAACTACTGTTCTGTGAAAGACACTATTAAGAGAACAAAAAGATAAGTCACACACTGGAAGCAAGTATTTGCAAAACACATATCTGATAAAGGACCTTTATATATTCAACAAATCAAACAATTAAAAATTGGGCAAAATCTCTGGATAGACATTTCACTAAAGATGATCTACAAACGACAAACATATGAAAAGATGCTTAACATATATCACTGGGGAAACGCAAATTAAAACAATAATGAGATACCCCTAAACACCTATTATAATGACTAAAATCCAAAAACCTGACATATCAGTTGCTGATGAAGATGGATGTGGTATAAAAGGAATTTTCATTCATTGTTGATGGGAATGCAAAATGGTACAGCCACTTTGGAAGATGGTTTGGCAGTTTCTTACAAAGGTAAACACAGTCTTACCATATGATTTAGCAATCACACTCCTAGGCGTTTACTCAAACAAGGTGAAAATTCACAGCCATACAAAAACTTGGACACAATTATCTGTGGCAACTTATTCATAAATGACAAAATCTCGAAGCAACTAAGAAGTCCCTCAATAGGTGACTGGACTATCATACTATGGTACATTCATAGAATGGAATATTATTTAGTGACAAAAAGTAATGAACTATTAGGCCATGAAGAAATACATATTAGTCTTAGATGTTCATTGCTAAGCGAAAGAAGCCAGTCTAAAAAGGCTATGTACTATATGATTCCAATTACAGGTGTTGATCGACTTACGACCTATGCAACTTACGACCATTTGACTTTACGACCACCATTGCTAGTCACGAATTCTCCGCGTCTGGCAGCACAAACGTTGCCCAGTTGGGCGTACGACTGTGCGGACCAGCTTCCAGCAGCACTACCATCTCCACGTGCATATAGCCTACTCAACTTACGACCAAATCGTGTTACGACTGGTCTGTCGAAACCAATCATGGTCGTAAGTTGAGCACTAGCTGTATACAAAACTCTTTTATAAAAGGAAAACTATGGAGACAGCCAAAAGACCAATGGGTGCCATGAGTCTGCGGATGGAGGGAAGAGGAGAGAAGGAAAAAGGGTGAATAAATGGAGGACAGAGGATTTTTAGTCAGTGAAACTGTTCTGTACGACTCTTTGGATATATGACATCATGCATTTGCCAAAACTCACAGAACTGTACAAAAGAAGAGTGAACCCTTATATAATCTATGGACTTTAAGTTAATAATTTA
Source organism: Sapajus apella (assembly GCF_009761245.1). NCBI lineage: Eukaryota > Metazoa > Chordata > Mammalia > Primates > Cebidae > Sapajus > Sapajus apella. Next base: position 11,133,992 of record NW_022437003.1, on the reverse strand, counting down.
ACAATATTGGTTCACCAATTATAACAAATGTTCCACGCTAATGCCACACTAAATGCCACAGACATTTGTGTGCAAGTTTTTGTGTGGCCGTAAATGTTCACCTTGTTTGAGTAAATGTCTAGGAATGTGACTGCTAAATCATATGGTAAGACTGTGTTTACCCTTGTAAGATTTTCTTAAGAGAAACTGGGTGTGGGAAATGTGGACATATGGGAGGGAACTCTCTTATCTGTTTTTCTGTAAACGTAAAACTAGTCTAAAAACCAAAGCATATTAATTAGGGGAATAAAAACACAGTAAACAAATATAAAGGGAAAAAAAGTTAGAAGACATATCCCAACATATATAACAAACAATTATACATTTAATATACAATATGCTTAAAAATATTGAGAAAATAAGTTCTCACAAAACGCTGTCTGTGAATGTTTACAGCAGCTGTACTCATAATTATATAAACTGGAAACAACCCAAAGTCCCTCTGCTGGGAAGAGATGAATAAACTTATATCCTTACAATGGAATACTACTCAGTAATAAAAAGTAACAAACTACTGGTATAAGCATCATTATGGATTAATCTAACAAGTATTATGCTAAGTGAAAGAAGTTAGTCTCGAACCTTACATACTGGTAGGTGCAGTGGCTCCTGCCTATAATCCCAGCACTTTGGGAAGCTGAGGTGGGTGGATCACTTGAACTCAGGAGTTCCAGACCAGCCTTGCCAACAATGTAAAACTCCGTCTCTACTAAATATACAAAAATTAGCTGGGTGTGGCATTGTGGAAGATCCAAGATGGCCGTTTAGGAACAGCTCAGGATGGCAGCTCCCAGTGAAAGCGCAGATGGTGATTGGACGCCGCATTTTTATTGCCCACAGACCAGGAGATTCCCAGGCGGAGGAGCCCCATGGGTCACCAGCACAGCTGCTTTGCCCCATGCGGCTGCTTTGTTGGTGCCCCGGGACGGCGGTTGTCCATACAAAATACACTGGTCCGGGTGCCCCTTTAGCTGGCGATTGGAGCCCTGGGAAGTCACCCATTCATCTGATTAAAAAGGGGACTGAACAGGGAGCCAGGCCAAGAGATTCCTGGGCAAAAAAAGGGCCACGAATCTCAGCACCGCCATTTAAGCCGGCGGCTCACCGCATGGGAAATCACACAGATCCCAGCGCCTTTGCAACAGGCAACTGGAACACCTGGGAGAGAGTCAACTATTCAACTGAAAAAAAAAAAAAAAGACTCTGAGGCAGGGAGGCAGATGATCAGGCTCAGCTGGTCCCACCCCCACAAAAGAACAGCAATCAGAAACTCTCTGGATTGAGAGTTTCACAGCAAGCGCAGCTGAACCCGGGACAGTCCAGCTCCATGGGGGAAGGGTGTCCGCCATTACTGAGACACTCCACCGCTACGGAGGTAGTCCGCCATCACTGAGGCAGCCTGCCATTGCCAAGGCAACCTGCCATTGCTGAGGCTGCCTGCCGTTGCCAAGGCAACCTGCCATTACAGAGAGAGTCCGCCAATACTGAGGTGGGCCACCATTGCCTAGGCAGTTCTAACTACACCCATATAAACAGGATTGCAGGGAAGTTCACTGGCAGCTGGACGGAGCCCACAGCAGCTCAGCAAAGCCTCTGCAGGCAGTCAGTGACTAGGCTGCATCCTTGCTGGTCAGGGCAACCCTGAAAAAAAAAGGCAGCAGCACAACAGAAACTCATAAATAAAGCCCTAACTCCCTGGGACAGAGCACCTGGAAACAAAAAGTGGTTTATGAGTTCTGCTGCAGCAGACATAAACGTACCTGCCCAGCAGCTCTGAATGAACAACAGAGCTCACAGCTCAGCACTTGAGCTCCTATAAAGGACAGACTGTCTCCTCAAGCAGCTCCCTGACCCCTGTATATCCAAAGAGTCACCTCATAAAGGAGAGATCAGACTGACATTTGGCGGGTATCCTTCTGGGACAAAGATACCCAAAGAAGAAACTGGTAGCAACCCTTTCTGTTCTGCAGCTGCTGCAGGTGATTCCCAGGAAAGCAAGGCCTGTAGTGGACCTCGGCAGTCCTACAGCAGAGGGGCCAGACTGTTAGAAGGAAAACTAAGAAACAGGAATAACTTGATCATCAACAAACAGAAACCACTCAGAGACCTAATCTGAAAGTCAGCAACTACAAAGACGACAGGTAGATAAATCCATAAAGATGGAAAGAAACCAGCGCAAAAAGGATGAAAACACCCGAAACCAGAACACCTCTCCTCCTACAAGGGATCACAACTCCTCACCAGGAAGGGAACAAGGCTGGATGGAGAATGAGTGAGATGAAATGACAGCATCAGGCTTCAGAAGGTGGGTAGTAAGAAACTTCTGTGAGCTGAAAGAACATGTTCTAACCCAATGCAAACAAACAAAGAACCTTGAAAAAAGATTTGATGAAATGCTAACGAGAATGGACACTTGGAATACAAATGAATTGATGGAGCTGAAAAACACAACATGAGAACTTCACGAAGCATGCACAGGTTTCAACAGCCGAATTGACCCAGCAGAAAAATGGATATCAGAGGTCGAAGATTAAATCAATGAAATAAAACGAGAAGGCATGATTAGAGAAAGAAGGGTAAAAAGGAATGAACAAAGTCTCCAAGAAATGTGGGACTATGGGAAAAGACCAAATCTACGTTTGATAGGTGTACCTGAATGCGACGAAGAGAATGAATCCAAGCTGGAAAATACTCTTCAGGATATTATCCAGGAAAACTTCCACAACCTAGTAAGGCAGGCCAATATTCAAGTCCAGGAAATACAGAGAACACCACAAAGATATTCGTCAAGAAGAGCAACCCAAAGGCACATAAACGTCAGATTCACCAGGGTTGAAATGAAGGAGAAAATGGTAAGGGGAGCCAGAGAGAAAGGTCGGGTTACCCACAAAGGGAAGTGCATCAGACTCAGGGCAGATCTTTCAGCAGAAACCCTACAAGCCAGAAAAGAGTGGGGGCCGATATTCAACATCCTTAAAGAAAAGAATTTTCAATCCAGAATTTCATATCCAGCCAAACTAAGCTTCACAAGTGAAGGAAAAATAAAATCCTTTGTGAGCATGCAAGTACTCAGAGATTTCATAACCACCAGGCCAGCTTTACAAGAGCTCCTGAAAGAGGCTCTACACATAGAAAGGAATAACCAGTACCAGCCACTCCAAAAACATACCAAATGGTAAAGAGAATCAACACAATGAAGAATCTGCATCAACTAACGGGCAAAACAGCCAGCTAGCATCAAAACGGCAGGATCAAATTCACACATAAGAATATTAACCCTAAATGTAAATGGAATAAATGCCCCAATCAAAAGAAACAGACTGGCAAATTGGATAAAAAGCCAAAATCCATCAGTATGCTGTATCCAGGAAACCCATCTCACATACAAGGATATACAAAGGCTCAAAATAAAGGGATGGAGAAGATTTACCAAGCAAATGGAGACCAAAAAAAAGCAGGAGTTGCAATTCTCATCTCTGATAAAACAGACTTTAAAGCAACAAAGATCAAAAGAGACAAAGAAGGACATTACATAATCGTAAAAGGATCAATGCAACAAGAAGAGCTAACGATCCTAAATATATACACACCCAATACAGGAGCACCCAGATACATAAGGCAAGTGCTTAATGACTTACAAAGAGACACAGACTCCCATACAATAATAGTGGGAGACTTTAACACCCCATTGTCAATATTAGACAGATCAACCAGACAGAAAATTAACAACGATATCCAGGACTTGAACTCAGACCTGGAACAAGCAAACCCATTAGACATCTACAGAGCTCTCCACCCCAAATCCACTGAATATACATTCTTCTCAGCACCACATCACACCTACTCTAAAATTGACCACACAATTGGGAGTAAATCACTCCTCGGCAAATGCAAAAGAACAGAAATCATAACAAACAGTCTCTCAGACCACAGTGCAATCAAGTTAGAACTCAGAATTCAGAAACTAACTCAGAAACACACAGCTTCATGGAAACTGAACAACTTGCTCTTGAATGTTGACTGGATAAACAATGAAATGAATGCAGAAATAAAGATGTTCCTCGAAACCAACAAGAATGAAGACACAACATACCAGAATCTCTGGGACACATTTAAAGCAGTCTCTAGAGGAAAATATATAGCAATAAGTGCCCACATGAGAAGGAGAGATCTAAAATTGACACCCTATTGTCAAAATTGAAAGAGCTAGAGGAGCAACATCAAAAAAACTCAAAACCTAGCACAAGACAAGAAATAACATCAGAGCAGAACTGAAGGAGATAGGGACACAAAAAACCCTTCAAAAAATGAGTAAATCCAGGAGCTGGTTTTTCGAAAAGATCAACAAAATAGACCACTAGCCAGATTAATAAAAAAGAAAAGAGAGAATAACCAAATTGATGCAATAAAAAACAATAAAGGGATATCACCACAGATTCCACAGAAATTCAAACCATCATCAGAGATTATTACAAACAACTCTATGCACATAAACTAGTAAACCTGGAAGAAATGGATAAATTCCTGGATACTTGCCTCTTCCCAAGCCTAAACCAGGAAGAAGTCAAAACCCTGAATAGACCAATAACAAGGTCTGAAGTTGAGGTAGCAATTAAGAGCCTATCACCCAAAAAAAGCCCAGGTCCAGATGGGTTCACAGCCAAATTCTACCAGACATACAAAGAGGAGCTGGTACCATTCCTTCTGAAACTGTTCCAAACAATACAAAAAGAGGGAATCCTTCCCAAATCATTCTATGAGACCAACATCATCCTGATACCAAAACCCGGCAGAGACTCGACAAGAAAAGAAAACTTCAGGCCAATATCCATGATGAACATAGATGCAAAAATCTTCAATAAAATACTGGCAAGCCAATTGCAACAGCACATCAAAAAGCTTATCCACCATGATCAAGTAGGATTCATCCCAGGGATGCAAGGCTGGTTCAACATATGCAAGTCTATAAACGTAATTCACCACATGAACAGAACCAAAGACAAAAAGCACATGATTATCTCAATTGATGCAGAGAAGGCCTCCTTTGACAAAATTCCACAGCCCTTTATGCTAAAAACCCTCAATAAACTAGGTATTAACGGAACGTATCTCAAAATAATAAAAGCTATTTACAACAAACCAACAGCCAACATCATACTGAATGAGCAAAAACGGGAAGCACTCCCTTTGAAATCTGGCACTAGACAAGGATGCCCTCTCTCACCACTCCTATTCAATATAGTACTGGAAGTTCTTGCCAGAGCAATCAGGGAAGAAAAAGAAATAAAGGGTATTTAAATAGGAAAGGAGGAAGTCAAATTGTCTCTATTTGCAGACGACATGATTGTATATCTAGAACACCCCATTGTCTCAGCCCAAAATCTCCTGAAACTGATAAGCAACTTCAGCAAAGTCTCAGGATACAAAATCAATGTGCAAAAATCACAAGCATTCCTATACACCAATAACAGACTTAAAGAGAGCCAAATCAAGAACGAACTGCCATTCACAATTGCTACAAAGAGAATAAAATACCTAGAAATACAACTAACAAGGAACGTAAAGGACCTCTTCAAGGAGAACTACAGGCCACTGCTCAACGAAATAAGAGAGGACACAAACAGATGGAGAAACATTCCTTGTTCATGGTTAGGAAGAATCAATATCGTGAAAATGGCCATACTGCCCAAAGTAATTTACACATTCAACGCTATCCCCATCAAGCTACCAATGACCATCTTCACAGAACTGGAAAAAAACACCTTAAACTTCATATGGAACCAAAGGAGAACCTGCATAGCCAAATCAATTCTAAGCAAAAAGAACAAAGTGGGAGGCATCACACTACCAGACTTCAAACTATACTACAAGGCTACAGTAATCAAAACAGCATGGTACTGGTACCAAAACAGAGATATAGACCAATGGAACACAGCAGAAGCCTTGGAAGCAACACAACATGTCTACAACCATCTGATCTTTGACAAACCTGACAAAAGCAAGCAATGGGGAAAGGGTTCCCTGTTTAATAAATGGTGTTGGGAAAACTGGCTAGCCATGTGCAGAAAGCAGAAACTGGACCCCTTCCTGACACCTTACACTAAAATTAACTCCAGATGGATTAAAGACTTAAACATAAAACCTAACACCATAAAAACCATAGAAGAAAATCTAGGCAAAACCATTTAGGACATAGGTGTAGGCAAGGACTTCATGACCAAAACACCAAAACCATTGGCAACAAAAGCCAAAATAGACAAATGGGACCTAATCAAACTCCACAGCTTCTGCACAGCAAAAGAAACGTGAATTGCCAACCAACAGAATGGGAAAAAATTTTTGCAGTTTATTCATCTGACAAAGGGCTGATATCCAGAATTTACAAAGAACTAAAACAGATTTACAAGAAAAAAACAGACAAGCCCATTCAAAAGTGGGCGAAGGATATGAACAGATACTTTACAAAAGAAGAAGACATACATGAGGCCAACAAACATGAAAAAAATGCTCATCATCACTGGTCATCAGAGAAATGCAAATCAAAACTACACTGAGATACCATCTCATGCCAGTTAGAATGGCAATCATTAAAAAATCTGGAGACAATAGATGCTGGAGAGGATGTGGAGAAATAGGAACACTTTTACACTGTTGGTGGGAGTGTAAATTAGTTCAACCGTTGCGGAAGACAGTGTGGCAATTCCTCAAGGACCTAGAAATAGAAATTCCATTTGACTCAGCAATCCCATTACTGGGTATATATCCAAAGGATTATAAATCTTTCTACAATAAGGACACATGCACACAAATGGTCAATGCAGCACTGTTTACAATAGCAAAGACCTGGAACCAACCCAAATGCCCATCGATGATAGACTGGACAGGGAAAATGTGGCACATATACACCATGGAATATTATGCAGCCAACAAAAATGATGAGTTCATGTCCTTTGTAGGGACAGGGATGAACCTGGAAACCATCATTCTCAGCAAACTGACACAAGAGCAGAAAATCAAACACCGCATGTTCTTACTCATAGGCGGGTGTTGAACAATGAGAACACATGGACACAGGGAGGGGAGCACTACACACTGGGGTCTGTTGGGAGTAATAGGGAAGGGACAGCATGGGGTGGGGAGTTGGGGAGAGATAGCATGGGGAGAAATGCCAGATATAGGTGAAGGGGAGGAAGGTGGCAAATCACACTGCCATGTGTGTACCTATGCAACAATCTTGCATGTTCTTCACATGTACCCCAAAACCTAAAATGCAATTTAAAAAATTAATTAATTAAAAAAAAATAGCTGGGTGTGGTGGTGTGTGCCTGTAATCCCAGCTACTTGGGAGGCTGTGACAGGAGAATCACTTGAACCTGGGAGGCAGACGTTGGCAGTGAGCCGAGATTGTACCACTGGACTCCAGCATGGGCAACAGATCGAGACCCCATCTCCCCCCACAAAAAAAACGGTTACATACTGAATGACTCCATTTACATGCCATTTTAAAAAAAGAAACACTATAGGAAAAGAGAGTCATTCAGTGGCTGCCAGGAGTTAAATGTAAAAGGAAGATTAATGAAGGGATATAAAAGGGAAGTCCTTTAGTGGACTCCTTGCATTTGTCAAAACTCAGAACGATACAAACAAAAAAAAAAAGTTAACTTTACTGCATGTTAAAAATAAATTTTTGAAAAAGTACTGCAATAAAACATGAGTAACCTAAACAGGCACTTCAGGAAAACACACAGGCACATGAAAAGAAACACGAAAAATATTAGACCTCACTAGTTCTCAAGGTCTCCTTAAAATGGCAAACCCTTTTTCATTTAATACACTCTAAAGAAAATAATCATCGATATATCCAAAGGTAGATACAAGAATGTTCAATGAACATTCTTTTCATTCTATATGAAACTGAGACTAATCTTTATGTGCAAGAAAAAAGGACAGGTAACAAATCACTATATATGCATACATTAAAAGTATGTGGTACTTTTGCCTCCATCTCAAAATGGCCCCACGCAGGCCCTGTCCACTATACAAACTCAATGGCTGGAGGAAGACATGGTCCCGCAACTGAGAAGCCCTCAAACTCTGGCCAGGTCCTGTTAGAATCCTCAGAGTCTTAAAATCAAAACAAGTGTATAATGTCATTATAAATGCTGCTATAAAAATAGTATTTAATAAAATGAAAAAATGTAACACAATAATGGGGGAAAAGCATGTTATAAAACAGCTTGTACACTGCCCTCAAATTTTTATTGGAAATGTAACGACGTTTTCCAAAAAGGTAGATGTGACCCTTTTGAGTGAAGTAATTCCATTTTTAGCAGTTTCAAAAAGACTGGTAAGCTGAAGACATTTTTGTCCTATAGGATTGGAGCTGGCTTTTCATTTACAAGCTAACTCAGTTGACTGGTGCCTTATTTGAAACTCAAAAGCATTTTTATAAATGTAATTTCTTTACAAGAGTTTACTTATTTCAGAAGAAAATTCTAGTTACACTAAATGTTAGCTGCACAGTAAACATTAATCTAATGAGCATAATACCCTATCAAATTCCCTTCTTGTTTCATTTTAAAATTTCAAATTCTGAATAGTTTCTTCACGTATATAAGTTACTGACATGGCAAGAGGGAATTTTTTTTTTGTCGTACATGACCTAAAAATTACTTAATGCTTTTGAAATAAAATGTTTCATTTCTGCCAAATGGCATTATGAATATAAGACAAGAGCACAAAAAGTTCATTACTAAAGCAAGATATACTAGTATATGTATATCTATCTATTTCTATAAAGAAACTCAGGGCACTTGTCTGTAACTCACAAGTTACCAATCTTAAACATTTAAACATATGAACATACATCCATTTTCTTCTCACGTAAAAGAACAAACTCTAACGTCTTTCAACCATCAAAAGTGAAATGATAATAAAAGTGATACATACCAACTGGTGGTTCACATAATAGTGCTATAAAATTAAACTAAAAACATTCCATCAACAATTGTAGTCCAGGTGTGGTGGCTCAAGCCTATACCAGCACTTGAGGAGGCTGAGGTGGGCAGATCACTTGAGTCCAGCACTTCAAAACTAGCCTAGGCAACATGGGAAAACCCGTCTCTACGACAAATATAAAAAATTAGCCAGGCATAATGGCACGTGCCTGTAGTCCCAGCTACTCAGGAAGCTGAGGTGAGAGGATCACCTAAGCCCGGGAGTTCAAGGCTGCAGTTAACGGTGATCACTGCACTCCAGCCTGGGCAACACAATGAGACCTTATCTCAAGAAACAATTACAGATGCTCCTGTGAAAATATTTCAATCAAGTTATGTATTTGATACGTATTTCAGGGTTTAAAAAATGTAATCACCATCTAAAAGATATGAGAACTTATGGAAAATAATGAAGAACCAAAGAGGAAGCAATTGTTGAGAAAGCTATGCCTGAAAGATTATTAACACAGAAATTATTTGACCGAGTAAACAGACAAAATTTCAATTTGACTTCTTAAAAAGTTTGCTGGCCAGGACTAGCACCTTCTTAGAGACAGCAAAGGGCTCACAGGAGTATGTCTTCCATATACAAACCAACAAATCCAGAGCCTATAGCCAAAACCACCTTCTTATCTAATGCTCACATACGAAGCCAGTTATTTCCTGCCCTAAATCATTCCAGAGTCAGGTACCAGGCAATTAGAAACAACCACTTCTACAGCTCAAAGCCTGCAAGAATTATCCACACTGGTCAATCATCAACTGTTTACCCTGCCCTCCCCTGCCTTTCCCAGGAAACTCCAGTAAAGACTCTGGCCTGAACTTTTCCATGGCTCCTGTCTTCTGCTTCCTGACTAAAACCTGGTGCTGACCAGGAGCGATGGCTCACGCCTGTAATCCGAGCACTTTGGGAGGCCAAGGCGGGCAGATCATGAGGTCAAGGATCGAGACCATATTGGCCAACATGGTGAAACTCCATCTCTGCTAAAAACACAAAAATTAGCTGGGCGTAGTGGCGTGCACTTTTAGTCCCAGCTACTTGGGAGGCTGAGGCAGGAGAATCACTTGAACCTGGGAGGTGGAGGTCGCAGTGAGCCGAGATCACAACACTGCACTCCAGTCTGGCAACAGAGTGAGACTCTGTTTCAAAAAACCCAAAAAATCTGGTGCTCCCCCTGTGTCCCTGTGTGGCATGCAGTGACCCTCTCTGAGACCTGTGAGTATAATAAAATTCTTCCTTCTAAGCCTTATTCTCATCTCCCCTGCAGCTGCACAGACTTTACCATACCATATCCAACACCCACATTCTTAGAACAACCACTATTAATATACAAAAGAAATTTAAGTATATGCATGCTCAAAATATTACAAAGTGAAATACTACTCACCAGATGATTATCTGAAACAATGAAATTAAGGTAAGAAACTTAAGTAACAGAAAACAGAAATCCTTTTTCAGTATTACTATTCAAACCTAGAACATTTCACTTTATCATCTGTAATTTTTTTTTAATTGTTCCAATTCTAATTCTATGCTGACAGTAAGGCAGCTACTTATCTCTCTATATATATACTGTACCTTCTCTACCACTTTCTTCCCAAAGCATAAAGAATCACAGAAATTAGTTCTTGCCTCTGGGAAGTTCACAATAACATATATCAACCCTTCAGCTGCACCTTTCTCCCATTACCTCTCAAAGAGCTATAAAAATATAAATATACAATACCTTAAATTAAGGCCTGGCTATATTTACTAAGATGGGTTTCAAGTACCTATTCATTTATCCTGCCTTTTAACGATTAAGACAGTAAGACTCTAAAAACAAGAAAAGCATATTAGTTTGAGAGTTCCTCTGACAATTCTTTGTCAAATAATTCCATCTGTAGTAAATTACTGTACTACAACAATAAAACACAAAATAACGTGGTTTCCTGACTTGTTAAACTGTTATGGTGTTAAATGTAAAGAAAAATAATCTATCACATGTATAAAACAACATATTCTACTTTCACTCAATAGACAAGAAATTATTTATGTTTCTAATACACTGACATTTCTGGTTAATAAAATTATTTATATTGTAATACATATTTAAAATCTTATTTTCAAAATATCCCTATAAAATTAATAAACAATAAAAAGTAGCAACTTTAAATCACACAAGTAAGTTCAGAAGAAACTGATTTACATTTAAATTCTATAAACATTACAGGTTCTACTTGTACTTGTACCAAATGAGGTGTATCTATAAAACTATGGAGACTGAGATGTGTTTTACTGTTTTGTTTTTCAACAATATTTCTCTTCACAAGTGAAAATTTAAAACTTAAAATTAACACTGGATTAAACTAACAACTTAAAATTTACACTGGATGTTTAAGACTTTTTCACAGGAAGTCTCCAATTTTTAATATAAATTGGTCAAAAAATAGTGCTTTTATTTACCTAAGGATTAGAATTTCAAGAATAAAGAAAAGCTAAACAGAACATAAAAGAACAGACTCCACAAGAAAAGAGAAAAGAGAATGGAGGAAATTTTCAAAATAACGAAGTCAGTCAAGTGTTACAGCTCTTTAAGAATTTCTCTAGCAGGCTTTCCAGTTTTTAACCAGAAAACCCTTCCAAAAAATAAAATAATAAAAGAAATTAGTCAAGGAAGATCCAAAATACATTCATAATTAGAGCCCCTAAAAAACAAACACACGTAATGAAACAGAGCAAATATGAAAAACAACATACAAAAACATTTTCTGGAATAAAACACTTGAACCTACTATTTAAGGTCATACCAAGATCAACACCAAGATAGATACAAGCAATGGTTCTTTAAAGAAAATCTTTCAGGTATCCAAGCAAATGAGCAAATTTCTTGCAAAAGAAAAAAATGGCTTAAGACCTTGAAAATGTCCAGGGAGCTCATAAGAAAACATGTTGGGCACAGTGGCTCACGTATGTAATCCCAGCACTTTGGGAAGCTGAGGGGGGAGGATCCCCCAGGAGTTCAAAACCAGCCTGAGCAACACAATGGGACCCTGTCTCAACAAAAATAAAAATTAAAAAGTTAGCTGGGCATAGGGTGCACACCTGTAGTCCCAGCTACTTAGGAGGCTGAGGCTTCTGTGAGCCACGATTGTGCCACTGCCCTCCAACCTGGGCAACTAAGTGAGAGTCTGTCTCAGGGGAAAAAAAAGAAAAAAAAAAAAAACATAAGCCAGGGGTTTTACATCCAACCAAATCTTCAAATATAACGGGTATAATGGTTACAAATAGTTTGAACCAAAAGGACTTAAAGAATATTGTTCTCATGAGCTCTCCAGTAGAATGTGAGCTTCAGACAACCAAAAAATCCTAAAAGCATCTTTGGGATAAGGTCTGGTGATAAGTACCGAATATAATTTAGAACTAACACTAAATGATCAGAATAAAGGAAACAGTGTAGTGTATGCAAATGTTGTATGCTTGTAAAATATAGATATAAAACAATTAACAAAAGAGAGTTTACAGAAAAAGTAAACGACTGATACACTCAACTACCTGGATGAGCATCACATCATCATGCTAAGTGAATTCAAAATAGCCATACTCAAAAGGTTACACTTATATAACATTCTGGCTTCAGAAGGCAAAACTATAGGCACAGAAGAGAGATCAGTGGTTGTGAGGAGTTAGGGGTGGGGGGAGGGTTTGAGATAAAGGGGCAATGAGAGAATTTGGGGAGGTGAAAGAACTGTTGTATATCTCAATTGCGGTGGTTGTTATGTAATTCTATTTGTCAAAACTCACAACTATAAACTGAAAAAAATGTATTTTACTACGTTAATAAATAATAAATTTTAAATGCAAAGAAAACCACAGATGCTGAAAAAAGGGAAGAAAAGATGCATAAGAGGTTACTAGCTAATTTCATTATTGCTCACAATACGAGAGTACTTTAAAAGGAGAGGATTGTATGTATTAGTATAAATGTACCTCTCTCAATGTAAAAATATACTAGCCCTCTCCAAAAAAGAGAAAATAGATAATATTAAAAAAAGCAAAAGCAACAAAAATGTTTCGAATTTCCTTTCAATACCATCCCCATTTAACCACTTCCTTTAGTGTCATCAGCTACTTGTGATATCTCTTCAAAGTTTCTGATGGCACACTTGCTTAAAAACCAAAAACTAATGAAAATAGTTACCTGAGAGGGAGGGGAAGAAAAAAAATGCCATGAACCTTCTGTGAAGTGCTTGTCTTTTCTTTCTTTTTTTTTTTTGAGAGTCACGCTGTCACCCAGGCTGAAGTGCAGTGGAGCAATCTTGGCGCACTGCAACCTCTGCTTCCTGGATTCAAGTGATTCTCCTGCCTCAGCCTCCCAAGTAGCTGGAATTACAGGCACGCCACACCACGCCTGGTTAATTTTTGTATTTTTAGTCGAGATAGGGTTTCGCCATGTTGGCCAGGCCAGTCTCAAACTCCTGACCACAGGTGATCTGCCCACCTCGGCCTCCCAAAGTGCTGGGATTTCAGGCTTGAGCCACCACACCTGGGCCAAGTGCCTTCTTAAACCGTCTTAGTTTGGAACAATGTAAATGTTTTACATAATTAAAGAAAATAAAAATTTAAAAATCAGTCCCTAAGAATGGAAGACAATTTTAAATAAGTTGTAACTAGAAACATATCAAGTTGGTGGCAGAAATACAGAAAAAAGAATTATTTCAAGTGACTTTACATATCGATCCCTAATGGGATATATTCTGAAGACCAAAGCAAAATAAAAAAAGCCGCAAAAAATACATACAGGTATTGATCGATTTACGACCTATGCAACTTACGACCATTCGACTTTACGACCACAATCGCTAGCCACAACTGCTCCGCGTCTGGCAGCGCAAACGTTGCCCAGCTGGGCGTACGACAGTGCAGACCAGCTTCTGGCAGCACTACCATCTCCACGTGCACCATTTCAACTGTTATCCCAGACTCGGTACAGCAATTTGTGTTTTGTGTCTTGGATATTTTTCATCAAACCCCTCCCAATAAACTTCTTATACATTTCGAAGCAATGGACCCAAACATCGAACGATTTGCAAGGATTGAACGGATGGCGCACGATGTGTTTCGTCCGTATCGTGAAATTTATGAAGAAAAAAAGAAACATACAATTCAGACAAAGCTCACCATGTTTATGAAAAAACCAACTCCAGTAACCCCAACTGCTGTCTCAGATGACGACATCAACGATCTGCAGCCAAGCAGCAGCGGCCAATAAAATGTTTCGTACATGTTTATATATTTTGATATGTTTGCAATTGGGAAAACGTTTCCTATGGTATTTTTTACACCTGTATTTTGTATTTTTGTATGCACCTGTATTTTGTAATTTTGTATGTTTTGCAAATATTAAACCAGTTGTACTGGTAATGTAGTGTTTTACTTAAACCTGACGAATGTAAAAATAAGAAACAAAATGGTGTAGAGATGATACAAATGGCATAAAATGAACAAAGAAAATTATGATATATAATAATGAAAGAAAATTATGATAAAATATGACAAAGATTTTTATAACATCATTTCACAGTACTGTATATATAGCCTACCCAACTTACAACCAAATCGTGTTATGACCAGTCTGTCGGAACCAATCGTGGTCGTAAGTCGAGCACTAGCTGTATATACAGTATTCAATGTTCTTTTATTTATTTTATTTTTGAGACAGTTTCATTCTCGTTGCCCAGGCTGGAGTGCAATGGTGTGATCTTGGCTCACTGCAACCTCCGCCTCCCAGGTTCAAGCAATTCTCCTGTCTCAGCCTCCCAAGTAGCTAGGATTACAGGAATGTCCCACCATGCCTGGCTAATTTTGTATTTTCAGTAGAGACAGGGTTGTACCATGTTGGTCAGGCTGGTAGCAAACTCCCGACCTCAGATGATCCACTGCCTTGGCCTCCCAAAGTGCTGGGATTACAGGCATGAGCCACTGCGCCCAGCCTATTTTATTTTATGACAGGGTTCCAATTTTGTTGCCCAAGGCTGAAGTGCAATGGTGCGATCTTGGCTCACTCCAATATCCACCTCCTGCGTTTAAGCGATTCTCCTGCCTCAACCTCCCAAGGGGCTAGAATTACAGGTGCCCACCATCACGTCCAGCTAATTTTTGTTATTTTTAGTAGAGACAGGGTTTCGCCATGTTGGCCAGGCTGGTCTCGGACTTCTGACCTCAGGTGATCCACTGGCCTCAGCCTCCAAAATTACTGGTATTTTACTTTGGAAATGTATCAAGATAATCTAGGATAAAGCAAATAAATACACATCACCAGAATCAAAGATTCTCAGAGTAAGAAAAAAGAAAGAAGTGTAAAATGAGAGACTTTAAAACTGATTTGGAAACTCTGCAACTCACTTTGAAATGCATTTAAAAAAAGATGGTGTGACAGAGGAACAGATCTATAATAAAGCAAATATGGCAAAATCTTAATTCTAAAATCTAGGTGGTGTGTACAAGGGTAGGGTATAACACTATATATTAACCCTCTCTTCTGCGTGTTTGTAAATGTTGGGGAAGAAAACTCCTTAGATTCTGTACCATACAAATTACAAAGAATCACTGGGATAAATTTCAACTCTTAACCAATCTGTTTTTCCATCTGAGGATTACTCCTCAGCAACCATTTTAAAACATTTCACCCACTCCTCCAAAAAACTACGCAGACTATCAAATCATCTACAAAGCCAAAAGGTCTAGGACCAACAGATCATTTGTCCTTATCTTGGAATGTTAATCAACCTAAGTGATTCCAGCAACAGGCAAAGACAAAGAACTCAATATATCTGAGATAAACATAAATAGACTGGTTACAAACTGTTTTCCTGGTTCGGAAAAACAGAAATATGATTTCACGTAACATATTCATCATGACAAACCTATACAACCTTAAAGTTATGTGACACGGTGTCTTTAAAACATTAAAATGAAATTTTCTCCCTGAATTATGGTTTTTTGTTTTGTTTTGTTTTTTGTTTTTGTTTTTTTGACACGGAGCGGAATTTCGCTCTGTTGCCCAGGCTGAAGTGCAGTAATGTGATCTTGGCTCACTGCAACCTCCACCTCCTGGGTTCAAGCAATTCTTCTGCCTGGGATTACAGGCACGCCACATCACGCCCAGCTAATTTTTGTATCTTTAGTAATGAAAGGGTTTCACCATATTGGCCACTCTGGTCTCAAACTCCTGACCTCGTGATCCACCCGCCTCAGCCTCCCAAAGTGGTAGGATTACAGGCATGAGCCACTGTGCCCGACTCTCCCTGAATTTTTTAATTAAATTTATATTAAAGTGAAAGTATAAGTACTGGAACCCATGAAAATAATGTATTTTTTAAATCTCTCATGTGACTCAAATACATCTTAAACCTATTTTTCTTTGACTAATGTTGAAAGCAGTGTGAATAGAGAAGAAAAGCTGGAGAGAATATACTGTACTCTAAAATGTCAACTGCCATTAATATGGATGGTAGGGTTGCAGATGCTTTTAAAAATGTGCATGCTTTTTTCTATTTCACAGGATTCGTTTGTGTTTTTTTCCCTTTTGCATTAAGAATGTATTACCTTGTAACTGAAAAAAAAAAAATTTCTTGGGGGGGAAAAAAAAAAAAACGGCCGGGGGCGGTGGCTCAGGTCTGTAATTCCAGCACTTTGGGAGGCCGAGGCAGGCGGATCATGAGGTCAAGAGATCGAGACCATCCTGGCCAACATGGTGAAACCCCATCTCTACTAAAAATACAAAAATTAGCTGGGCATGGTGGCGCACGCCTGTAGTCCCAGCTACTTGAGAGGCTGAGGCAGGAGAATTGCTTGAACCCAGGGGGCAGGGGCTGCAGTGAGCCGAGATTGCGCCACCGCACTCCAGCCCGGCATCTGGCAACAGAGCAAGACTCTGTCTCAAAAAAAAAAAAAAAAAACAACAAACCTACCTACATTTGTTAGGTATAAAATAACTGATAGAGTAAGAGGTAAGGGTGATTTGGGATTTAAACTGCACTAAAGATAACCGACTCAAGAGTAATTTGAGAAACATGATGGTTATATAGCTCTAGGTCGCTTTTCCCTATTTCATACCTTCTTAAATAACCAATTTTTCTCTCCATCAAAATTGAGGCTCCTACCATTCTTGATGGTTTCAAAATGTAGGTAAAGAACATATCCAAAATCCAAGACTCACCGAACTAAAACAGTCCATTTAAATATTCCCTCACCAATAACCTCAAATACTATCATTGTTCTTCCAATTTACCTAACCTATAGTCTTCCATTTTGCATCAGTTATATAATTCAACTCTCCTCTCTAAGCAGCTGAGTATACCGTGAAAAGTGATACTATAAGTATGTAAACCGTTGTCACAAATTCATGGCTTTAAATCTCATAGTTCCTCAATACTTTCAGTTCTCTGATCAATGAACATTGATTATCTATGTGTAGGACAACACAGATAAAACTGTGAAAACGACAAGTCTGTGCCCTCTATACAGGGGATACTCTACGGCAGGACAGATCTTAAATAATGATGAATGTGATTAAATGCTATGAAGGGGAAGTACAAGACACCATGAAAGGGCGTTAACAGAGAAGCCTAATCTAGTTTGAAGGCGGAAAGTTTGTCAAGACAGGCTTCTAGAGGCAGTGGTAAGTGCCAATAAGTAAATTCCATATACCATCCCACATTCCTAATTTATACTTAAATCCCCATATCCTACCCACTGGGCAAAGAAACTTGCCTCGTTAGCCCCCTCAGTCTTCTCCTCAGCTCACTAGTGATTCCTTCTCCTCAGCATATACATACAACAAGGTGTCTCCCACCCAAACATAAACAGGAATAATTTTTCTGGAGAGTAACTTGGCATGTATCATAAGCCTTAAATATGTGCATGCCCCTTCTTGTGATCTATAACTCCGCTTCAAGGAATCTTTTCTAAGGAAATAAAGATAAATTTCATGCAAAAAAGATTACTTAGAATAGTGAAAGAATTAAAACAATCCAAGTAACTAGCAACAGGAGAACAGCTATGGATGTGCCATAATATACTTATAACAGACTATGCCATGGCCAAAAATAAGATATTCAGAGCTTTTAATCTCATGGAAAAATGTTTATAATTATACAAAAAATACACAGTAACTGTTGCATAGAAATAAATAAATAGTAATCCTCTACAAAAAAATTTTAAAATAGGGCCGGGCACAGTGGCTCAACACCTGTAATCCCAGCACTTTGGGAGGCTGAGGCAGGTGGATCACAAGGTCAAGAGATCCCCTTCTCTACTAAAAATACAAAAATTAGCCAGGCATGTTGGCGGACACCTGTAGTCCCAGTTACTCAGGGGGCTGAGACAGGCGCATCACTTGAACTCAGGAGGCAGAGGTTGCAGTGAGCCGAGATTGCACCACTGCACTCCAGCCTGGCAACAGAGCAAGACTCCGTCTAAAAAAAAAAAGAAAAAAAAAATTAAAAATAAGCCAGGCATGGTGACACATGTCTGTAGTCCTCCCTACTTGAGTGGCTGAGGCAGGAGCATCACTTGAACCCAACAGTTTGAGGTTACAGTGAGCTATGATTGTGCCACTGCACTACAGCCTGGACAAGAGGGAAATACCCTGTCTCCAAAAAAATAAAATAAATTAATAATAAACACAGGATGCAAAAACCTATTAAAAAAAAAAAAAAAAGAGTATAACTAGACTGGGCACAGGGGATCACACTTGTAATCCCAGCACTTTGGGAGGCCAAGGCAGGCAGATCATGAGGTCGAGAGATGAAGACCATGCTGGCCAACATGGTGAAACCCGGTCTCTACTAAAATTACAAAAATTAGCTGGGCATAGTGGCATGTGTCTGTAGTCCCACCTACTTAGGAAGCTGAGGCAGGAGAAACACTTGAACCCAGAAGACAGAGACTGAGTGAGCCCAGATCGCACCACAGACAGAGCAAGACTTCAAATCAAGAAAAGAGTATAACTAAGCTTAAAATATAAGTGTATATATAAAATCTGGAAGGAAACAGGCAGAAGTATTGATAGCAATTAATTATACAAAATTATGGTTTAGTTTTCCTCCTTACATTTTTCTGTACTTTCCAAATTTTCTTTTTGCGAATTTCAAAATTTTCCCTCTGTTTTTTTTTTTTACCCCCAAAACAGAGTCTTGATCTGTAGCCTAGGATGGAGTGTAGTGGCACACTCACAGTTAACTGCAGCCTTGACCTCCTGGACTCAAGAGACCTTCCTGGCTCAGCCTTTCATATAGCTGAGACCACAGGCACATCCCACTACACACCCGCCCCATTTTATTATTTTTATTTCTTTATTTTCTTTTTGAGACAGAGTCTCACTCTACTGCCCAAACTGGAGTGGCGTGATCTTGGCTCACTGCAGCCTCCACCTCCTGGGTTCAAGGGATTCTCCTGCCTCAGCCTCCTGAGTAGCTGGGATTACCGGTGTGCACCACCACATCCAGCTAATTTTTTGTATTTTTAGTAGAGACGAGGTTTCAGCATGTTGGCCAGGCTGGTCTCGAACTCCTGACCTCAGGTGATCCACCCGCCTCAGCCTCCCAAAGTGCTGGGATTACAGGCATGCGCCACCATGCCCAGCCTAATTTTATTATTATTTTTTTTAGAAACAGGGTCTCACTTTGTTGCCCAGGCTGATCTCAAAGTACTGGGCTCAAGCAATCCTTCCATCTCAGCCTTCAAAAGTGAGGGGATTACAAGCATGAGCCATCACGCCTGACCTTGAATTATCAAATTGGCAGTGTATTACTTTTCTAAACGGGCTGTGAATTATTGTTTCTCACAATAGTAACACAGCTACTTAGTCCACTGGCACATTATCTCCATTCCTTACCTCTAATTCTTTGACACACTGTACCCCAATTTCACTCTTTGACACACTGCACACTGTTATCACCCCAATTTCAAGGAAACTGCTATCACAAAGACTAGTTAACCTCCCAAATGACAAACCAATGGACACTTGGCAGTCCTCCTTTGAACTGACTTCCTTGGCTTCTGAGAACACCTAGGATCACTGCCTTCTAATTCTCTTGACCATTTGCTTTTTTAGAATCAGATGATTATGTTACAAGGAAGAAATTTTTTTAAAAAAATTCGTAAGTAAATGAAAAGAATCTCAGATGAATTCCCTCCTTCTATATGTCCTTTAAATGTGGTGTTAAAGGTGTCCACCTTAGGCCCTCTTCTTTTTTTTTTAACAGTACATACTTGGGTTATCCCATCAATTCCTATGGCTTTAACAACTTACATTCTGATGACTCCAAAATCTACCTTCAGCCCTACTCTCCTAAATTCCATTTACTTTTAGTCAAAACTTTTGCTATTAATCTTTTGGGTTTCCCATAGCAGTTCAAACACTATTACCATCATCATCATCTTTAAAGATTCACTTCCTGGCCATGTGTGATGGCTCACAATTATAATCCCAGCACTTTGGCAGGCTCAGGCAGGAGGATCCCTTGAGCCCAGGAGTTAGAGGCTGCAGTGAGCTATGATCATACAACCACACGTCAGTCTGGGCAACGAAGCGAGGCCCTATCTCTTTAAAAAAAAAAAAAAAAAAAAAAATCTTCCAGTATTTTCTGATATGTTTAGTTACATCACTAGCCATTTAATCTTCTAAGTCAAAAGCCAGGGAGTAGGCCAGGCACAGTGGCTGACACCTGTAATCCCAGCACTTTGGGAGGCCGAGGCGGGCAGATCACCTGAGGTCAGAAGTTCGAGACCAGCCTAACCAATATGGGAGAAACCCTGTCTCTACTAAAAATACAAAATTAGCCGGGTGTGGTGGCACATGAGACAGGAGAATCACTTGAACCTAGGGGCAGAGGCTGCAGTGAGCCGAGATCACCACTGCACTCCAGCCTGGGCAACAAGAACAAAACTGTCTCCAAAAAAAAAAAGCCAGGGAGTCATTCTTAATACTCTAACAACAACTATCTTTACCTACTTACTACTCCTACTTCCTAATCAAGGAAACAAAGACAGATTTCTTGTAAAAAAAAATAAATAAAATAAAATAAGTCCTAACCAGTTAACAAATCTGCCTGCTTTCCTCTCCAACCCCACTACACAAATTAAACCCTCGATTTATTATTATAATAGCCCAACTGATCTCTGGAGTCAGCCTCAGATCTATTTTCCATATTACCCTCACATAACCTACTTAAAAAGCAAATGCAACCATATAACTCCCTTGCTTAAAACTAGCACCTGAAAGATAAGGTAACATCCATTAGCATTAGAAGTCCCTTCATGATCATCTCCAGACACATTCCTCCCACTAAACTTTATGCTGAACTTCCTCCCGCAGCAGCAGCAGCAGCAGCAGCATGAAGACATCAGTTTGCTGTGCACCAGGCACCTTTTTTCAGAGCAGCATCAAGCTATCCTGAGTTTGCTTCACACCAGGGACTCTAATAAGTGCTTTAAGTGAATTATGTAACTGAGTCTTATGAGGTTGGCACTATTTTTTCTTTTCACAGGTAAGACTGAGAGTCTGTCGAAAAATACAAAATCACAGAACTAATAAAGTGGCAGAGCCAAGATTTATATCTCCACTATATTTCTTAACAAAAGTAACTAGTCGGCTTCTAAAACAACTAATCTTTAAAATCTCTGTTCATATCCTATCTTGTGAACAATACCCAAGCAACTGAAGGACAGAGAAGAGAAGCTTATGTTTAACTATAATCTTCTTCTGTAATTTTATGTTAGCTTCCCATGAAGACTTCCATGATCACTACCCCGTCTTCCAATACAGTTGGTTACTTCCTCCAATATACTTCTCTAGTTTGTTTCTATGTCTACTACTGTGTATCTCATGCTGGATTTCATTATTTATGTACATGTTCATTTCCCTTCTTACCTGCACACTTCTGGAGACTAGGTACCCTCTCTCAGCCATGTTTACAACCCTGTCTCCATCTTTGTTAATCCTAGGTTCTTAGCAGAGTATTTGGCATATTAACAGGTACTCAATAAATTAAATTTCCTCCTGTGTTATTTTCCTCGTTATTTTTTTTCTTTGATCTCTAGCACACTCTATCCTCAGACAACAGCCTCACAACCTAACTCCTAGCTCTAGCCCCTACACTCTCTAGCAATCTTGCACATTGCCATCACACTTTTCATCCTCTCCCCACTTGGTATTATCTTTCTAAAAGAGGTCACATCTCTTCTCTACTCATGAAGATTGAAGGGAGGCTGGGTGCAGTGACTCACGCCTGTAATCCCAGCACTTAGGGAGGCAGGAGGATCGCCTGAGGCCAGGAGTTCAAGACCACCCTATGTAACATACCGAGACCCCATCTTTACAAAAAAGTTGGGCATGGTGATGCACACCAGTAGTTCCAGCTACTTGGGAGGCTGAGCTGAAGCAGGAGGATTGCGTTAAGCATGGGAGGTCGACGCTACAGCCAGCCATGATTGTGCCACTGCACTCCAACCTGGGTGACAGAGCAAGAGTCTGCCGCAAACAAACAAACAAAAAAATCCTGAAGGCTCCCTTCTACCTAAGGAAAATTCTACCTTATAAATCATCAAGGCTCTATAACATCTGATTCCATTCTTTTCCCATATATAGTCTCATTCTTAAGTACCTAGTGTATTATGTCTTAGAGTTGCCTATTTCTCTCCATGACCTGTCCACTATATCTTCCAAATACTGCTTACCAATATTTTGGTCAACAAAGAACTATGTATACAATGGTACAGCCTAGGTATGTAGTAGGCTATACCATCTAGGTTTATACAAGTACCCTTTACGATGTTCATTAAAAAACAAAAAACGAAAAACACCGCCCAATGACCCATGTCTTAGAACATATCCCTGTTGTTAAAGGATTTGATCTTCCTTGAAGGCAGGGACCACATTCAATTCACTCATTGTATTAATTGAGTTTCTACTAAATGTCAGGTCCTCTAGTAAGAACGATGAATAAGACAAATGAATAAAAGAATTTCTTATCCTCACTTAGGCACTGGCGATGTGATATAGCATAGGTGTTCAAAATGTATTTGCTAAATTAATACATATATTGCTTACTTATAATAAGTACATTGTTTACTCTTTGTCCACATTTGCCCTGTGCTTCCATTTGCCACTTACAACCAATCAAAACTAGAAAAACAGACTTCTAGTTTTCAAAGTCTTTTTAAGGCTAGACAGGAAGAAAGACCTTTGTTCTCCTCTTCCGACAAGAAATAATCTAGAAAGTCAGCAAGCATAAAAGGAACATTCTGAAAGAGTGCACTTTATTATCAGCAGAAGAATTTAGGAACAGAACAGAGAGACTGGATTACTTGCCAGTTCTCACTGAAACACTGTCAAAGAGTGGCATCAATATTTTGTTTGAAGAGCTAAAAATACCATTCATAATAAATTATAATTCTAAAAACTTTCAAATGAAAATTTTATTATCTCTCACATTTAGAATTAACTGTATCTCCACTGCCTCTATTAGTATGCATAATTTAAAAGTTGAATGAAATTCCTGAACTGAAAGTGCGTAACATACAGACTCCTTAAAGAAATTCATCTCAACAGTCAATGGTCACTAAAAAGAAGGGAAAGTAAATACATACCTGTTAAAGAAGTTATGGAGGGCTGGGCATGGTGGCTCACGTTTGTAATCCCACCACTTTGGGAGGCCGAGGCAGGCAGATCACTTGAGGTCAGGAGTTCAAGACTGGCCTGGCCAACATGGTGAAACCCCATCTCTACTGAAAATACAAAAATTAGCTGGGTGTGGTGGCGCATGCCTGTAATCCCAGCTACTAGGACAGACTAAGAAAGGAGAATTGTCTGAACCCAGAGGTTGCAGTGAGCCAAGATCACACCACTACACCCTAGCCTCAGTGACACAGCAAGACCCCGTCTTGGAAAAAAAGTCATGTAGATAAAGTGATTTAATTTTTTGTTGTGAAATGCATTATATTTTTTAAATTAATATTTAAAGAGACTATTTTGTTCTAATAAGTTTATTTAACTGCATATATACAAAAATTAGGTTCAGTTTAAATGAAAACTCATGACAGAAAATGAAATATATTCTTTCACTCAATTAAAAAAAAAAGTCTTCAAGTCTCATTTTCTAGGCAATAAAAAAATATAAGTAACAATCATGACAGTCATATTCCTAATGTACACCATAGGAGAAATTAAGTCTTTACAAGCACATAATACATTAACACCAGTTCTTTCTACTCTATTGGAAGAGGCAATTCTTACCCAACTCTTGCCATTTCATATGAAAATTTGTTGCCAAGGACAATTTATTTTAAAAACTGAGATCTTGGATGAACACTTTGTTTAAAAGAAAATTCAGTTTTGTTTTGTTTTGTTTTGAGACTGAGTCTCACACAGCTGCCTGGGCTAGAATGCAGTGGCACAATCTTGGCTCACTGCAACCTCTGTCTCCTGAGTTCAAGTGATTCCTCTGCCCCAGCCTCCCGAGTAGCTGAGATTATAGGTGCCTGTCACCACGCCCAGCTAATTTTTTGTATTTTTAGTAGAGACAGGGTTTCACTACGTTGGCCAGGCTGGTCTCGAACTCCTGATCTCGAGATCCGCCCGCCTTGGCTTCCCAAAGTGCTAGGATTAGAGGCATTAAGCCACTGTGCCCAGGGGAAATTCAGTTTTAAATGAAGTGTAATAAACTCTCCAATGGGCATACATCACTGCAAACAAAAGGTGACTAACAGCTACTCTTTCTGGTCCATACTTTACAAAAATTTTGGGATTTTCGAAAGAATTTTTTCTCCAGAAAAATATTACTTGGCCAAAATTAGCAATATGAGTAGGTTTTCAACAGAAATGAATTGTTCTTTCCTTTCTAAAACAATGGGTTGGGCCTAGGACTTTTTTCTACAAGTTTACCAGGGAGATAAATGAAATACGACCAAAAAAATATAACAGTTTGGCAAAAGAAATGTAACAACAGGCACGGTGGCTCACACCTGTAATCCCAGGACTTTGGGAGGCCAAGGCAGGCAGATCACCTGAGGTCAGGGGTTCGAAATCAGCCTGGCCAACATGGTGAAACCCTGTCTCTACTAAAAGTACAAAATTAGCTGGGCGTGGTGGTGCATGCCTGGAATCCCAGCTACTGGGGAGGCTGAGGCAGGAGAATCGCTTGAACCTGAGAGGCGGAGGTTGCAGCAAGCTGAAATCACGCCATCGCACTCCAGCCTGGGCAACAAGAACAAAACTGTGTCTCAAAAAACAAAAACAACAACAACAAAAAGGCCAGGCGCGGTGGCTCACACCTATAATTCCAGCACTTTGGAGGCAGAGGCAGGTGGATCACCTGATGTCAGGAGTTCAAGACCAGCCTTGGCCAACTTGGTGAAACCTCGTCTCTACTAAAAATACAAAAATTAGCTGGGCATGATGGCACATGCCTGCAATCCCAGCTACTAGGAGGCTGAGGCAGGGAGAACTGCTTGAACCCAGGAGGCATAGGTTGTAGTCAGCCAAGATCAAGCCACTGCACTCCAGCCTGGGCAACACAGCGAGATGCCATCTCAAAAAAAAAAAAGTTTTCTCCAAGAACATGCAAGAATTGTACTTCTTCTAATCCATTCATTTATTCATGCATTTAAAAGCCAGCTATAAATTAAGTACTGGAATTATAGAAATTCAAGTAAAATAGTCCCTTACTCTTAAATCTATAGGGTCACACTGGCAGTAAGCAGACAATTGAAATAACATAAATATCACAATTACAGTCTGCCCAAAATGTACAGGAGGCAGAGAAAAGGCATATTCCTACTTTAGGGAGAAAATGCCACAAGAAAGGTACTCAAACTAGGGCTTGAAGACTAATTAATTAGCTAGGCAAATGGCGAAAGAGATTAAGAGAAGGTGAAGGAAGGGTATGTATAAGGAACTGGAAATATAAGCCAGCATGTACAGTTAGAGAACTACAGATGGTACCTTATAGGTTAAAAGCAGGTGAGAATCAGGGATTCAGTATCACTAGTCATTAGGGAAATGTAAATTAAAACCACTAGACACACCTATTATAATGGCTAAAAATTATTTAAAAAAAACAAAACTGACAATACGTAGTGCTAAGATCAACAGGAACTCTCATACATTGCTGGTAGAAATACAAACTAGGAGGCCAGACACCGGTGACTCTCGCCTGTAATCCCAGCACTTTGGGAGGCTAAGCTCAGGACTTGGACAGGAGTTTGACACCAGGCTGGGCAACATGGTGAAACCCCATCTCAACTAAAAATACAAAAAACATCCGCATCATAAATAAAATTAGCCAGGACTGGCAGTGTGTGCCTGTAGTTACTTGGGAGGCTGACGCAGGAGAATCATTTGAACCCAGGAGGCGGAGGTTGCAGGGAGCTGAGATTGCGCCACTGAACTCCAGCCTGGGTGACAAAGTGAGACTCCGGCTCAAAAAAAAAAAAAGAAAAGAAAAGAAAAAATGAAATGCCAACTAGTACAGCCACTTTTGTGAAACAATTTGGCAGTTTCTTATGAAGTTAAAAATATACTTAACTACAATCCAGCAATCCCACTCCTAGATATTTACTTGTGAAAAGAAAATTTATGTTTACACAAAAACCTGTATGTAAATGTTTACAGTTCCGGCCAAAAAAAACTAGAAACAACTGAGAAGTTCCTCAACTGAGGAGTCGGTAGGCAAACTCTGGTTTACTCATCTACACAATTAGATTAAAAAGGACTGTTCTGGCCAGGCATGGTGGCTCATGCCTGTAATCCCGGCACTTTTGTAGACCGAGGCAGGCGAATCATGAGGTCAGGAGATCAAGACCATCCTGGCCAACATGGTGAAACCCTATCTCTACTAAAAATACAAAAATTAGCTGGGTGTGGTCAGTTGAACCCAGGAGGCAGAGTTTGCAGAGAGTTGAGATCACCACTGCACTCCAGCCTGGCGACAGAGTGAGAATCTGTCTCCAAAAAAAAAAAAAAAAAAAAAAAGGACTGTTCTATGAATATATACAACAGGGAGGAATCTCAAATGTGTTATGCTAAATGAAAGATACCAGACTTAAAAGGCTATAAACTATACGACTCCATTTATATGCCATTCTTGAAATGGCCAAACTATAGAGAGAGAAAACCAATCAATAGTGACCAGAGGCTAGAGATAGGGAAGGGTTGTCTACAAAAGGATATGGAGGAATTTTCGGGGGTGATAGAGCTGTTCTATATACAGTAGTCCGCACTTATCTGTGGTTTTGCTTTCCTCACTGTTTCAGTTATCCAGTCAACTGAGGTCCAAAAATATTAACTGGAAAATTCCAGAAATAAGCAATTCATAAGTTTTAAACTGCATGCCATTCTGAGTAACACGATATAATCTCATGCCACTGGACTCGGTCCCGCCCTATTCTTGCCTGGGAATCATTCCTTTGTCTAGCATATCCATGTTATATATACCACATGCCCTTCAGTCACTGAGTAGCCCTCTCAATTATCAGACTGAAAAAAACCGTATATATAGAATTTAGTACTATCTGCTGTTTCAGGCATCCACAAAGGTTCTTGGAATGTAACCCCCACAGATAAGGGGATATTCCCACATTGACTGCCATGGTGGTTATATGACTATACATGTTTGTCAAAACTCACAGAACTGTATACTAAAAACAATAAAATTTACTGTATGTAACATATACCTAATTTTAAAAACAAAAGAAAAAGGATAAGGGATCCTGGCTACAAAGAGATTGAAAAATTACACAAGAGCTAGTCACATCATCACAGGGTCCTGTTAAGAAGCTCTACATTTTATCCTTGAAGCAACAGATATCCCAAATGATCTCAAAAAAGGAGTAGGGACGATTCAGTTCTTTATTAGAACACTGACAAGTTATAGACTAGGATAAGAGCAAAACAGGGAACAACTGCAGACCCATCAACCAACTACCTCAGAGTAATTCAGCAGATAAATAATTGAGATCTGACTAAGGGAAAGGCAGTAGAGATGAACAGAAAAGTTAAAAGCAGGAAATTCTCAAGTTTCTAGCACTAGGGAAATCACCAACCAAACAGTTTTCAGAAAAAAATTTTAAACAAGCTAAATTTAAACCCCTATGGGACAGTCAAATGCAAACATTTGGTTAGGTACATTGTCTGGAGCTCAAGGGAGTAAGCTAAGACACAGCATTAGATTTGAGAACCATAAGGGTACTTGCAACCAAATATAAGGTCAAGTTCATGTAAAGACAGAATAAGCAGAGCAAAAGGTAAAGAGAACCCTGGGAATCATCCTCAACAATACCAGCATTATGAAAATGATGATAAAACGAAGTATAAAAATAATCAGCTTACTGATTATACAGCTTATAAAATGAAAAATGGTGACAATCATGTGCCTATTTCAATATGGGGCCTCTCTCAACCACTCTATCCTTGGCATCTCTAATTTTTCTCTTTGGCTTGATTACCCTGGGAAAACTGAGGCAGTTACATAAAAAGCTGTCACTGAATTCCAAGTTTTTATTTTCTCTTGTTCATACTGTTGACATCGAGAAGATTCAGCCAATAAAGCGGTAATCTATTGAATTTGTTAATTAAACATAGGAGAACCACTAATGGGGGGGTTGATTTGAGGTCAACCTAACTGACTTCACAGGGCAACTTACCCACACAGCCCAATAACTTTGTCCTGGTAACTCAACTAATGATCCTATGGCTGCTATAAGAGAATTCTGATATGCAATAAAGTCATAAGGAAACACTATAGGATAGCTCCAATGATTCTAGGTAATTAGTGCTTAACCAGGGAGAGGCACCAAAATTCAGTGTGGAGCTTTCTCAAAATGCCCATCTTGCCCAAAGCCTTACTTCTGAAAATTCTAATTTAGGAACTTTTGAGGTAAGGCCCAAAAACTATTTTTAATAGTCTCATAAGTGATTCTGATATCCACACAAACCACACACCAATCCCAAGCTGAAAGGCAATGATATAAAATTTGGTTTCCAGTTTTTCCATGGAATTCTCATTTAAAAGTTTCTAAACCACATCCTAAACCCTGAGAATCTCCTCTAGTTGAGAGCATACAAATATACATTTCCCAGATGAAACCTAAAATTCTAAGGCCCAATATCTGTAAAATACCTGTGAATCACCAATTGACTATGATTACTAGTTTTGAGAGGATTTAACTTCTTAGCAGAATTCAGAAAAAAGCAGTGTAAGAAAAGTCATGGAAAATGAGTCATTGTCCCTCCATTCCTCAATCCAATTCTCCATTTTAATAATAAACCTACCAGAATAGCTTAGCTAATATCACCAACTCAAGCTTTAACTTCAACTAGTATTTAACCATAACCAGATCCAATCTGTTATGCTGGAATATTCAGGTTCCACTTTTTCAATTACCAAAATTTCCAGGATTCCAACTTTCCAATTACATCATAAAAATTATGAATCAAAACAAAAAAACCAGCAAATGATTTTTCTCACCAAAGTTTACACTTACCCATCTCTTCCCTTACTGACAATTTTTACTTCAAAATAATAAATCCCACAGGCTGCTGGTATTGGATGCGTGGCTCGAACTGATGCTGCATCTTTTGGGGTTTTGCCATGACCTGCATATGAAACAGGAAGGAAAAAAGAAATCACATGAGATATTCACTGAAATAGGAAAATGAAAATCTTAAACAATTCAGAAACATATAGGTTTTAGGAATGATATATAATTTCTGCTCCTATCGGTTCAAATACTCAATAAAACGTTTATCATCACCATTAACCCAATATGCAAAATAGCCCAAGTTAGCCACAGAACTCCTCACACTATTACTAGTTTTATTAAGATTCCAGAATCTGAATATGTAAATTGAACCTAGCAGCCCTTTATGCAAATTAAATAAAAGATGTGATAGAGTACGCTATATTTTTAAGAGAAAAAAGCTGTATTTGAGGAACATGAGAGAATGATCTTAATTTTATCAGGTCTAAATTTGCATTTAACTTACATAATTTCTGTATACTCTTGCCAAAGGCCTGCTCTTTAAACCAGAAGCATATCGTATATTTAAACCATATCGTATATTTCTAAGTGAAATCTTATACAATTATATTGAACTGGCAAAACAGCTTTCTTAAGAATTTACAATTTTGTTCTTTGATATAATCTTATTAATTAAAGCTGATTCACAAACTCTCTTGGGCCAATAACAGCCTATTGAGAAATACATCTTATTTCTAAACGCATTTTATTTTTTTCCTTTTAAAGAAAGGAAATAACACCATGCCACTGCTGACATTTTAGACAATATGTTAGATAATGGCTTTCAAACTTTTTAAACCAGCTATTCCTCAATTCTAATCCCTTACGGTTTCCTAAACTCACAGTCACTTCCTCTACCTCTCACCCAATATACAAATTACCTCGAAAGCTGGCATGTGGACAATATTAAGAGAAAATATGTCCATAAAACCATGGGAGAATAAAGACAGAAGTTGAAGTAGCATGTCAGCAAGTACTCAGAGTATGAGTGAGACAAATCTCCATAATCCCCAAAAGGGCTGTATGAGAAACAATACTCTAAATCATTATTTGGGTGTTCTAGTTAAATATGCTCCACACAATACAAACTTTGCATTAATCTTTCAGTCATACTATAAAATTACCTTAATGGGTAGCAGAATTCTCCTTGAACATATCATGATTGTTTTAAAACTAAATACCTTCTTTTAAGTCAAAAATTGTTATCTTAAGATATACAATAATTATCACACATGAAGGAGATCATATCCTCTCCTACCATACACTTCACCAAATTTCTAACATATACCTTATTAAACAGTTTACACTTGCAATGCAAATTAGTACATGTTCACACACCTACTCCCCCCACAAAAAAAAGCAACGAACTCCAATCCTTCCATTGCCATGAAACTTGGGTTATGGGCAGAAGTTCTTTTAGCCTGGTGACCAGGAGTTAACAAGCTTGGTTAGGAAGACAAAAATGGAAGCAATATTTACATGCCTCAAAACTACTTTAACAAATGCAGGTACACTGAGTTACGCAGCAGAAAACAAACAACAGCACAAATCTCCGTACTAGTTATTTTTTAATAAATATTTAATTACGGTGGCAGTAAAACATCTTTTTCGGTCAAAGTATGCTCAAATAATTAAGTTACCTAAGAAATGGTCATCAAAACTAAATACATATTTAAAAATTAAATAGCAACAAATAAATCTATAGAAAACTATCTAGAGAGAATCTAACTGGAATCCTAAATTCACTAATTTTTTTTTAAGGTGAGTGACCCAAACTTTTAGGGGTAAGGTAATCCCAAAGTATTCTTAATAACAAATAATAGTTACATATATTTAATACTTTGTGAAAGGCACTGTTCTAAAAGCATTGTTTATTAACTCATTTAATATCCAAAACAACCCCATGAGGTAGGTACTATTTATTATCATTTCATAGTTGAGGAATCAGGAAACTTGCCCAAGGTCATACAGCTGAATGAGAATTTCAAACGAGGATTTGTGCTGGGATTTAAACTCAAGAAACCTGATCCAGTGTGAGCTCCGAACTCCCATGAACGATTTAGTTCCAATGAACATTTGGGGATCACTTCACATATCCCCATGTCCTATTCTCCCTACTTCTACGGGAAAAGAGAAAGAAGCTAATATTTGAAAGTCACAGTCCCTCAAAGTGTTAGGTGCTTTTGTATAAATTTTTCTCATTCAACATTTATGAAACAGGTATTATTTAAACTCACTTTTTGAAATAAATTGTAATCGGTCGTGGGCCTACAGAAAAAGAATAAAATTTTTACATATTATATACCTTGCCCCAAATTGGTAGAATCATATATTAAATCCATGCTTGAATTAAAATCCCATACATTTTTCATTATGCAAAAATTACTTATAGTACTTTATAAGTACCAATTATAAATCTTCAAGAATCCTGTAGTTATTATGATTCAGTAATTGCAGATAAATTCTGTAAATGTTAAAATTAAAAAGATTTGTTTCATGCTTAAATTAAAATTTAAATTTGATGTAAAAGGCATAAGGAAAAGTTTAAATGCAAGATTAAAAGGTTTTATACTATTTCTTAAATGAGACCAGTCGAGTATCCCTTATCTGAAATACTTAGGACCAGATGTGTTTTAGATAATTTTCAGATTTTACAATATTTGCATATACTTACCAGTTGAGCATCCTAAATCCAAAAATCCAAAATCTAAAATGTTTCAATGAGCATTTCTCCTATGAGCCGAGAGTGGTGGCTCACGCCTGTAATTCCAGCACTTTGGGAGGCTGAGGTGGGTGGATCACTTGAGGTCAGGAGTTGCAGACCAGCTTGGCCAACACAGTGAAACCCCATCTCTACTAAAAATACAAAAATCAGCCTGCTTGGTGGTGCGCGCCTGTAATCTCAGCTACTCAAGAGGCTGAGGCACAAGAATCGCTTAAATTTGGGAGGGAGAAGTTGCAGTGACCAACAGCACCACAGCACTCCAGCTTGGGCAACAGAGTAAGACTGTCTCAAGAATAAAAAAATCAAGTTTTGAATTCTGAAAGCATTCTGATTTTCAGATTTGGAATGCTCCAATTGTAATATCAGCAGCAAAGAGTCTATTTCTAACAATGCTCATCACCTCAAAGTTTATTATTACCTTAAATTCTGTGGTAACCATAAAACGGCCTCATACTGCCAAAGTTTCAACTTTTAAAACTACAAAGTCCTCAATATTAAGTTTTTCTATGTGGCTTCAGAAGAAAATACATGTATTACTTCCTAACTCTAAGGCTAGCAAGTTTAGCTCTTTTTTTTTTTTTTTCCTCTTGAGATGGAGTCTTACTCTTTTGCCAGGCTGGAGTACAGTAGCACGATTTCGGCTCACTGCCACCTCCATCACATAGATTCACGCGATTCCCCTGCCTCAGCCTCCTGAGTAGCTGGGACTACAGGTGTGCGCCACCACACCCAGCTAATTTTTTGTATTTTAGTACAGACCAGGTTTCACCATGGCCAGGACGGTCTCGATCTCCTGACCTCATGATCCACTCACCTCGGCCTCCCAAAGTACTGGGATTACAGGCGTGAGCCACTGCGCCTGGCCAACTCTTTTTATTCAAACAATGTGATGGAAAGAGTTTGAATAAACTCTTCTACCCCATTCCCACTCCCATCCACTCTCCAACATGCAGCCAGCCAGTGCCTTTCTTGATCAGCCTTCCTTATACCGCCAGCCCTCAATACAACTAAAATTCCTTCTAAAGCCTTCCCTTCGGCCTAGGAAAAAGATACACTTCCTGAACACCTTATCTGACCTTGCTCTCCACCTGCACTTTCCACCTCCTTTCTGCTCCAGCCACATCAGCACTATTTCGGTTCTTCCCACTGGTCAGGCCACAGTCTGCTCACATGCTCATTCCCTCCACCCATCCTTCTTAGCTTGAGTAAGGCCTACTCACACTCTAGTTCACACACTTAGTTCAAGCTTTACTTCCTCACATACTCTTTCTCTAATGTCTCCAACTTGGTCAAAACTCCTTTTTACCAGCCCTCATAGCAACATGTATCTCTCCTGTGCATTAACACACTTAGCACTCACGTGTAATTATTTTTTCCCTACATTTTAATTCCCGAACCTCTTTATTCCCACTAACTTTCACTCTAACTTCAATCATTCCTTCTTGAAGAAGCAAGAGCCAAAACCCAGAGTCTAAGGCGGCAACGGATCAGCCACCTACAATACTGGGCACAGTGAAAATTTAACTGGCCTTTTATTTTATTAGGACTGTAATTTTTGTAGTGTTCTGGTTAATGCTTACAAAGTTCCCAAAGTTTTAAGTCGTTGCTCTAGCTTTATATTTCCCATAAGTCCTGTTATTTAGCACAGTGATTTTGCAGTACACATGAGGTTTTCCAGCCATGCACTCATGACATTATTGCAGAAACACCGTTATCTTCCTCCAGGACACACCATCCTGTTCTCTTCCTTTTCTACAGCCTTCACATCTGTAGTTCCTCTTCAACATCACAGGAACTCTAATTCCCCAAACTCTTTGTGTTTTTTTCTCCCTTTTTCCTCTTCCAGGATAGGCTACATGGTAATCACTTAAAACTTCAAATATACTTGATCTCCCTCATATGCCATCCTTCTATCATATCCAACCAGCAAAACCACACTCTCAATATTATAATCTACCTTCCCTACCCCAACATTGGACAGTTAACTTCCACTGAATTCAGTCTAAAATCTTACAAACAGCAACTGCTATGAGCTAATGATGTCAACTGAGCACTCTCAATGCTACCAACGATATTTTTAGAAATGTTCAATCAGCTTGTTCCCTATTCCTCTCAATGGCTAGTCCACATTTTCATCATTTCATTTAAACCTTACGCCCTCTACTCAAATTCATTAGCAAAATGCAAGTACCTTGTCTCTTATCAAGAAAATGGGAGGCCAGTTGGGCACAGTGGCTCACACCTGTGAGCTCACACACAGTGGCTCACACCTGTAATCCCAGCACTTTGGAAGGGGGGGATGGGAGGAGCGCCTGAGGTCAAAACTTCAAGACCAGCCTGGCCAACATGGTGAAATTCCTTTTTATTCACACAATCTGATGGAAAGAGTTTGAATAAACTCTTCTAACATACTTACCAGTTGTACTTTTACTCCACTGAAAATACAAAAATTAGCCGGGCATGGTATGGTGGTGGGCACCTGTATTTCCAGCTACTTGGGAGCCTGAGGCAGGAGAGTGGTTTGAACCAGCCAAGTGCCACGGTTCACGCCTGTAATCCTGGCACTTTGGGAGGCCTAGACAGGCAGATCACGAGGTCAAGAGATCGAGACCATCCCGGCCAACATGGTGAAACCCCATGTCTACTAAAAATACAAAAATTGGCCAGGCATGGTGGTGTACACCTATAATCTCACAGCTACTCAGGAGGCTGAGGCAGGAGAATCACTTGAACCCAGGAGGCGGAGACTGCAGTGAGCCGAGATCACACCACTGCACTCCAGCTTGGCAACAGAGTGAGACTCCGTCTCAAAAAAAAAAAAAAAAAAAAAAAAAAAAAAAAGGCTTGAACCCTGGAGGCAGAGGTTGCAGTGAGCCCAGACTACAGCAGTGCATGCCAGACTAGGTGACAAAAGCAAGACTACGTCTCAAAAAAAAAAAAAAAAAAAAAAAAAAATGGGAGGACATTAGCTATGATCATACTCAATTCTCTACTCTCTTATTACACTCTGGTCTGTGTCCATAGCAGTCTTCACTTCTTCTACTATTATCAGAGGAACAGTCTATCCTCTCCTCTCCAAAATCAACCATTCTGTGCTCTGGAACCAGTTTCTCTTTCCTCGAAGTCTCTGCGTCAGCCTCTCAAACTTGTATTTCATTCTCTTCCTCTCTTCTCTCTCCCTCCCCTCAATCTGCAAAGGGACAGTTTCCCCAAAATGTACAGATTTTTCACAAAATTCCACAACTCTGTGCTACACATATATCACTGTCAATAATGTACTAGAGTTAGTGGTGAGTATATATTTTTCTAACTTAAAAATAATAACAAGCCTGGGTGTGGTGGCTCACACCTGTAATCCCAGCACTTTGGGATGATCACTTGAGGTCAGGAGTTAAAGACCAGCCTGGCCAACATGGCGAAACCCCGTCTCTACTAAAAATACAAAAATTAGCCAGGTGTGCTGGCAGGCACCTGTCACCCCAGCTACTTGGGAGGCTGAGGCAGGACAATCACTTGAACCTGGGAGGCGGAGGTTGCAGTGAGCTGAGACCAAGCCACTGCACTCCAGCCTGGATAACAGAGCGAGACTCTGTCTCAAGGAAAAAAAAAAAAAAAAAAAAGGTAATAACCAGGTATACTAGTCAATTTTATTTGTTAAAATGTTATATTTTATATACATTTACTGGAACACAATACCTTGTAATATAGTATTCTTATCTAATTTATGTCACATCGGTTTACCTACAAAGCCAAATTAAAACAATACTGAGTAGCCAGGCGCGGTGGCTCACGCCTGTAATCCCAGCACTTTGGGAGGCCGAGGCGGGTGGATCACGAGGTCAAGAGATCGAGACCATCCTGGTCAACATGGTGAAACCCCGTCTCTACTAAAAATACAAAAATTAGCTGGGCATGGTGGCGCACGCCTGTAGTCCCAGCTACTCGGGAGGCTGAGGCAGGAGAATTGCCTGAACCCGGGAGGCGGAGGTTGCGGTGAGCCGAGATTGCGCCATTGCACTCCAACCTGGGCAACAAGAGCGAAACTCCGACTCAAAAAAAAAAAAAAAAAAAAAAA
>NW_022437003.1:11033926-11097194 GCF_009761245.1 Sapajus apella | reverse complement strand
AAAAAAAAAAAAAAAAAAAAACAATACTGAGTTAAAAATGGCGCAATGGTCTCTAACACAATACTTTCCAAAGGAATTTTTAAGGATAATTTTGATTATGTGGGATTTTCATCTTCTATGCTGACATCAGAAGCTAAACCCCAGCTAAAACATAACTCCACTATCAGTCATTAAAAATTACAGGGGAAAAACCCTACCTTAACCTCCATCCTCTTCTAGGTACTGCCTAACCTCTTCCTTCATCTATTATTTCTCAAGGGTAATCTCTTTTCACCAGCCTGTCTACTTGGTTCTTTCATTTACTCTTTCAACCCACTGAAATCTGGTTTTTGCTCCATCATGCAATTAAAACTGCTCTCCCTAAAGTCATAATGATCTGATTTCCAAACGCAGTGGAAAACTTATCTATGCCTACCTTACTAAACCTATACGTTGCATTAGACACTAAATATCACTTCCTCATTTCTGCTGGGGTATGGGGGGGGGGGTGGTGAGACAGTGTCTCATTCTGTTGTCCAGGCTGGAATCCAGTGGCATGATCACAGCTCACTGCAGCCTCGACTTCCTGGGTTCAAGCAGTCCTCCCACCTCAGCTTCCCAAAGTGCTGGGATTACACATGTGAGCCACTGCAGCCGGCCCACTTCCTCATTTCTGATCCTCCCCTGTTCAGCTTCTGTGATACCAATTTCCTAAGATGTCCAGGGACCTCTCAATCATTTCTTTTGGGCTCCCTCCAATCTTTCAGAGTCCCATCTTTGGCCCACTGCTTTTTCTCACTCTATTACATATTCTCCCTCTCTCTCTAGTTTCAACTACCTCCTACAAGTGACTCCTAAATTAGTCATGACCTAGACCTCTCTCCCAAGCTTCAGGTCAGTTATGGTTAACTGCCAACCCTTCCTAGGAAAAACTGCCTCACACATTGTCCCTACTGAAAGAAGTGAGACCCAAACTACCCTTGTACCAGGAGGATATTTTGTACTTTATAACTACCACCACTCCTACAACTGATTCAACACAGGTTAGCACCTGACTTGAAGGCCACCAATTCACAACATAGTCTATAACGAAAAGCTCTGCCCAAGCAAGAATGATCGCAATTAGCCACGCCAATCTGGTAAGTCCCTCAGGAATCTGACATAGGAAGGAAAGGATAAGCCAGTCAGTAGGGGAAAAGTTATAAGAAAACAACCTGAAACTAGCGATTATAGCTGAGTCATTTTAACAGTAGTAGAATAAAGTTAAGTTATGAAATCCAACTGTTAAGACCATTTAGAGCTCCCTTAACTCCAGAAGACCTGTTCCTGTTCTTTCTGTAAGGCTTGTCTTTTTGGCTTCTTCTGGTTTCCATGAAGTCAGATCACAGGGCTGAGATTCCCATTTTTACTTATCTCTGTACTTTCACTGTACTTATACTGTAGTACAGTCTTCTTCACAATCATTATTTTTATTCATGGTTAACTGCAAGAGCCTAACAGCTAAAAACCCAAACATCATGCTTTACAGAGGTGGAAACACAAACATCTTCCTTGATTTTTCTCTCCATCATTTCTCATATCCTCTCAGTATGACTTTTAAATATCTTACAAATATGTCTTCCCTTCTCTGCCCCTACCACTGACCCAGCTGAGTCCTTATTTCTAACGTGGTCTACTGCAACAGTCTTCTAAATGAGTTTGCTATTTCCACTCTTGTAACTTCTTGAATCTATCTTCCAATCAGCTGCACAATCTGACAAAAATGAAAATATGAGCCAGTCACTTCCTATTTAAAATCCTTTAATGATTCTCCATCTCCTACAGAATAAGATCTAAACTCAACAAAATATTCCAGAGGGCTCCTAACTGGGCCAGGTACAGCGGCTCCTGCCTGTAATCCTAGCACTTTGGAAGGCTAAGGCAGGCAGATGGCTTGAGCTCAGGAATTCAAGACCAGCCTGGGCAACATGGCAAAACCCCCGTCTCTACAAAAAAAAAAAAAAAAAAAAATAGAAAAATTAGCTAGGTGTGGTGGCGCATGCCTATAGTTGTAGCTATTCAGGACGCTGAGGCAAGAGGATCG
Source organism: Sapajus apella (assembly GCF_009761245.1). Taxonomy (NCBI): domain Eukaryota; kingdom Metazoa; phylum Chordata; class Mammalia; order Primates; family Cebidae; genus Sapajus; species Sapajus apella. The sequence goes on along the minus strand of NW_022437003.1, from coordinate 11,095,132 downwards.
ATTGAGCCCACTCAGAACCTGTCTCAAAAGTTTAAAAAAAAAAAAAAAAAAGCCTCCTAATTGATCTTTTCCCAGATGCTCCTTGTCACATACTTAAATGCCAACCCAAAATTGCTTGTAAAACCAGACACATAAAGTAATTCTCTAAACCAGACACATAAAGTACTTCTCTATGTTTTTGCTTTTCCTTCATTTGCAACGCCTAATCCCTCCCCTTCTCCTTTATCCTATTCATCTTTTAAGACTGACCAATGGCCTCGACTCCTCCAAGAAGCTATACCAGATACCTACTTCCTTTATTATTTCCAATGTCAGCCTGGGTTAGACGCTCCTCCTATCCTCCATAGTACTCTTTACAATATTTCCCTTACTACTCTATGTCCTCTGAGCTCTCTGAAATGATAGTATCTTATTCACCATTGAGCATCTAGAAACTGGCACAAAGTCAAGTCACTAAAAGCTTATTAAATAAATGAAAAAATAAATAGTAAGAAACACATATAAATTATCTAGTCTAGCAGAATATGTATCATCAGGCCGGGTGCAATGGCTCACGCCTATAATCTGAGCACTTTGGGAAGCCGAGGGCAGGCGGATCACTTGAGGTCAGGAGTTCCGGACAGCCTGGTCAACATGCAGAAACCCCGTCTCTACTAAAAATACAAAAATTAGCCAGGCACGGTGGCAGGCACTTGTAATCCCAGCTACTAAGTAGGCTGAGGCTGGAAGGTCGCGTGAACCCAGGAGATAGAGGTTCCAGTGAGCAGAGATTGTGCCACTGCACTTCAGCCTGGATGACAGAGCAAGACTCCATTTCAAAAAAAACATACAACATTATTGTCTACTGTTCTGTATGATTATCAGATTCACTTGATTCTTGCAGTTACCAACTGGCATTTTTAAAGCTAATTTCCAAAATCTTGGCGAAGAGTTTTTGAATTCCTTCATTTTAAGAAACATTTTTATATCACTCCCATAATTGTAAACAGACATTTGTACTTGTAAGCAAGTTATTTGTTGAAATATTTGTTCAACCTTAAGAAGTGTAAGAAATTAGATAGGCGATTATATTTAGAATTGTTAAAGGACTAATGATTGGGGGTACACATGGGGGAGAGAGAGAGTAAGCATAACAGAAGTTTAACCTATTTGGTTAGATGTTATTCATAACACTTCAATTAAAAAGTGCAATTCTGGCTGGGCTCACTGGCTCATGCCCATAATCCCAGCACTTTAGAAGGCCAAGGCGGTCAGATCACAAAGTCAAGAGACCAAGACCATCCTGGCCAACATGATGAAACCCCTGTTTCTACTAAACATGACCATCCTGGCCAACATGGTGAAACCCCGTCTCTGCTAAAAATACAAAAAAAATTAGCTGGGCATGGTGGCGCATGCCTGCAATCCCAGCTACTCAGGTGGCTGAGGCAGGAGAATTGCCTGAACCCAGGAGGCAGAGGTTGCGGTGAGCCAAGATCCCGCCATTGCACTCCAGCCTGGATAACAAGAGCGAAACTCCGTCTCAAAAAAAAAAAAAAAAAAATGTAGTGCAATTCAGGCCCTGAGCAGTGGCTCATGCCTGTAATCCCAGCACTTTGGGAGGTCGAGGCAGGTGGATCATCTGAGGTCAAGAGTTTGAGACCAGCCAGGCCAATATGGTGAAACCCTGTCTCTACTAAAAATATAAGAATTAGCCAGGCGTGGTGGCAGGTGCCTGTAATCCTAGCTACTCTGGAGGCTGAGGTAGGAGAATTGCATGAACCCAGTAGGTGGAGGTTGCAATGAGCAGAGATTGTGCCACAACTCCAGCCTGAGCAACAGAGCAAGATTGTCTCAAAAACAAAGAAAAAAAATGCAGTTTTTTTTTTTTTTTTTAAGATAGGGTCTAACCCAGGCCATGATGGCTCACTGAGGCCTCAACCTCTTGGGCTCAACCAATCCTCCTCCTTCAGCCTCCTAAGCAGCTGGGATTTCAGGCAAGTGCCACTTAGCCCAGCTAATTCTAGGGAGTAGAGATGGGGTCCCACTGTGTTGCCCAGGCTGGCCTACAACTCCTGGGCTCAAGTAATCTTTCTATCTTGGCCTCCCGAAGTGCTGGGATTACAGGCCTAAGCCACCACACCCGCCAAAATTCACTATTTCATTGCTTCCTATAATTCCCAACTTTAATTTATCTTGCATTTCTCCTAAACTGTCCTAAATCAGTAAAATCAAGGTGTCTGGATTTTTCTGAAGTACTGTGTTCCAGTTATCTTCTTCCCCCAGAGTAAGTATTTTTAATCTCAACTATTCTTTAAAAGTTCTAAATGTGATCACAGGATTTTATCTACTTGAGATAATTGAGTCTCATATGAACTAAAAGAGGCAATACTATGGTATTGTGAAAAAAACACTAAATCTGGAGTCAGTGAAAATTTTCAATCCTGACTTACGACTGGGAAGATCTAACCTCCAGGTGCTACCACTCTCTAAAATCTAAAATGAAAATTCCAGGATCTTATCCAGATCCACTGGTGTGTGTATATATCAAAACACTCTATAAAGTATCCAAGCAGTGGTAATAACTAGAAAAATATAAAAATGCAATCTGTTGTTGAAACATTTGGACTAAATTTATTGTCATATTCATTAAAATTCTTTAAAGTAGAATAAAGTTATCATTATAACTAAGACTAAACTTGCCATATTTGTACGTATTCAATACTGACAACCATTTTAAAAATAAGAGGGGCTACCCTGAATTTTTCAATAGTTGTGTGACTGCTAAGCAAAATGCCTTTCAAAAAACTTAACATATACTATACATACCCTGTTGTTACTCCTCTGAAATCTAATCAACCCTATCTGCATGTCTAGTATTATCATTATTTTTTTTTTTTTTTGAGACAGACTCTCACTCTGTTGCCCAGGCTGGAGTGCAGTAGCATCGTGTCAGCCCACTGCAACCTTCGTCTCCTGGGTTCAAGCAATTCTCCTGCCTCAGCCTCCCAAGTAGCTGGGATTATAGGCGCCCACCACCATGCCCAGCTAATTTTTCTATTTTTAGTAGAGACAGAGTTTCACTCTGTTGGCCAGGCTGGTCTCCAACTCCTGACCTCAGGTGATCCGATCCCTTTGGCCTCCCAAAGTGTTGGGATTACAGGCGTGAGCCACTGCACCCGGCATAGAACATCTTAAAAACAGAATACAGGCCAGACAGAGTGGCTCGGGCTTATAATTCCAGTACTTTGGGAAGCCAACGCAGGAGGATCACTTGAGCCTAGCAGTTTAACACCCAATCTGGGCAACACAGTGAGACCCCATCTCCAAGAAAAAAATTAAAACTTAGCCCGGCATAGTGGCAAGAGCCTGTGGTCCCAGCTGTTTGGGTGATCAAGGCAGGAGGATCCCTTAAGCCTGGAAGGTCAAGACTGCAGTGAGCCATTATTGCACCACCACACTCCATGAAAGCTAGAGAGCTGAAACCCTGTCACAGGAGAAAAAACAAACAAACCCCCACCCCAGAACAACAGAAAACCAGAATACCTTCAGAGCAAAAGAAGGTAAAATACTTCTATTTCAAAGATAAGGAAAATCCTTGTCAATCTGGAAAATAATTATTATCACTTTTTTGAAATTCTGTAATACATGAACATATGAATAGTTTTTAATGTTAAAAGTATCTCATAATACTTAGGTAAAATCAATGCAGCACAATGTTAGGTTAAATAAAAATTCACTCTTCTTAGCCAGGCATGGTGGCTCACGCCTGTAATCCTGCACTTTGGGAGGCTAAGGTGGAAAAATCAGGAGGTCAGGAAATCGAGACCATCCTGGCTAACATGGTGAAACCTTGTCTCTACTAAAACTACAAAAAATTAGTTGGGCGTGGTGACACGCACCTGTAGTCCCAGCTACTTGGAAGGCTGAGGCAGGAGAATCAGGAGAATCACTTCAATCCGGGAGGTGGAGGCTGCAGTGAGCCGAGATGGCACACTGCACTCCAGCCTGGGCAACAGAGCAAGACTCCGTCTCAAAAAAAAAAAAAAAATCACTCTTCTTATTCTGTGACTTTAAAGTGTTATTATCCACTTTGGTACTTGTGATACTGATGATACCATGATACTTATTTGCTCCTTCCTTTGCTACTGCTACTGGGATAGAGTTGCCCACTTCATTTGGTGCAGTCCTCTCAGAAGACACACAGAAAATCAACAAAAATAACAGAAAACTTTCACTCGCACGCGCACACACACACGAGTCTACAGTAACAAGACAAGAGGAAGAGGCAGAAGAAGGGGAGAAAAGACTGTTTCTGACAAGAGGTAAGGGAAAGACAAAGGGAAGATAGAAAAGAGAGAAAGAAAATAAAAAGGATAACAAACAATAAAATCTGTTCTTCCATAAATAATGATTTATGTTTATAAAAGAGTTATGTTTCCAGAAAGTGAATCTTAGTATTACACAAGAGAAAGTAATAAAGAGGCCAAGAAGAAAAACAATTGAGACAGCAGTGTCAGAAATATTCTAAACTCCAACTACTTTCACATAAACATGTATTTTTCTCTGACCTAAATCATCAACTTTATATAAAAGAGTAAAATTAATCAAGACACCTTACAGTACTAAATAAATAGTAATCACAAATCTTAGACATCACAGAAATTCAAAGCTGGAAATTTCCTTACCAATCATCTAGCTCAGCTTACACATCACTCAGAGGAAGAAACTGAGGCCCAGTCTTGTAAAATACATACAACCACAAACGACTGCAGAACTCAGGAAATCTAGGATTCTTTGTTCAGTGGTCTTTCATCTATACTAGCTCTGATTTTATGAGCAAATTATTTACTGTCAACCATAAATTTAAAATGATAAAATTCTGTCACATCTAACAATAGCTTTCTGGCCAGAAGTAAACACTTCATAATATAGCACCATTCACACAAATTAAAACACAAAAGTAGAAATACTTCACAAGGAAACTAACAAAATGTCCTAACTTAAGAAAAAAGAAAGATTGTATAATTGTAAATATAATGTTCAGACATTTAGATTAAGAAAGATAACACTTAAAAGTACTTCTTTGGATCCATGGCAAGAATAAAAAGAATGTTCAACAAGGTCTATTTTTGTGCGTGATTCTTTACAGCCAAATCATTTGGTACATTTCTATTGCCATTCGTCTTTCTGATAAATAGTAACTTACTTACCAAGGTGCTTCTCAAATTTCAGTCCTGTATAAGAATTTAACCACCAGGCTATTTATCCCTCCACATAATTGTCGTTAAGATCTGAGTAGGCCCCTTTGTAGCCAATCAAAGTGAAGATGCCTTGAATTAAAAGCTCCTGCTTTAGGTTTGAGGCCTAAGACCCTAAATGTGTTTACAGACAGACTGATAACGTTAGATTGGTAATTTTTTCCTTCCATACAAGTAAACTTGACGCATGCTATTAAATTGGGCCACATTTCAATAGTTCCCTTAGCAATTCATAATTTTACATACAACTGATTTGCTTAGCTTTGTTTTAACCTAGGCGAGGTAGGTGAGGGAGGGAGGGGTCAAGCGCAAGCCTAAGGTGGTTGTTTTTAGCTGCAGGTGTAAAACATAAGCCAATTTTTTTTTAAATACTAAACTGCCTTTTGGCTGGGAGTGGTGGCCTGTGATTCCAGCACTCTGGGAGGCCGAAGTGGCGGATCACCTGAGGTCGAGAGTTCTAGACCAGCCTGATCAACATGGAGAAATCCCGTCTCTACTAAAAATACAAAGTTAGCCGGCCATGGTGGCACATGCCTGTAATCTCAGCTACTTGGGAGGCTGAGGCAGGAGAATCGCTTGAACGCGGGAGGCGGAGGTTGTGGGGAGCCGAGATAGCTCCCACTGCACTCCGGCCTGGGCAACAAGAGCGGAAACTCCGTTTCAAAAAAAAAAATTAAGCTGCATTCTGTTCCATCCCTGTTTTCAACAAGACTTCATATAATATCAACACGTAAGGACCTGTATAGAGCATTTCCAATCGGGAGGGGTAGGTTTCTGCTCCCCTAAGAAAACGGGTGCTCCTGGGGTTCTCTTTTCTTACCCTCCCGATGCTTCTACTAAGATATACTGAGGGCAAACTTGGGCTCCTTGTCCTTTTGTCCCCCTAGACAATCTCTGGCCTAATTTTGATCACTCCTCCCCCTGTGCATCCCTGCTCTCTCTTAATTAGAAATCATACCTCAGGATCGTGCCTCTCCCCATGTAAGAGGAGAACGCCTGACCCACCACCTGGAGAACAATGTAACCCAACTCCGGGTCCGTGGATTCCTCTACCCAGGCCCCAAGATTTATCTCCCAGGGAAATCAGAAAGCGAGTTCTGTCCTGTCATACCGGTCTCCCTCAAGGTGTCCTGCTCCTGGCCTAGGATTACCAGCTCCTTTCCACCCGGAGCATTCTACTCACCTTCTTCTTCCAAGAATCTAGCCCCTCGCCCTCAGACCCTTCATCGCGACCCCGCGCCCACCCGAGGTGGCACAACCGGTGGCGAGTGGCCTCCCAGGGCAGAGCCCGCGAGGGCGGGGGTCGGGGGCGGGTCGAGAGCGGCGCAGCGGCGGCCGGCCACGTCGGGTCAGTGCCCCACTCCCACCGCAGGACACACGCCCAGTACCTTTGTAGTGCACCCGCAGGTTGTTCTGAGAGAGGCCGATGTAGCTGAACTTGTCCTTCGGGCTCCAGGAGCGAGGCAGCGGCGTCTCCTGCTCGTCCACAGCCGGGTAGAGGCGCTTCAGCCGCCGCTGCAGCTCCTTCTCCTGCTCGTTCAGGGCCGAGTCCCCGTGCGGGAAGGGGGCCGCTGCGCTGCTGCCCGCCACCAGAGCTGGGGCCGGGGTGCCTCCGGCCGGGCCGGGGCCGGCGGCGAGGCCAGGGGGCCCGCTGGCGGGGGCGGCCGCTGAAGCAGGAGGCGGCGGGGGCGGCGGCGGCGGCGGTGGGGCCGCGGTGGCCGGGGGCGGCGGCGGCGGAGGGTGGAGGAGCAGGGCGGCCGCCGCGGCCCCTAAGCCGTCGCCGCCCGCGCCGCCGCCAGGCGAGCCGGCCGGAGAGGAGCCGGCGCTGACGGCCGGGGGCGCGGGCAACACGACTCCGGAGACTGGGGCCAAGGCCGCCGGCGGTGGCGGCGGTAGCTGCTGCTGTTGTTGCTGCTGCTGCGGCGGTGGCGGCGGCGGCGGCTGCCCGGACATCCCGGCCGCGACTCAGCCTGCAGCCACCTCCACCTCTTCTCTCCTTCCTCCTCTGCTTCCCGGGGGCGCTGTCGCTGCGGCCGCCGGCACCAGGCGCCCAGTCCGCCCGCCCCGGAAGCAGGCGGCGGGCCGCGCGCCCAGGGAGAGCTCGGCGGTTGAGGGGCTCGGAGACGCGGGAGTGGGCGGCGGGCCCGGGAGGCCCCGAGAGAACGTTGGCCGGAACGCGGGCGCGTGGCCGGGGGACCAGGCGCCGAGGGCGGGGGCGACGCGGGAGCGCGGGAGGGGAAGGCGCGCAGGCGGCCGCCGCGGCCGCTGCTCTCGCGGCTGTTTCCCGGCGGGCGGGCCGGGCCGGCGCGAGACGCTGCGCGCGGGCGGTGCTAGGCGAGGGGGCGGGACGGAGGCGCGAGAGTGGCGCGAGGGGCGGGCCGCGGGGGGTCCCGGCTGCGCGCCGCGAGGCGCCCTCCAGGGCCCACCAGTCGCTAGTTGGCAGGGTCGCGGGGCTCCTGGCGTGGCAGGTCCCTTCGGAGGTGTCCGCCTCCTCCCCCTCGGCGGCCGCCGTCGCCGCTCTCGCCAGCGAATCCCCTCCCATTTGACTTCTTTTTGTTGTTGTCGCCCCACCTCCCCACCATAGGGCTCCTCTGAGCTGAGGCGCCGCTTCTCGCCCAGGCGAGAGTAATCGAGCCCCGCTGGGGCCGCCGCGGGCCGGGGTCCCGGGGCGCTCTGGGACCCGTTGGCCCGGGGCGAGCGGAGCGGCTCAGGCTCCCCGCGCTGTGCTGCGAGCTCTCGCCCCAGTCCCATTCCTGTTTGCCACCTCCCTCCAAAGAGGAAAGCGTTGCCTTTGGTACTTTACAGTGTTTGATTTCGTAATATTGACCATATGGACAGTGGAAACTACTTCTGAAGGCGTTCTCCCACTTTAAATAGTGACTGTTTCATTTATTAATTTTACGAGGACTCACAGTGAACTTAACAGTGGAAGAAGGCGTCATTAATAAAGACCGGCATATCTTCAATGAGCAGGAGCAGGCACTGTGTGAATACAAAATTACAGTGTGTGTTTAGGGGCTTCTAGAGACCAGAACATTTTATAGACTCGTTAATTTTCATAACAGGATTCTTAGGTAACAAAATTATGCCCATTTTTAAAATAAGGAAATATTTAGTGAGGTCAGCAGAGTCAAAAATAGGACTTCCTACTTTGCAATTCCCAATAGAGTGCATCGTCGACGAATTTGGCACAGTTTGCCAAGTGTTGCTCTCTGACCCATCATAACGTTACTACTTTGTTTTCACCACTTCCCTTTGTTTAGCTTATCCCTTCCCTAGCTGGCAAAATCGGACTTTGCATGTGTAAATTATATGATGTAAATTCCGATATTTTGTTTGCTTCCAGGGATGTGATGGTAATTATTTGGTCAAATAAATGTTTTGCCGAAGAGAAAACGATTTATTTTCTTTTGAAGAAGGTAGGCAAAAGGTGATTTAATTTAAGGCCAAGATTATCTGGCCAGACAAACAACAGAGACATTTAGCTGAATTTCTACCTCAATTACCCAGACAACGAGATATTCTGTTATACTTTGTTGTTGTTTGAGACAGAGTCTTGCTCTGTCACCCAGGCTGGAGTGCAGTGGTGCAGTCTCAGCTCACTACAACCTTTGCCACCCAGGTTCAAGCGATTCTCCTGCCTCAGCCTCCCAAGTAGCTGGGACTACAGGTGTGTGCTCACACCCAGCTAATTTTTGTACTTTTAGTGGAGACGGGGTTTCGCCATGTTGGCCAGGCTGGTATTGAACTCCTGACCTCAGCCACCTCAGCCTCCCAAAGTGCTGGGATTACAGGCGTGAGCCACCATGCCCAGCCTCTGTTGTACTTTTAATAGAAATACCCGTTAACTTTAACTTATTGTTTGATAACTTTTTTTAAGCCACTGCACTTTAAATCACATGATGTCACTGTATTTACAGTGTTCTAACACTTTCATTTACATTACAGTGACAATTAGTTCAATGTAAGCCAAGCTGTATTTAAATGTACGATAGCCATGGTAGAATAAATGGGCTCCAGGCCTCATTAAACTTTCTTGAAACACTTATCAAGGTTTTACTTATGAAGATGTACTGTTTTTCTGTCAGCACACTTAGGAACTATCTAGAACTTTCCATATCTTAGGAACAGCTAAAGGAATAGAATTGTCTTAACATTTTGTTGGAAGCATTTTATAAGGGAGACTGGTGGTTCTCCATCAAATTCATGATTTCAGTTGTGGGGGAGGATGCTGTGAAATGGGTACTTTCTCATACAGAAGGAGGTAGAGAACATTGATAATGTCCTTTTGGAAATCTACATACTTGGTTATATTTCTAAGGAGACATAAAACAGTTCAAGCCTACTGACTTATCTATCAAAAAAAAAAGCCAACACAATATGAAAATACTTTAGGCCTAAAAATGTTCAACAAGAAGTATTAATGGTAGATTAAATATGGAAGCAAGTTGCCGAGTATGGTGGCTCATGCCTGTAATCCCAGTAGTTTGGGAGGCCAAGGTAAGCAAATCACCTGAGGTCAGGAGTTCGAGACCAGCCTGACCAACATGGAGAAATCCCATCTCTACTAAAAATACAAAAATTAGCCGGGCATGGTGACAGGTGCCTATAATCCCAGCTACTTGGAAGGCTGAGGCAGGAGAATCGCTTGAAACTGGGAGGCAGAGGTTACAGTGAACCCAGATCACATCATTGCACTTCAGCCTGGGTGACAGAGCCAGCCTAGGTGACAGAGCTGTCTCAAAAAAAAAAAAAAAGAAAGAAAGAAAAAAAAACATGAAAGCAAATCAAATGCCCAACACGAAGGGACTAGAAGAAATTATCACATTCCCCATTCAGTGGAGTTATGCTGCAGGAGCACACATAGCACATTAGTGCCAATTTTTTTTTTTTTTAAGGTAGCCCTTCTGGGCAATGGAAGTGTCAAAAGAGGCCAACCAATTAGAAGAAGACACTTCTTCCTTTTGACGTAGTCAATGGGTCTCAGTCCCAGTTTGAGACCCACTCTCTCCAGGCTTCTTGTACAAGCACAGCCTGAAGCCTATTTTATGGCCTCTTAAAAGTATGTTATTGAAGATTTGGAAAAATGATTATGATGTGCTACATGAAAAGAAGCCATATGATAATTATAGCACTGCTAAAATCATTACCAAAAAGACATGAAGGAAAAATTGTAAAATGTTTCTATAATGGACAATTATAATGCATTATTAAAAGTAGTGTACTTTTATTATAATACATAATAGTAAATTTTATTATGAAAATAATAGAATTGTACATAGAGATGTAAATGGTAAAAATCCATTACCCATGAACATATCCACACCTTTCTTGAACCTATGTTTTCAGTCTTTACCATGTATTACTCTAATATTACTCAGTGTCTGTATCTGCTGGGTTTCTCAGTATCGAACAATAGGAACCAATTCTGGCTCTCTCAAGCAAAAAAGGAACTTACTGGAAAGATGTTAGATGGTTCTCAGAATTGACTAGAAGGCTGGACAACAAGGCCTGAAAACAGACAAAGACCAAAGGAGGCAGGCTGCATAAACAGACTGCCTGGACCCCAGCACCGGTCCCAGAAATCACTGCCAGCTGCCACTTTCACCACCTGGACTCGCATCTCTCTGACCACCAGCCTTAACACCACTCACTCAAGTTTCAAAGTCACCAAGCCTAGATTGCATGTCCATGTCAGAGTCCACCAGCAAGCAGAGATTCCCAGTTTATCCAATGGCCGGGTTACAGAGATGCTAAGTTATCGATAACTTCAGCTCAGCGTGGGCCTTGGGTGGCTACAGCCTCCAGAAGCGGTCTCTTCCAACAGTGAGCAGTCTTGTACATTCACAGAGTACCATACACATCTTATTTTCTGTGCATGGCATAAATGAAAATGTTTAGAACTCATTGCCCTAGTGGAAAAGAACCACTGGTGCCCACAGTAGAGGATTTTCCATGCTAGGAAAGAGTTTAAGATGCTGGCCAGCCTGTTTCAGTCAATGTCCATGACAATATCCTTCTGGATACTGGAAAATGTTATTGCAATGTGTGCCAAGATCTATAGTATGGTTTTAGGATCTGGATTACTTATCTATTGCTGCAGAATAAATAATCCCCACTTAGTGGCTTCAAATAACATGTATTATCACACATTTTCAGTGGGTCAGGAATTGGCACAACTTTACTGGGTCCTCTGCTTTAGGGTCTCTCATGGGCATTCAAGGTGTCATTTGGGGCTGCAGTCATCTCCAGGCTTAATTGGGGAAGAATCCACTTTTGCACTCACTGATGCAGTTCTTTCAGGGCTACTGGACCAAGGGATTCAGTTTCTTGTTGGCTATTGGCCAGAAGTGACCCATGATGTCTTGCCACATGGGCCCCTTCAACATGGCAGCTTGTTTCATGAATGCATGCAAGCCAAGAAGGCAATCAAAACAAAAGTTACGGTCTTTTGTAACCTAACCACGGAAGTGACATCCATCACTTTTGCTATATGTTTGTTAGAAGTGAGTCATTAGGACCATCCCGTATTCAAGGGGAGGGGATTACACAAGGCCATGAACACCAGAAGGTGAGGCTCACTGAAGGCCATCTTTGGAAACTGACTCATACAGGGTCGTTATAGCTTCCAGTGACCCTAGGAAACTGCACTTGCCACATTCACATCAAATATGGATTCTAGACCAGGGATTGGCAAATTTTTCTGTAACGGGTTAGATAGTAAATATTATAGGCTCTGTGGCACATAGTCACCTGTCACAACTACTCAATTTTGCCATCGTAGCTGAAAGTAACTATAGATGATACATAAACAAATGGGCATGGCTGTGATCCAGTAAAATTTTATTTACAAAAATAGGCAGCTGCCTGGATTTGGTGTACAGGCTTCAGTTTGTGATCCCTGTTCTAGACTGTTTTATCAACGATCCTTATAAACCATTCTCAACACTAAAAAGCAAGGCCAAGTCACTAGCATTGAAATCCCAGGAGTCAACAAGTTGACTTTATTACCCACGATGTATGCTGCACTCCAGTGTCCTGAGTGTTCTGATGCCACACATGAATGGAGTCGGGATATGTGTGCAGCTAGTGTGACAAATTGTGAAATAGATGGCAAATGGCTGCACAATGTTAGGAAACTACAGCGGTAAAGGGTCCAAATTTGGGAAAGTTCTCCATAAGCATATGTTATATATGGAACCCTGTGTCCTGTCTTCTCCGTTGGGCAGGGAGTAAGGAAAAAAGGAAAGAGGGATTACAAAGAAAAACAGAGCTGTATGGAATCTACTCCCTCAGTAACAGAGTCCAGTTGGAGGAGCATATGGTTTGGCTGTGTCCCCACTCAAATCTCATCTTGAATTATAGTTCCCATGATCCACATGTGTCATGGGAGGGACCCAGTGGGAGGTCATTGAATCATGGGGGCAGGTACCTCCATGCTGTTCTCATGATAGTGAGTGAGATCTCACCAGATCTCATGGTTTTATAAAGGTCTTTCCCTGCCCTTTGCTATGCACTTTTCTTTGCTGCCACCATGTGAAGAAGGACGTGTTTGTTTCTTCTTCCACCATGATGGTAAGTTTCCTGAGGCCTCCTCAGCCATGCTGAAGTGTGAGTCAAATAAACCTCTTTCCTTTATAAATTACTCAGTCTCAGATATGTCTTTATTAGCAGCATGAGAACGGACTAATACAGAGTGGCAAAATTAATACAGTTGTCCCCTCAGTATCTGTAGGGCATTGGTTCCAAGAACTATAGATAATGAAATCCACAGATGCTCAAGTCTCTTGACTTCGAATTTTCATGTAACTTACCCAGGTCCTCCCATATACTGAAATCACCTCTAAATTACTTATAATATTGAACACAGTGTGATCCTGTGTAGTTGTGATACTGTATTGTTTAGGGAATCATGGCAAGGACAAAAAGTCTGTTCTGGACAGATAGAACTATCATAGGCCTAACTACATCTTTGGTCTTTGGTTGAATCCAAGGATGCAAACCCTCAGACACAGGAGGGCCAACTGCACACATGAAGTGGAGAGCAGTTCTTTTCAGACATGAATGATGGGATTTGCCAAATATGACCTGAGAGTCTGCATTTCTAACAAGCTTCTGGCACTCCTGATCCATGGATTAGCCCCTGAATAGCAAAGACTGGGAGAACCGGTCTTGCTCTGTCCCCCAGGCTGGAGCGGCAAGATCATAGCTCACTGCAGTCTCCAATGCCAAGGCTCAAGGGATCCTCCCACGTCCACCATTCAAGTAGCTAGGACTATAGGCACATGGTACAGTGCTCAGCCAATTTTTTTTTTTTAACTTGTAGAAACAGGGTCTCACAATGTTGCCCAGGCGGGTCTCGAACTCCTGGGCTCAAGGGAGCCTCCTGCCTTGGCCTCCCAAAGTGCTGGGATTACAGGCACGAGCCCCCACACCCAGCCTCAGTTGATGCTCTTTAGAAACAAGTGTTCCAGAGTCCATGGGCAGATAGGCAAAGATCTAGTGAGGGAGGACTCTGCATCAGAATTTGCATGCTGTCTCAAAGAGAACACAAGGAGGGTGCTGGCTGTTTTACCACAAATCAGGAGGCTGCATCCCTGGGATTCGGGGTGCAGGGTGAAATGGTCTGCAGGACCACATGGAATAACATAAATACACTATTACATATTCATGTGTGAATAAAAGTGGTTACAATTCAGTGTTCATGAAGTAAAATCTATGTGAAAAAACAAAAGTTAAATTTAGAGGAAACTGTTTTATCATCTGTTCTAGAAGAATTTGTACAAAAATTACATTTGGGCTGAAATAACCTATGTTAATGATTAGTTGACAAGTTAATAGGCTCTGAATCTCCTGATTTTCCTCCTAATTTTTCCTTCTGCTTGTTCTAGTCTACTGTAGCACTCCTTCAACTGCCAGAACTCACATCCTTCCATCCGTACTGATCTCTATGTCTCCTCATTCTTGTTTCCTTGAGACAGGGTCTCACTTTGTCACCCAGGCCGGAGTGCAGTGCCACAATCATGGCTCACTGCAGCCTTGACCTCCCAGGCTCAAGTGATCCTCCCACCTCAGCCTTCCAAGTAACTGGACTACCGGCATGCGACACCACACCCGGCTGACTTTTTAAAAAATTTTTTGTAGAGACAGGGTCTCCCTATGTTGCCCAGGCTGCTCTCAACCTCCTAGCCTCAAGTGATCCTCCCCTCACAATCTCCCAAAGTGCTGAGATTACAGGCATGAGCCATCCACTTGACCCTCTTTCTTGTTTCTTGATGGCTGACATTAAAAGTGCATTCAAAATGCAGTAACGACAGGGCATGGTGACTCACACCTGTAATCCTGGTACTTTGAGAGCCTAAGGTGGGAGGATCGCTTGAGGCCAGGAGTTTGAGACCAGCCTAGGCAACATAGGGAGACCCCATCTCTACTATAAATAATAAATAAATACATAAAGAGTAAAAATAGAGTAACAATAGGGAGCAGATAGCAGGAATTCATTTCCTCCCTGGGTGCTATAGTGATCAAGTTCTTCATAGAATCATGGGATGAGAAGGCTACCCCAGAATGTCTCTGAAACCCAGGGAATGCCACCTGCAGGCCCAGGAAATACCTATGGGTGCAGTGGCTGGAATATCACACAGGCAGCCAGAAGCATAGTTTGGAGGGAGAAACAGGAAAAAAGGAAGATGAAAGACAAAAATAGAAAGCATAGAAAAAGTAAAAGAAAATGATTGTTCTTTAAGAAAATTATAAGTAGCTCCCCGAGGCGCCAGACATCACTGAGGGGAATAACTTGCCATCCCACTGTAGGTTAGCTTCCTGGTTCCCCAAGATGTGGGTTACATTCCATTCATCATCTACTGAGTGCCTATTATGTGCCTATTGTGTGTACACAGTGCTAGGAAGCATGGGGGAAAACATTTTTTAAAGGACATTAACATCTTTACCCTCAAGGAGTTTATAGTTTTGTAGGAAATTTACCTGCACAACCAGTTTTTCAAGGTAGAATATGAAAAGTGCTGTAAGAGAGACAATAAGTGCCATAGGTTTTTTTCTTTTTTTGAGACAGAGTCTCGCTCTTGTCACCCAGGCTGGAGTACAATGGCACGATCTCAGTTCACTGTGACCTCTGCCTCCTGGGTTTGCACGATTCTCCTACCTCAGC
Organism: Sapajus apella; assembly: GCF_009761245.1. Lineage (NCBI taxonomy): Eukaryota > Metazoa > Chordata > Mammalia > Primates > Cebidae > Sapajus > Sapajus apella. The sequence continues at coordinate 11,079,724 of NW_022437003.1, read as the reverse complement.
CTCTCGAGTACCTGGGACTACAGGCACCCACCACACACCCAGCTAATTTTTGTATTTTTTCATAGAGATGGGGTTTCACCATGTTGGACAGGCTGGTCTTGAACTCCTGACCACGGGTGATCTGCCTGCCCTCCTTGGCCTCCCAAAGTGCTGGGATTACAGGCATGAGCCACTATGCCCAGCAAGGTTTTTTTTTTTTCTAATATCCTAGGAAAAGTTATTGTCCAGTCTAACTCATTCTTACAAGTACAATGAATTAATTCTTCAATCTAAGTTTCTTTATGTCTAGGTTATATCGTGGAGATAATTGATACAAATATTTTCTTATCATCATGGTCCTCAAAGAAAGTACAAGGCCTAATTTGCCATCTAAATAAACATAAAAAGAAAGTTGTTTATAAAGAACAGGGATCTGGAAAGAAAAAAATTATTTAAAAAGAAAAAAAGAAGAAAGGTGTTTAGTAAAGTAATTTATTTCCTAAGTCACTGTTTCTTTCATCATGGCCACATCACCTTATGTTTGGTAATTAATTTTTAAAAAACATTTTTGTTTGTTTTCCTTAAGTGCCTTCAAATATATGTCAGGAAAACTATGCTCAGCAATACGTGAGATTTTCAAAAACTGCAATATTTCAAAGATGTCAAAACATCTGTATCTTAAAAAGCAGCATAAAGAATCAAATGGCTTTTTTAGTATTTTTCTGTCTCAAAGAAAAAAAAGAGTTAAGACTGGGGATGTTCAATGTGAGTCTAAATGTACAAGTACTGCTCTGATCAGGTTCTTCAAATATATACACCCCTCTTTATCTTTCTGTGGTTGTGCGCACACATGTATATAAACACTGCGGTAGACCCGAAAATGGCACCCTAAACAGCTATCCACCTCAAATCACCAGAACCTGTGGCTGTGACTTTATTTGGAAAAAGCGTCCTTGCAAATGTCATTAAGTTAAGGATCTTCAACAAGATCATCCTGGATTATCCTTGCAGGCCCTAAATCCAATGACAAGTGTCCTTATAAGAGAGAGGCAGAGGGAGATTTGAGACAGAAAAGACACACAGAGAAGGGAAGACTATGTGAAAATGGAGCAGACAGAGATGCTGCCACAAGTCAAGGAATGCCACCAGCCACCAGAACCTGGAAGAGGCAAAGAATGGCCCCTCCCCTGTGGGGTGGAGGGAGTGTAGCACTGTGACACCTTGATTGCAGACTTCTGGCCTCCAGTGCTGTGAGAGAATAAACTTCCATCGTTTTAAGTCACCAAATTTGTGGCCATTTGTTCCAGCAGCCCTAGGAAGCTAATCCACACATACACACATTTCAAACTTTTTAGGTTTTGGGAAAAATACTGCCCAAAGTTGTTAAGAAAATTAGGCATACTGTACATTGTAGAAGCCAGAGTGATAGAACAACCACAGGTCTCTCATCAAAAATCAAAGCACTTTTTATTTGAAAGTACTTTTTTGTAAGATACAGAGCTTGGTGGTTATATAAATTATATATGTCAATAAGGCAATCTAGGTTCATTGATTGTCGTCAAAATTTTATAGCTCTCTCTCTCTCTCTCTTGTCTCTCTCTCTCTCTCTCTCTCTCTCTGGGTTCTGGCCACATTTCAGTAAAGGAGGAGGTTATATAAGCACTCTGGTTTGATGGAAAAGTAATTTTCTGATTGAGGTATGAACTGAAATGGCTCTTCCACGGGGCAGAGGCATTAATGCCATAAAACTGCCTTGAAGGGACTATTAGAGGGTCACCATAACTGCTAGAGCTCAGGGCTGTTAGTTTCTAACCATTATGTGCCTAATGTCATATGTATTATGCTTTAATACCCATTTGAAAATTTGACCCCAGAAGGACAATTTTGTAGGATAGGTTAGGTGTCCCAGATCAGGTTTCCTAGAAACGGAGGCTGAGATGGGGTTTCTGGTACACGTGATCTTTTGAGAGAATGCTCTCAAGTGAAATGTGTAGGGGAATGAGGGAAGTAGACTAGTGCAGGGGAGACGTAGGGAAGATGTAGGCTCAGCGAGGTCTGGCTCCAGCCTAATCCCACAGGAAGCTCTGGAGTGTGTGTGCACCACACAACCATCCCACCTTAACACAAGAGTCCAGGGCTTTTAAAGCCTGTATTAACCACTCATTAGCTGCAGACCATGTTCCTCCCTGGGGTGGTATAACATCCCGGGCACCTCTGGGCAAGGAGGTTCCCTTCAGGTCAAGCTGATCTCCAGAGGACGGTGTGTCTGTGAGCCACTGGCAACATTCCCAGCGGCCTGAGATGGGTGTACCAGCAGGTGACAAGAAGCGCTCAGGGCACCAAGAACAACAAAGGCTATATATATATATTTTTTAAATGGAGTCTTGCTCTGTTGCCCAGGCTGGAGTGCAGTGGTGCCATTAGTTTATTTTGCAAATATTTTATCTCAGCTCACTGCAACCTGTGCCTCCCAAATTCAAGTGATTTTAATGCCTCAGCCTCCTAAGTAGCTGAAATTACTGGCTCCTGCCACCACGACAGGCTAATTTTTGTATTTTTAGTAGAGATAGGGTTTCACCATGTTGGCCAGGCTGGTCTTGAACTCCTAAACCTCAGGTGATCCACCTGCCTTGGCCTCCCAAAGTGCTGGGATTACAGGCATAAGCCACTGCACCCGGCCTTCAAGTCACATTTCTAATCACATACTTGATCATTTCAATGACTACATCTGCCGTAATGGAACTCTAAATGTTGGCATTACTGAGCAGTGTTGGAATGTCACAAGTCTTGCAAATGTGTCCATCAAGTACGTTCCAATTTTAATAGGTTTAATCTGGAAAGAGGGTCTTTCATAAAGAAACTATTTTTAGAATACATGTGTAAGTAGGAACCCACGCCCGTAAGTTTGGCTGTTGCCATCATGCTTCATCATGACCTTCATCATGTTTATTTTCATGGTCCGTATGTCTTTTTCTACTTTCTGTTGACCATGTGAAAGTCTGTCTATGTCAGCATGGTTTACCTTAGTTTATAAGGTCCTCAAAGGTATAGGTCATAACTATTTATTGTTCTCTACATAGCATGTTGCACAATTGTGAGTTTAATAACTGCTTCTTGTTGATGTAGGGATGTAACTCTGCTTTTTGATTATGGCAATGATATTCTATTTAATAACTGCCCAGGCCTTAAATGTATGACTAAGGCATTATCCTGAGCAGGACCTGCAAATTCAAATACCTGCATGAGCCAGGCAGATAATATAAAAGAGTGAACCAGGTCAGGTATAAAACAATAATAGAGTGGAGAGCATAAAGGAATTTCAAATCAAAATGTTCCAAACACTTCACAGGCCAAATGAAACACCTCTGTGAGTCAGATCTGGCCAATGGTTCACCAGTTAGTGGCCTAAAGGCTAGGTCCGAACTCACAACCAGAAACTCAGGCCAATTGCAGGTGTCCTGGATCTGCCTTATATTTGCCAAAAGCTATCATGACTTGTCCCAGCCTACCGTGGGTGATCTGAAGTATCAGAATTTTCAGTCATGCTGCCCTGCCTGTAGAACCAGACCTGGAGAGTTTGAGATACTTCCTGGTTTGCCAGGGAAATCTGAGTCATAGGTGCCCCATTTACTTAACACAACCACAAAAAAGCACCTTTAAAGAGCCCATTTCCTAGCATAGTGCTCTATATCTAGGAGGCACTCCTTAAATACTTCTTGATGACACAAGCAAGCTAGTTTCATAATGCTTAATTTCAAGTCTTTATAATTCATCCAGTGGTCTTCATTCTAAAAACGAAGGGTTTACAATTTATGATGCAGAGATTACATATGCTATACAAAGTGATGACAAGGATGTGGAGAAATCAGAACCCTGATACACTCAGACACTGCAGGTGTGAAAACAGTATTGGGGTTCCTCCAAGCTTAAACTTAGATTTCCCATATGACCCAGCAATTCTACTCTGAGGTATATACCCAAGAGGAGGGAAAACATATGTTCACATAAAAATTTGCACACAAATGTTCACAGCAGCATTATTCATAATAGTAAAAAAGTAGAAACCATCCAAATATCCATCAATGGACGAATGGATAAATAAAACATTGGCCAGGCACAGTGGCTCGCACCTGTAATCTCAGCACTTTAGGAGGCCAGATTGCTTGAGTCCAAGAGTTTCGGACAAGCCTGGGCAATATGGAGAAACCCTATATCTAGAAAAAATAGAAAAGTTAGCCAGGTGTGGTGGTACACACCTGTAGTCCCAGCTACTCGGGAGGCTGAGGTGGGAGGATCTCTGCAGCCCAGGAGGTCAAAGTTACAGTGGGCTGTTATCATGCCACTGCTCTCCAGCCTGGGTGAAAGAGCAAGATCCTATATCAAAAATTTCTTTTAATTAAATTAAAAATTTAAAAATAAAATGTTACCTATTCATATAGTGGAACATTATTCAACAGTATAAAGGAATTGAGTTTTGGTTCTGATAAATGTTACAACATGCATGAACCTTGATAATATTATGCTAAGTGAAGGGGGCCAATCACAAAAGACCACATATTTTATGTTTCATTTTATATGAAATGTTCAGGATAGGCAAATTCATAGACACATAAAGTAGATTCGTGGTTACCAGGAGCTCGGGGGAGGAAAGAGGGAGGAGTAACTCCTAGTGAGTACAAAATTTCTTTTGGGGGTGGTGAAATGTTCTAAAAGGTATGATGGTGATGGTTGCACAACTTTGTGAATATACTAGAAACCACTGAATTGTATACATTAAATGGATACATTATGTGGTTTGTGAATTATATCTCAATAAAGTTCCTATTTTAAAAAAGATTACATGTGCTATGAAGGTTTTTGTCATAAGCACCAAATACTGTGTGCATGAATTTACTACCATATTCTTTGGGAGGCTGCAGTGGGTGGATCACCTGAGGTCAGGAGTTTGAGACCAGCCTGGCCAACATGGCAAAACCCCATCTCTACTAAAAATACAAAAATTAGTCTGCTGTGGTGGTGCACACCTGTAATCCTAGCTACTTGGGAGGCTGAAGGAGAATCGCTTGAACCTGGGAGGTGGAGTTTGCAGTGAGCCTAGATCATGCCACTACACTACCTGCCTGCGTGACGGGAGTGCGACTGTCTAAAAAAAAATTTTTTTTTTTTTTTTTTTTTTTGGAGATGGAGTTTCGCTCTTGTTACCCAGGCTGGAGTGCAATGGCGCAATCTCGGCTCACGGCAACCTCCGCCTCCTGGGTTCAGGCAATTCTCCTGCCTCAGCCTCCTGAGTAGCTGGGATTACAGGCACGCACCACCATGCCCAGCTAATGTTTTGTATTTTTAGTAGAGACGGGGTTTCACCATGTTGACCAGGATGGTCTCGATCTCTTGTCCTTGTGATCCACCCGCCTCGGACTCCCAAAGTGCTGGGATTACAGGCGTGAACCACCGCGCCTGGACAAAAAAAATTTTTTTAACTATCATATAACTTTCTTTTATTTATTTATTTATTTTTTTTGAGACAGAGTCTTGCTCTGTCGCCCAGGTTGGAGTGCAGTGGTGCGATCTCAGGTCACTGCAACCTCCCCCTGCCGGGTTCAAGTTATTCTCCTCCCTCAGCCTCCTGAGTAGCTGGGATTACAGGAGGGCACCACCATGCCCGGCTAATTTTTTGTATTTTTAGTAGAGATGGGGTTTCACCATGTTAGTGAGGCTGGTCTCACACTCCTGACCTTGTGATTCGTCTGCCTCGGCCTCTCAAAGTGCTGGGATTACAGGCGTGAGCCATCATGCCCGGCACTACCATATAACTTCCAAGGCATTGTTCATTCATGGCACATAGTAGGCCATCAATAAATGTTTGTTGAAGGAATGGTGAATGGTTTTCTAAAAAGCTAGAATATTTAGTGAAGTGGGCTGGAGGATTCTGGTTTAAATTGCTGGAGGCTATTCTGAAAATCCATGGATTTTCTTTCCTACAAGAAAAAAACTAGCATGAAGCCTGGCATATGGCATGTTCTCAATAAATAGCAGTTCCTTCCTTCTTTTTTCAAAACAGTTCTAAAATGTATTATTCTACTTTCTTAGTATCACCCTTTTCAGCTTTATAATAAATTATTAATGGAAATAGGAGTAGAAATTTTAAAAGACCAATCTTATTTGTCTCTAGTAGTGGGAGTCACATTCAGCTAAGAAATGGTTTTTCAATGTAAAAATTGGAATAAATGGGCTAGTACAGTGGTTCTCAGTGCATCAGAATCACCTGAAGAATTGATCTGGGGTGGGACTCAAGAAGCTGCATTTCCAACAAGTTCTAAGGTAGACCAGCATTTCTTCCTTTTAAAAATTTTTTTTAATATTTTGAAACAATCAAAAAATTGCAGGGAAATCAGGGATACAATTCAAAGAACTCTTTCTACTGAGCCATTTGAGAGCAAATTGCTGACATCACCTTTGTGGAATTTCTACAAACAGGATATTCTACATAAGAGAAATGCAACCATCAGAATCAGGAAAGAAACACTGATGCATTCGTCCTATCTAATCTCCACACCCCATTCAAATTTTACCAGTTACCCCAATAACATTGTTTACAGCCTAATGATCCATTCAAAACCATGCATTGCATTAGTTGTCATATGTCTCTAGCCACGAAACAGTTCCTCAGTCTCTCCTTGACTTTCCTGACCGTGACACCTTTGAAGATTACAGGCCATAGTTTTTAGTGTCTCTTAATTTGGGTTTGTCTATTTCTTCATAAGTAGATTCAGGTTATGAATCTTGGGCAGGAATATCATAGAAATGCCTCTGTGTTCTCCTCAGGATATCGGGTGCCTCACAATAGTAATGTGTTGCATTTCTGATGATGCTAACTTTGATCATTTCTGCCAGTCTTCTCCACTGCAAAGCTACTCTTTTCCTCTTTGCAATGAATAAATATTTTGTGGAGAGATGCTTTGAAATAATCCAAATATCCCATTCCTCATCAAACTTTCATTTGTTTATTTTTAGCTCTATGGATGTGGTTTCCAACTTTATTCAATAGGGTTAGAATTTATCACTGTTATCATTTATTTTGATACTCAGATTGTCCCTCAGTAGGCTAGCAGGAGCCCCGCTACTTGGCTTCTATGCCTTTTGAAATGCCCCCATCACTCTCTGAGCACTTCCTGACTTTCTGGCACAACAAGATATCCCAGACTCATCTTGGACTTTCCTTGTGCAGCCATGGAATCAGCCATTTCTCCAAGAAGTTATGGTTCCTTTTCATTGCAAATGGTGTTTGAAGCCAGAATCTATCCACTCAGTGTGCTTATTGCTCTTGGAGTGTTGTTGCTCTTAGACCTTTTCAGTCAGAGCTAAGTAATATACACACATATGTATGTTAGTCATTGATTGCTGTATAACAAATTACCACAAATTTAGCGTCTTAAAACTGCACACATTCATTACCTCACAGTTTTTGTGGCTTAGGAGTCCTGACATGGCTTCATGGAATCCTCTGCTTTAAAGTCTCACAAAATGTCAGCTGATGCTATGGTCTTATCTCAGGGTTCACAGGGTTCATCTGAGGAAAGACGCACTTTCAAACTCAGGTGGTGGCAGGATTCAGGTCTTTATGGGTGTGCTGAACAGGCCTCAGGTTCTTACTGGCTGTTGACTGAAGCCTGCCCTCAGTTCCTTGCCATGTGGGCCTCTCCATAGGGCGACTCATCACCTAGCAACTTGCTCCATCAAAGTCAGCAAGAAGGCCAGATTGTGGGTAACACCCCCCAGGGGCACGAAGGAAGGAGAACTGTCCAGATCCCAGGCACAACTAGTGCCTGAAGAATATCTTAGTTTATAGTGCTATTGCTCAGCTGTTTCCTTTATATAATCCTTTATATATAATCATATATTAGTTTATAGAATTAGTGCTTGAAGTGTAACTTACTGCTTACATATATCTAGCTTACTTAGTTCTATATAATTTTTCTATATAATTATATAGGTATTGTAGTCAGAGCTGTACTGACACATTTAGTGCTTTTAGTTTATAGTAGGAGGAATGCCTAGAGCAGTTACAGAACAGAAGCAGTACATGGGAAAACAGCCAGACCAGGACAAGAACCAAAGACCCAGGCAGTGGTGTCCCTGCCTAAAAGGGCATACACCGTATGGCAGGCTTGGAGCAAGTGCCTCTCCTCTGATAAAGGAGTTGTAGTACCTTACATCCAGTTCCTGTGGAAAGTAGGCCTCAGGCCTGAGATCCTAGAAGTAACTGAGGGAGAAGAACCCTCTGGTGTGACCAGTCACGGCAGCTGTACACCCTGTCAGTCTTTTCTAGCTTCTGTGCTAGCTAAAAAAATCCTCCCATAAATATCTTAAGAGAAGAGCACAAGTCTGTCAGCTCCCACTGCATTAAGCTTACATTATCCTTCTATTAGAAATCCTTTGAAGTCTCCAGCCCCTAGATAAGAAGTATTGCACACAACACCTGTTGCACACAGTCCACCTCCCTGCCTCGGTGACCTAAAGGGGATAGACCCCTTTTCTGCACATGACCCTCTACTAATGCGCACGGCCCACCTCTCTGCCCAGGTGACATAATGGGGTGGTCCCCTCGCTTGTAACTCACGTGATTATGTATGCCCTATTACTAAGCCTATAGATAATGACCTCATTCACAACCCTGCCCCCTGCTTGTACCTAATAAATACAGATGCTCTTGGGCATTTGGGGACCACAGCTGATCTCTGCTCACAGGTGGTGTGGCCCCCCGAGTCCAGATGCTCTTCACCAGTTCTTCAGTGTCCTGTCTCTTTATTTCTCGGATCCTGCACCTTAGCACAGCATAAGGGACACCCCACGACCCTGTGGGGCCTCCACAGCTCTATACAGATGAGCTGGCTCTCACCTGTATAATCCCAGCACTTTGGGAGGCCGAGGCAGGAGGACTGCTTGAGCCCAGGACTATGAGACCAGCCTGGGCAACAAAGTGAAACACTGTCTTCACAAAAAATACAAAAAAAAATCAGCTGGGTATGGTGGCACATGCTTACAGTACCAGCTAATTGGGAGGCTAAGGCAGGAGGATTGCTTGAGCCAAGGAGGCAGGCAGAGGTTGCAGTAAACCATGATGGCTCTGTTGCACTCCAGCTGGGGCTACAGAGCAAGACCTTGTCTCAAAAAAAAAAAAAAAAAAAAAAAAGCAGAGGCTGGGCATGGTGGCTCACACCTATAATCCAAGCACTTTGGGAGGCCAAGGTGAATGGATCACCTGAGGTCAGGAGTTCAAGACCAGCCTGGCCAACATGGTGAAACCTCAACTCTACTAAAAATACAAAATTAGCTGAGTGTGATGGTGCACACCTGTAATCCCAGCTACTCTGGAGGCTGAGGCAGGAGAATCACTGGAACCTGGGAGGCGGAGGTTGCAGTGAGTTGAGATTGTGCTACTGCACTCCAGCCTGGGCAATAGAGCAAGACTCCGTCTCAAAAAAGAAAAAAAAAAAAAAAAAAAGCAAAAGAGAGTCTCCAAGCAAGATGGACATTATAATCTTATGTAACATACTCACAGAAATGACATTCCATTCTATCTGCTATATTATCTTGCTTAGAAGTGAGTCATAGGCTCTGCCCACATTCAAGGGGAAAGCATGAATGCGGGTTGTGGATCATTGAAGGCCATCTCAGGAGCGTATAAGTGCCATCACCTTACCACATGGTAGATGCAAGAGTAGACTCAGGTCTCTTAAAGTGAATAACTGGGGGCTATCTTAGACTATGCCCACCACAATACTTATATGTGGATATTCATTTATGTGTATAAGTCTATCCATCTATCTTGAAAACTTTGATTCATACTAATATACCCAATTTGAATCCAAAACCACAATATTCATCTTAGTTTTCTTTTTCCATATTTTTAACTCCCCTTTCTGAGAGAGAGAAAACTTAATATATTTCTTTTCTTTTTCTTTTTCTTTTTCTTTGAGACGGAACCTCTCTCTGTCACCCAAGCTGGAGTGCAGTGACAAGATCTTGGCTCACTGCAACCGCCGTCTCCCGGGTTCAAGCAATTCTCCTTTCTCAGCCTCCTGAGTAGCTAGGACTACAGGCACACGCCACCACACCTGGCTAATTTTTGTATTTTTAGTAGAGACAGGGTTTTATCATATTGGTCAGACTGGTCATGAACAGAAATCTTAATGTATTTCTTATTGGATCAATCTCCAAATTCCACAGTTGTCTCTTCTCCCTTATGGATGCTTTTCTTTCTCCACTCAGGCTCTGATACCCCATGTCAAGCTGCCCAGGTAAGGATGCTCGGATACACACATCAAGAGCCCCTGTGAGTGGATGCCCCTCATCCTATAGGCTCTGACTCCCTGGCCAGACCACCCCCTTGCATGGAGGCCGCTGTACCTGGTGTGGCTCTGACACACTACAGCCTTGCCTCTCCTCTCCCTGTGAATGCCCACCTAATACTTCAGGACTCAATCATTCAGGAAGAAAGGGTAGGGACAGGAAAGGAAGGAGCACATTTCCCTTTCACGTTTCCATTTTTCCTCATTAAATACAGTTCCCCTGCCCTCCCCCAAAAGATGAGACGGAAGGTACAAAACATTCCCTGAACACGTGGAATAAAGGATGAGTGGCTATTCTATAAATCTGCAGCTTATTAGGTGGAGTTGAAGGAACGCTCCTGTGTGAGGCAGCAGGAAAAAATATAAAGGAGGGACAAATGGAAAAATAGCCACGCTATGTTTTCACTTCACCTCTGTGCTCTGCTCTGGCTCAGCTCTTTTCCAGTCTGAGATGCCCACTCTTTCTCCTTTGCATTAATTCAATTCCTCACTCCATTCAGGGGCCAGCTGTCAAGGTTCCTTCCACAGAAACGCCTCACTAACCTGAGCCCAGCTATTTTCTCCTCCTTTGAAACTCCAACCCGTTCTCAGTCTTTGCCACTCACATTCTAGCACTTGATTCTATATGAACTTGCACTGGTTTCTAGCTTTCTTTTTTCTTTCTTTTTTTTTTTTTTTTTTTGAGACAGAGTCTTACTCTTGTCACCCAGGCTGGAGTACAGTGGCATGATCTCGGTTCACTGCAACCTCCATCTCCCGGGTTCAAGAGATTATCCTGCCTCAGCCTCCCCGGTAGCTGGGATTACATGCAGGTGCACGCCACCACGCCTGGCTAATTTTTGTATTTTTAGTAGAGATGAGGTTTCACTATGTTGGCCAGGATGGTCTCAAACGCCTGACCTCAAATGATCTGCCCACTTGAGCCTCCCAAAGTGCTGGGATTATAGGAAAGAGCCACCACATCCGGCCTCTAGCTTTTTCATATATACATTTTTTTCTCCTGAGCTAGATAGTAAGTTCCTTCAAGATACACTTCACTGTGTGTTTCACGTGCTTGCTGAGTGATGGAAACCAGCCATGCTGTGAAGGGATACAATACTGAGGGGAAGAGGGGAAGATGAGAACCCTTTCAGAAGGGTGGCTACTAGCTATTTCATCTGGTTCTTTGCTTAGCTCACTCTCTTCAATGGAGAGCAAACACAGCATTGAGATGTTCAATAAATATACACTGAATTATAATTTAACATTTACAGTAACCATAATCTCTCCAGAACACATGGACCTCAGAATACATGTGCCACATATCTCACCAACCCCAAATGGGTAATCAATGACATGCATATAAGACTGGAGGGATGGCTTTATTTATATCCCTGTTTTTCTGAACTTGCACATCATACTAGCCTTGTACTTTTGAGGATCTTGCAAAAGTGAATGCACAGTTATTCTTACAAAGCATTGAAACAGGGATCAAAGGTTAACATTATATTCTGACACTGCATCAAACTTTAAAAGGGCAGCAGCCTTTGCTGCAATAAGAAAATAGTACGCCAATTTCCTAGTGTGCTGAGTAGCCTCAATTCCTTATTGTATCACAGCCAGGGTGTTTAAAGAGATTGTTTCTCATGAATCCTTCAAAGGTATCCAGTGTACGGGGCTACATGTGATTTGAATGTCAGACTTACTTATAATAACAAATTAAAAGTTTGTCTAATTACAGAATCCCTAGTAACTATGTAGGGGTTGGATACTAATCATTGTCACAGAAATGGTAAATAGTGGACAGGCACCGAGGCTCAGGCCTATAATCCCAATACTTTGGGAGATTGAGGTGGGTGGATCACCTGAGGTAAGGAGTTCAAGACCAGCCTGAGCAACATGGAGAAACCCCGCTTCTACTAAAAATACAAAAATTAGCCGGGTGTGGTGGCGCATGCCTGTAATCCCAGCTACTTGGGAGGCTGAGGCAGGACAATCACTTGAATCTGGGAGGTGGAGGTTGTGGTGAGCCGAGATTGTGCCATTGCACTCTAGCCTGGCTGACAAGAGTGAAACTGTCTTAAAAAAAAAAAGTTAAACAGCTTGAACCAAGTCACTAAAAAGCATCCGATCTGGAAAACCTTGACCTTTTGACCAGTATCTCTTTCTGAAGTCATTGGGGATATTCTCATTTTCTTTTGTCTTGTTGGTGCTCACAATGAATAATAAGATAGTGGCTTTTGCTTGCACACCGCATTCAGGTGATGTTATCAAGCCTTCTCCAATCACCCCAGTCTAATATCCAGCTAGTCAAAACAGACTTAGGGCATAACATCACAGGATCACAACACACAGTACATCCAGTCGGCAGCGGCCGGGAGGACAAGCCACAATTCCTCTTGGCTGAACGAGGCTCCTTTAAGTGGTGGCCACAGGAAAGAATGCATGTGCGCTGCCAAAACAACATGTGAGCCGGTGAGGATGATCCTGAACTTGAGCACGTGAAGAGGCTGATGCAAAACATAGCCCGTGCTCTTTCTTTTTGGCAAAAACAAGAGACCAAAGACACCTCGTAGGAGGGAGGAAGGGGGTTTTTAGATGTGATAGTTATAGCCATGTTTAGAGGATTTTCGCATCAAGTAGAATATTTGAGTCTAGTTCCATAAGTAACTGGACACACATGTACACACACACACGCACACACACACACAGGCATGCACATGCTCATTTAGTTGCCCAGGGAGTGTCTTAAGAAATCAAACTAGCATTTTGACTTTTGTTCTGTATGTCAGGGATCCCTCAGAGGTTGCCTCTGAGCATTCTTGTTTCTTGTGGAGCACTGAAGGGAATGACTGCTGTATTTTGGCATAGGGCTAGCTCTATAAAGAACTGTTTGCTGAAGTTCTTCAAATCCTTTGTTTGCTTAACTACCATCCCGAATCAACATACTCTCGTGATGAGGATGTGGGACTGTTAATACAAGGCTAGACAATAGCAGGCAGTGTAAATCTACTCTCCTTGAAAATGCCCCCATCTGAGAAACCAAGTAACAAATGAGAAGCTTAGAGGTTGGTTCTGTGATGAATTCTTTTTGTTTAGAAAATACCTCAGTTATTTTGGCTGTGTATCTGCATATTCAATTTTCAGGGTGCTTAGTTTAAGTTCCACCTGCACTAATCAGAACGTTGTTTTAAAAAATACTGGAAATGATTGTTTTTTCCTTTGCCAGACTACTAGGTGGTGAAAGAGCAGGGGCTTTGGAGTCAGACCTAACTAGAACCCGCCTCTGTCCCTAACTAGTAACAACAAAAAGGTCATTTTGCCTTTCTGATTTTCAGGGTCAGCATCTGTAAAACAGGGGCCTTTTTCCCAAGCTCACAGAGCAGTGTGCGGTACAGTGCTGGCCTGCAGTAGGTGCACAGGGAATGCTTTTGTTAATTACACAGTCAGAGGCCTGCAGAGCTTACATGTCATAGAAGGCCAGCATCTCAGACCTAATTCCTGTCCAGGCCAAGGAGAAAGACAACAGCCACCTCCTCAGAGAGTTCAAAATTCAGAGCACAGATTCTATAGGAAGGCAGATTGAGAAAACATGTCCTTCAAAATTCATCGGAGGCACAAAACGACAAATACTGTATGATTTCACTTATATGAGGAACCTAGACTAGGAAAATGTATAGGAACACAAAGTCGAATAAAGAGTCCCAAGGGCTGGGAGAATGGGGAGGCATTGATTATAGGGTACAGAGTTTCTGTTGGGATGGTGAAAAAGTTCTGGAGACAGTGATGATGGTTGCAAAACCATGTGAATGTACTTAATGCCATTGAACTGTACACTTAAAAATGTTTAAAATGGCAAATTTGGGGACGGTCATGGTGGCTCATGCCTGTAATCCCAGCACTTTGGGAGGCTGAGGCAGGAGGATTACTTGAGACAGGAGTTCAATACCAATCTGGGCAATATAAGAGACCCTGTCTCTATAAAAAAAATTTAAAAACTAACCAGGTGTGATGGCATGTACCTGTGGTCCCAACTACACAGGAGGCTGAGGCAGGAGGATGGCTTGAGCCCTGGAGGTCAAGGCTGCAGTGAGCCATGTTCACACCACTACATTCCAGCCTGGTGGACAGAGTGAGACCCTATCTCAAATAAAATAAAATAGTAAAATTTTATGTCATGTATGTTTTACCACAATTTTTAAAAAAAGAAAAAAAATTACTGGAATGAGGCAAATTAAGATACATCCAATTGTGGAATTCTATGTAACTATTAGAGGGAATTGGATAGATTTTATTCTACTAACATGGAAAGATGCCCAGGATATACAGCTAAATAAAAAAAGCAAGTTGCAATCGTATGTGTAGGATAATGACAGTTGTTTTTTTTTCTGCTTGAATTTCTTTACATTCATTAACTAATCTAATCTTCACAACACACCTATGATGTATATATAGTTACCATGAGTCCATTTTGCAGATGAGGAAACCAAGGCACAGAGAGGTGAAGTACCTTGCCCAGGTCACAGATGTAATGTACAGTAGAGCTACAATTTTGATGCAGATCCAACTATATGGCCCCAAAAATCAGAGTTCCAAACCCTTCAGCATCAGCTTCCCTGGGAGCATTTTAGAGCTGTGGATTCTCTGGCCCTGCCCCAGACCTACTGAATAAGAATCTGCAGGGTAACTATCCTCAGATGATTCTTGTGCACATTAAAGTCTGGAAAGACTAAAGCCTCAAGCACCATGCAACACAATGCCAGTTTAATAATAAGTATTGATGCATGCATAAAATAATTTATTGGAATTCTGTGGCTTAAGTTTTTTTTTTTTTTTTAACTCAGCAATGTATTCTAGAAACTAGACCCAAAAACCTGTATTAAATTGGGAATGAACCAGGTTTACATGCTGTGTCGTCATTGGCTTACAAGTTATTCTGTCAGAGTTTAGAAATGTTTTTCTCTTGGAGCTCCTGCCTACAGCTTTCCTAATGTAGTCCTTTACAATATAATAAAATCTTATTAAGTTGAGCTCAATTCTGAATTGTAATGCATTCATTTTTAACATGGTGAAGGCTTTGATTACTTTAAGAAATTGCTTAGTAAATAAATTGTTATGCTGGTTAATAGACTTGTAAGGGGCACATTTAACTGCCTAAATAAAGCAAGATCCTTTTTTAATTTGAAGGATTTTATTACATTCATTATTAGTAATTGTAAGTGAGACATCAACATTTATTAAAGGAACATGACAGTGCTTCTCCATAGACAGTCTGGAATTACTTAACTAAATGGTTAAATGTAGTTTAATGTACTAGAACAAATTTCCTTAAAAATAATTCTATAATTTGGCTGGGCAATGTGGCTCATGCCTGTAAACCCAGCACTTTGGGAGGCCAAGGCGGGCAGATCACCTAAGGTCAGGAGTTTGGGACCAGCCTGGCTAACATGATGAAACCCTGTCTCTACTAAAAATACAAAAATAAGTAACCAAATTGCTGGGAAGAAGGTGGTAGTTAAGAGTGTGGGCTCTGGGGCCACACAAACTCCGAATCCCAGCTCTGCCATCATCTGCTGGAAGACCTTCACCTTAACCTCAGCTGTATCTCTTTAAACCCAATGTCTTTATCCCTATAATGGGGAAAGTGATAATATATCACAGAACTGTCATGAGGGCAAAAAAAGGCAACGCATGCAAAGCCCATCCCCACTGTTTTTGGTGCGAGTAAACTCTCAACACATGCTGTAGCTTGTTTATTACCAGAGCAGCATCATTATTATTGCATAGGCAACTATCTTCTGCCTCACCCTTCAGTTCCCACATGCCTACGTTTCTCAGAGCCTGCTCCTATCACTATCATGTCCATGTGTTTCTCCTCCTTGGCATTTGCTCTTTAGTATTTATTCTAAACCTTTAACTTGGCCTAATCTAAGACTCACTTTCTTGAACCAAGGCCTAGAAGGACCAAGAGAGATAGAAGCCCCATTAGACTACTTACCAACAATTAGCATCTGCTCCTATCCCTTAGGAATAGCAACATGACAATGGTTTTGTCCTTCTAAAGTAAAATGTGGTTTGGCCTTATGACGACATAATATAAATGTCCTCAAATGTAAAAAAAAATATATGCCCTGCAGTTTTTCGTTTTTTGTTTTGAGACTGTCTCGCTCTGTCACCCAGGCTGGTGTGCAGTGCCACGATCTCAGCTCACTGCAACCTCCGCCTCCCAGGTTTAAGTGATTCTCCTGCCTCAGCCTCCTGAGTAGCTGGGATTACAGGTGCATGCCACCATGCCCGGCTAATTTTTATATTTTTAGTAGAGACAGGGTTCTGCCATGTTAGCCAGGCTGGTCTCGAAGTCCTGACCTCAGGTGATCCATTTACCTTGACCTCACAAAGTGCTAGGATTATAGCTGTGATCCACTTCGCCTGGCCTGCCCTGCAGCTTTATCTGTTTCATGTTTAGCTCTTCATTTTAAAGTATAAGCATTAATTATTGCCACACTTAGTAAATTTTTAAAACTGAATTTGTAAAAAAAAAAAAAAAAAAAAAAGCGCTCATTTGTTCATTAAATGAGACTACTAGACTACCCACCAGCTGCATGGCAAACATTGTACTGGGTAAGATATACAGAGAAATAAGGTAGAGACTGACTGGTCCTCCAGAAATTCATAGATTTGTATGAGAAACCCAAGGTAATGACAGTAACATAGAAAGTGCTATGTCCTGCAGCATAGATAAGCTCAGGATGCTGGGGTGTGTTTGATTCATTAGGCATTGCTGGTAGGAGCTTAAGGCCTGCAAGTTTCCCAGGAACTAGAAAAATATTTGAGTCTTAAAAAATTCTAAACCCTTAATGGAGAGAATGATATGTGTATAAATGATATGTCACATAAATATCATATCCAAAATATAAAAAGAAAATGAATTATATATATAAATGATATATAAATATCATATACAAAATATAGAAAGAAAATGAAAACTTCAAATAAACATTTAATTAAATGTCTACAGGCCGGGCACGGTGGCTCATGCCTGTAATCCCAGCACTCTGGGAGGCCAAGGCAGGTGGATCACGAGGTCAGGAGTGCAAGACCATCCTGGCCAACATAGTGAAACCCTGTCTGTACTAAAAATACATAAAAATTAGCCAGGCGTGGAGACTCGCGTCTGTAATCCCAGCTACTCAGGAGGATGAGGCAAGAGAATCGCTTGAACCCGGGAGGTGGAGGTTGCACTGAGCTGAGATCACGCCACTGCACTTCAGCCTGGGCCACAAAGCAAGACTCTGTCTCAAAAACACAAAAGTCTACATTATGTAAAAATGCAATACTATGTCAACTTCATCCAAATTCATTTAGTATTTACTTAGTTATTCATTTATTTATTGAGATGAAGTCTCCTGTAGCCAAGGCTGAAGTGCAGTGGCGTGATCTTGGCTCACTGTAACCTCTGCCTCCTGGGTTCAAGCGATTCTCCTTCCTCAGCCTCCTGAGTAGCTGGGACAACAGGCAGGCATCACGCTGGGCTAATTTTTGGATTCTTAGTAGAGACAGGATTTCACCACGTTGGCCAGTCTGGTCTCGAACCCCTGACCTCAAGTGATCTGCCCGCCTTGCCCTCCCAAGTGCTAGGATTACAGGCATGAGCCACCAAGCCTAGCTGCATTTAGTATTTATAAAAATTATTACATCTGAAAACAATTTGTAAACTAGATTATTAAAAGATTTCTGCTGGACATGGTGGCTCACACCTGTAATCCCAGCACTTTGAGAGGCTAAGGCAGGTGGATCACCTGAGGTCAGGAGTTTGAAACTAGCCTGGCTAACATGATAAAAACCCATCTCTACTAAAAATACAAAAATTAGCCAGGTGTGGTGGTGGGTGCCTGTAATCCCAGCTGCTTGGGAGGCTGAGGCAGGAGAATCACTTGAACTCAGGAGGCGGAGGTTGCAGTTAGCCAAGATCACGCCATTGCACTCCAGCCTGGGAGACAAGAGCAAAACTGTATCAATTAAAAAAAAAAAAAAGATTTCTACAGGCCATGGTGGCTTACACCTGTAATCTCAGTCTTAGGGAGGTTGAGGAGGTACAATCACTTGACCTCAGGAGTTCAAGACCAGCCTGGACAACATATTCATATTCTTTTGTCTCTACAAAAGAATAATAAAAAATGAGCCAGGCATGGTGGCACACACCTACAGTTCCAGCTACTCAAGAGTCTGAGGTGGGAGGACTGCTTGAACCCAGGAGGCTGAGGCTTCAGTGAGCCATGATCACACCACTATACTCCAACCTGAGCAACAGGGCAAGGCTCTGTCTCAAAAAAACACAAAACCAAAACCAAAACCAAATAAAACAAAGATTTTTACAACTGCCAGATATGTAGAGGTATTGCTGATATAAACAATTATAAATTTAAAATAATTACTCACAGTCGATTTCCAAAGCAATGTTATAAAGCAAATTCTTTCAAAACTATTTACACCATGAAATGTTATTTAATGTTGGATTTGGACACATTTTAATATGTCTAATATGATGTAGGGTAGAGTGTCCACAGGCAGTATCACAGGCCCACCTGAAGTCTTAGAAGAGTTTGGTTTCTGTGTGAGCCCCTGGGAAAGATGAACAATCCAGACTTGGAGAGCCAAGAAAGGCCTCCAGGTAACGCCTGAGGGAAGTTGTGAAGGGGAGTTAGGTGAGAATGTTAGTTAGAGCTGCCTTGACAAGGTACCACAGACTGGGTGGTTTAAACCACATAAAAATATTGTCTCACAGTTCTGGAGGCTGGAAGTCCAAGACCAAAGTGTTGGCAGGGCTGGTTTCTTCTGTGGGCGCAAGTGTAAATCTGTTCTATGCCTTTCCCCTAGCGTCTGATGGTTTGCCAGCAATCCTTGGCACTCCTTGGCTTCTGCCAGCCAAACATCAGTCTTCGCATGGCATTCTCTCTCTATATCTCATTCTGTGTCCAAATTTCCCCTTTTCATAATGACAGTGGCCATGCTGGATTAGAGGCTGCCCGACTTCAGTATGACCTCATTCTAACATATTATACCTGCGATGACCCTATTTCCAAATAAGGTCACATTCTCAGGTCCTGAGGGTTAGGACTTCAACATAAGATTTTTTTAGGGACATAATTCAGCCTCTAACAGTAGGTAAAGAAGTGATGCGGGGAAGGCCGGAAAAAGAGGCCAGAGTAGCACATGCAAAGGTCTCACAGGGAAGAGAGAACACAGGACCTAACTAGAAAGAGTCAAGAGAGGTGAGATGAGGGATCGGATCACAAAGCACTTTGTAAACCAAATATGGGTTTAATCGAAAAGGCAGGATTTTTCAGTGCGATTTTTTGTTGTTGTTGAGACGCAGTCTTACTCTGTCACCCAGGCTGAAGTGCAATGGCAGGATCTCAGCTCCCTGCAACCTCCTTCTACCTGGTTCAAGTGATTCTCCTGCCCCAGCCTCCTGAGTAGCTGAGACTACAGGCATGTGCCACCATGCCCAGGTAATTTTTGCATTTTTTAGTAGAGATGGGGTTTTGCCATGTTGGCCAGGTTGGTCTTGAACTACTGACCTCAAATGATCCACCCCCACCCTGGCATCCCAAAATGCTGGGATTACAGATGTGAGTCAGTGGACCTTCAGTGTGATATTTAAAAACCAAAATGAAACAACAGAATAATCCTCATGCATCTCTGCCCTCCCATGCCCTCTCCTTACCAAACTCCATACCCCAAGATCCTGAAAGCCAACTAGGAAAGAACCAAGGCCAGAAGTCTAGGGAATACTTTGGGTCACAAGGCTTGTTCCCGGTACAACCCAGAT
Source organism: Sapajus apella (assembly GCF_009761245.1). Classification (NCBI taxonomy): domain Eukaryota; kingdom Metazoa; phylum Chordata; class Mammalia; order Primates; family Cebidae; genus Sapajus; species Sapajus apella. The sequence continues at coordinate 11,059,585 of NW_022437003.1, read as the reverse complement.
TAGAATCCAAGGAACTGACTCCTGTCCAAGTCTCTGCTTTCTACACACCAAGCTATTTTTATTTGTCTCACTTAGTAGGGAATTCTTCAGTTGTTATGAAATTGTAGATCATAATTTTTTGGATCAATTTTTAAAAACTGGAGTTCTGTAATACTAAATTAAGTAATCAAGTCAATATCTCTACCTATACTAAATTTTTTTTTGGAAGTGGAGTTTAGCTCTTTTTGCCCAGGCTGAAGTCTAACGCCGCAATCTTGGCTTATTGCAACCTCTGCTTCCCAGGTTCAGGAGATTCTCTTGCCTCAGCCTCCAAGCAGCTGGGATTACAGGCACCCCCCCCACCACCCACCACCACACCTGGCTAATTTTTGTATTTTTAGTAGAGACTGGGTTTTGCCATGTTGGCCAGGCTGGTCTCAAACCCCTGACCTTGAGATCTGCCTGCCTCAGCCTCCAAAAGTGCTGAGATTACAGGTTTGAGCCACCACACCCTGTCAATTTTAATGTTTTATGAGGTTAGAGTAGACTGTTAATCAGTCATAATAGAAAAACTGAAATGATCTGTTTATGTATCTGTCTCCTTCACTACTCTGTAAGCACCTCCAGAGCAGGGCCAAGGCCTACTCATTCCTAAACCTCACTGCCGAGTACTGCGCTCAGTAAATGCTAAACTAACCAAAGGCCAAAGATGCTCCCTGCCTCAGCTCTGGAGACCTGTTCTCTGCTGGGTGCTCCCAGGAGCGGGCACTGTAAACACAGCTCAAGACCAGGGCTAGGCCCTATAAGCCTTGTCAGCTTGTAGTAACATCTAGGAATCCCAGGCTACACTGAACAAAAATCTCATGGTAAGCCCCAAACCCAGAAGTGGCCCTGCCCTGAACAGAAAGGCCAAATGCACATTAGAAATCCTGGGAAAAAAAGAAGAAGATCACAGAGGAGGTCTAAAGAAAGAAAAAAGAAATTCTGAACACAAACTTTTCTGAAAAAAGACACAATCCAGTGGCTCCCACCTGTAATCTCAGCACTTTGGGAGGCCAAGGTGGATGGATCACGAGGTCAGGAGATTGAGACCATCCTGGCTAACACAGTGAAATATCTTCTCTACTAAAAATACAAAACAACTAACTAGGTGTGGCGGGCACCTATAATCCCAGCTACTTGGGGGGCTGAGGCAGAAGAATCGCTTGAACTTGGGAGGTAGAGGTTGCAGTGAGCCAGGATTGCGCCACTACACTCCAGTCGGGGTGACAGAGCGAGACTCCGTCTCAAAAAAAACAAAAAAAACAAAAAAACAAAAAAAATACACAATCCAGAAGCCACAAGAAAAAAATGGACAGACTACATTAAAAAGAAAAACTTACATGCAACGAAAGACATGTTAAATCATTAAAAGACATATGACAGTCTATAATAAAATATTTACATCATATATTTTAACTAAGGTTTAATATCCTAAATGCACACAAAGGATCAGAAGAAGAAAAACTCAAAAGGAAAAAGCAAAACAGATGAATACACAGTTTGTGTAGTGGCAATACAGAGGACTGATAAACAATAAACAAGTCTTGCTGGCTGAGTGTTGTGGCTTACTCCTGTAATTCCAGGAGTAATCCCACCTTTGGAAGGCCAAGGCGGGTAGATCACTTGAGGTCAGTAGTTCGAGACCAGCCTGGCCAACATGGTGAAACCCCATCTCTACTAAAAATACAAAATTAGCCAGCCATGGTGGCACACGCCTGTAACCCCAGCTACTTGGGAGGCTGAGGCAGGAGAATCACTTGAACCCAGGAGGCAGAGGTTGCAGTGAGCTGAGATTGCACCACTGCACTCCAGCCTGGGCGACACAGAGAGACTCTGTCTAAAAAAAAATTAGCTGGGCATGGTGGCACCTGCCTGTAGTCCCAAATACTCAGGAGGCTGAGGCAAGAGGATAGCTTTAGTCCAGGAGGTTAAGTCTACAGTGAGCTAAAGCCATGGCGCTGCAGTCTAGCCTGGCTGACAGAGCTGTGTCTCAAAATAAAAGAAGATACATTTTTTTTTTCTAAAAAGCTGCATTTCTTTATTGAGTTCAAATGATTGACATGAACTACCTTCATCAAGCGGGTCATCTAAAAGAGGCGGTGGGATGCAGAGAGACAAGTGCTGGACTGGCAGTTAGGAGGCCTGGAGTCAAGTTGCACCTCTGCCAGTAACAGGAAGATCTTAGGAATGCTACAGAACTGTCCTGGGCTCAGTTTCCTCATCAACAAATGTTGAATTAGACAACTTTTAAGATCCCTTCTACTTCAACTATTCCTCTCTTTTTGTTTATAAGGTTATTCCATCTATCTATCTATCTATCTACTTAGCCAGCTACCTATCTATTCATTTATCTTAATAATTTTAGCCAGGTGCAGTGGCTCACACCTATAATCCCAGCACTTTGGGAGGCTGAGCCGGGTGGATCACCTGAGGTCAGGAGTTCAAGACCAACCTGGCCAACATGGTGAAACCCCATCTCTAGTAAAAATACAAAAACTTAGCTGGGCCTGGTGGTGGGCACCTGCAATCCCAGCTACTTGGGAGGCTGAGGCAGGAGAATCTCTTGAACCCGGGAGGCAGAGGGTGCAGTGAGTGGAGATCGCACCACTGCACTCCAGCCTGGGCAACGAGAGTGAAATTCCATCTCAAAAAAAAAAAAAAATGGGGGCAAGTAAAAATACAGTATGAGTAAGAAAAACATTCTAACAACACAAAAATATACACAGTGAAAAAGTAAGTTTCTCTCTCACCCATGACACACAGCACACTAGTTTCCGTCCCACCTTAGCCACTCAACACTCTGTTTTATATGCAGATAATTCTCCATCCTTCCTTTTTTTTCATATAACTATTTAGAAATGGACCTGCTAGTTGAGAAGATATGTGTATCTTACGTTTTAATAGATGTTGCTAAACTGTGCACCAAAGAGGATCATGCTTATTTTTCCAATTCTTCATCTGCAGTTTATGTTATCAAACTCTCCTTTTTGTTATTCCACGAGATTGAAAAACCGCATCTGGTGGTTTTTCCACCACCCTGCTTTCATTTATTGTGGATGAGGTCGAGAATCTTTTAATATGGTTAAAAGCCATTGACATTCATTACTTTATGAATCATCTATTCATGTACTTGGCCCTTTCTTTTTGTATACCAGAACTTTTCTTGGAAATCAGAAAATGGAGCACCCTTAACACCCCTGTCATGGAGAGATGGAGCTTAAGGGACATCGCTCTGAAGGTCTGGGTGACAGGTGGCAGCGTCTGGTGGGCATCATTTGGTGGAATGGCCCAGGAAGGCTGGCAGAGTGTAAAGGGAGGGCTACCGCTGGCCAGCTAAGAATGGCTTTTACATCCCAAAGGGTTTAAAACAATAATAAAAAACAAAGAAGAATCTGCTACTTTAGGGGATCTCATGACCCACAAAACCTAAAATATTTATTATCTGGCTCTTTGCAAAGAACTTTTGGGTTGAAAAGAAAACGAAGAGGCTGAGATGGAGTTGTCCTGGGGGGGGGGGGCGGGGAGCGGAGAAGACTTAGCTAGAACAGCATCTCAGAATTGAAGAGTCACAAATTCTCTGAGATTGGAGGGGTTAACAGTGTTAAGTGTGGCCCAGAATTCAGGTAAGATGGAGATTTAAGAGTACATTGGAAATGACATTTAGGAAGTAGGTCACTGTGACCTCTGAGCAGTTTTAGGGGTGTGTTAATACATAGTCTTCTGAGTTACAAGAAATAAAAACAAAGAAAGGGAGGGAGGATGGAAATGGGGAGGTTGGGGAGACACCTAGAAAAAATGAGTGCTTAGTAAAAGTTAATTGAAAAAAACTGGCATGATTTCTTTAAGACAATTTATATTATGAATGCTAATATGTTCATTTCTTTAAAGCACACCTTTGCAAATATGTTCATTTCTTTCTTTCTTTTCTTTTTTTTTTTTTTTTTGGTCTGTTTTTTTTAGATGGATGGTGTCTTGCTCTATCGCCCAGGTGGATCTCAGCTCACTGCAACCTCCACCTCCCAGGCTCAAGGGATTCTCCTGTGTCAGCCTGACGAGTAGCTGGGGCTACAGGCGAGCTCCACCACACCTGGCTAATTTTTCGTATTTTCAGTAGAGACGGAGTTTCACCATGTTGGCTAGGCTGGTCTCGAGCTCCTGATCTCAGTTGATCTGCTTGCCTTGCCCTCACAAAGTGCTGGGATTACAGGCGTGAGCCACCGTGCCCAGCCAAACATGCTCATTTCTTTAAAGCACAGTTTAGATCTGTCTGACTTAAGCTATGCATCTTTCCTTTTCTAATCTCTCACTCTATAAGGAGGCAAATTCCTAATGGACTTAAAAATAGAGTGTAACAGCATTGGGTGCAAACCAGTCCATCTCCCTCATGTTACTGGTGAGGCAGCAGAGGCCCATGGAGAAGTGACCTGACCAGGTCACACAGCCACTGTGCAGGAGCCACAACTCTGCCTTTCGATCCCAACTATTTTCCACTCTATCACTGCCATTTTATCTTCTTTAACACTCCAGGACTATCTATCATCTTGCTCGCATCTGGTAGGTCCTCCATACATATTTTATTTATTTATTTTTTTACATATTTTAAATAATTATGTATTTCACTTGAAGACATTGCATTTCATTCTTTTTCAGCCTTCTGTTTTCAATACCTTCCTTCAGTTTTATAAAACTTAACATCATTGTAGTGTAATTTACATACAATCAAATGACCCAACTTAAGAATGCAGTTTGCTGGATTTTGACAAGTGTAGACTCTTACGTAATCACCATCATAATCATCTACAACATTTCTATCTTGGCAAAATATTCTCTGCTGTTCCTTTTCCACCCTTACCTCTGATCCCAGGTAACCATTAATTTGCTTTCTGTTGTCATAGATGATTTTCCCCTTTTCTAAGGTTTCATATAAATGGGATCATACATTATGTACTCTTTGGTATTTGGCTTCTTTGACCTCACATAATGTAAAATAAAAATATATTCAGGGTCAGGCATGGTGACTCACGCCTATAATCCCAGAACTTTGGGAGGCTGAGGAGGGTGAATCACCTGAGGTTGTCAGGAGTTTGAGACCAGTCTGGCCAACATGGTAAAACCCCATCTGTACTAAAAATACAAAAATTAGCCAGGCATGGTGGTGCATGCCTGTGATACCAGCTACTTGGGAGTCTGAGGCAGGAAAATTACTTGAGCCCGGGAGGCGAAGGTAGCAGTGAAATGAGATCGTGCCACCGCACCCCAGCCTGGGCAACAGAGTGAGACTCCGTCTCTAAATAAATAAATAAATAAATAAATAAAACAAGTAAAGATATGTTTTGGATTTATTCAGATTGTGTACATCAGTAGTTTGTTCCTTTTTATTGCTGAGTAGTGTTCTATTATATAGACATATATAGATACACCATCATTATTTACTTGGTAATAGATATTTTGTTTATTTTCTGTTTTTACTATTATAAATAAAGCTGCTATAGGTATTTATGTACAAGTCTTCTTGTGGACAGGTTTTCACTTCTGTTTCATTTCCCTTGGGCAAACAACTAGGAGTGAAATCGCTGGGTCATATATTTAGTGTAACCCTCTAAGAAACTGCCAAACGATTTTCCAAATTGGTTGTGCTGTTGTGTACATCTATCATCAATGTTCATCCTGGCCAATACTTGGCACTGTCAATTTAAAAAATTTTAGCCATTCTGGTGGCTGTGGAGTGGTTTTAATTTGCATTTCTCTGATAAATGAAAATGTTAAGCATTTTTCATGTACTTATTGGACAATTGTACATCTTCTGTTGTAAAATATTTGTTTATATCTTTTGATCATAAAAAATTGGAGCTTTATCTTCTTATTGTTTATTTATAAGAGTTGTTTATATATTCTGGATAGAAGTCCTTTGTCAGTTCTGTCTGATATATGTGAAGATTAGAAGTTAAAACTTTAATGGAGTTCAATTTTTCAATTTCTTCTTTTCATGCTTTTGTGTCCCATCTAAGGAATCTGCCTAATCCAAACTTGTGAAGACTTTTTCCTATTTTTTCGTATAGCAATGTTATAATTTTAGCCTGTAGAAGTAGGTCTTTGATTATTTCAAGTTAATTTTTGCATATGGTGTGAAGTAAAAGTTAAGGCTCATGTTTTTTCATATGGATATCTAGTTTTTCTAGCACAATTGTTGTAAAGATACCCTTTGCTCATTGAATTACCTTGGCACTTCTGTCTAAAGTCAATTGACTATATGTGTAAGGGTCTACTTCTGAACTGTCGGTTCCATTAATCTGTTTGTCTGTTCTTACACTAATACTATACTATCTTAACTACTGTAGCTTTACAGTTAGTATTGAAATCAGTTAGCATAGTTTCTCCACCTTCATTCTTCTTTTTTAAAAAAATTCTTGGCTTTTCTATGTCTTTTGCAATTGCACAGAGATTTTAGCATGAACTTGTCAGTTTCTTTTAAAAAGTGTGATTAGATTTTGATAGACATTGCACTGAATCTATTGATCAATACTTTTTTCATTAAAAAGTATCATTCAGGGTTTGCTGGCTTTCATGCATGATGGCTTATTTCCTTGAATGTTCTGAGATATTTTTATTGTGAGCTGATATTCATTGGAAATCTATCTTTTGTAATTTTTTGAGGCCTGGATTTAAAATCTGTTTTCCAGAGAAGATTTGTGTATATATTTCCCAGGCATAATTTACTACCTTGGCCTATTCTAAACAAAAATTTTAAACAAAAATAGTTTCTCAAAAAACAAGTTTCTCTTTTTGTTGTTTTAGAATGATGGTGCCCTTTTCTAATAATTATTTTTCCAGTTTTCCCATGGATGTATGGGTGAAGAAGATTGACCAGTTTATGCCACTCTGTATGTGAGTAAAACGAAGAAGTTAAAACAGTGTATTTTCTTCATGTAAGGATAACTACTTGGCACAGAGTTGGATTAGACCAGCTCAGTGAGGACAATCCTAATGGACTAAAATGGGAATTTCTCTAGAATGATAGAGCAACTGAACTTATTTCCTTTATTATGAAATTGGAGCCAATCAGCAACAGATTTATTTGAATCCATCTTTATTACAAATGAACCACACAAATGTAAAAATGGATAAGCAGGTTCACAATAGTCACTGCTGATGGTGTGTGGAGGTGTGTTCTGTGTGGCAGTGTTTGTTAGACCAGGACTGTGTGAAGGTGCAGGGAGGGGGCTTCACAGTGTTGACAAGTTGGAGAGGCAACAGAAATGAGCAGGAACATGGGGGTCCACCTGCAGGAATTTTACCTGTAGCTATCTGCCCTTTCCGATTTCTTTTTTTCTATTCTTTTTTCTCTTTTTTTTTTTTTTTTTTTTTTTTTTTTGAGACGGACTCTTACTCTGTTGTCCAGGCTAGAGTACAACATGCAATCTCGGCTCACTGCAACCTCCACCTCCTGGGTTCAAGTGATTCTCCTGCCTCAGCCTCCCAAGTAGCTGGGATCACAAGCGTGTGCTACAATGTCCAACTGATTTTTGTATGTTTATTAGTGACAGGGTTTCACCATGTTTGCCAGGCTGGTCTTGAAATCCTGAACTCAGGTAATCCACCTACCTTGGCCTCCCAAAGTGCTGTGATTACAGGCATGAGCCACCACACCCAGCCAGCTCTCTCCAATTTCTAATAGCACATTTTCCACACAGATTGGATGGGCAATTCTAATATCTTGTGCTTCCCTAGACTAGTACTTCTCAAACTCACCTGGGGATCTTGTCAAAATACACATTCTGATTTAGTAGGTCTGGGGTGCAGGCCTGAGATTCTGCATTTCCATTAAGCCCCCGCAGGGGATCTCAACGATGCTGGTTCACATGCCAAATTTTAAGCAGTAAAGTGTGGCAGGCGCAGTAGTTCATGCCTGTAATCTCAGCCCTTTGGGAGGCCAAGATGGGTCGATCACTTGAGGTCAGGAGTTCAAAGCCAGCCTGGCCAATATGGTGAATATCTACTAAAATAGATATTCATCTCTACTAAAAATACAAGACAAATTACCTGGGCATGATGGCACATGCCTCTAATCCCAGCTACTTGAGAAGCTGAGGCAGGAGAATTGCTTGAACCCAGGAGGCAGAGGTTGCAATGAGCCGAGATGCCACTGCACTCCAGCCTGGGTGACATAGCAAGATTGTCTTAAAAATAAAATAGGCCAGGCATGGTGGCTCATGCCTGTAATCCCAGCACTTTAGGAAGCCAAGGCGGGCGGATCACAAGGTCAGGAGAGCAAGACCATCCTGGCCAACATGGTGAAACCCCGTCTCTACTAAAAATACAAAAAAATTAGCTGGGCGAGGTGGCGCACACCTGTAGTCCCAGCTACTCGGGAAGCTGAGGCAGAAGAATTGCTTGAACCCAGGAGGCAGAGATTGCAGTGAACCGAGATCATGCCACTGTGCTACAGCCTGGGTGACAGTGCAAGACTCCGTCTCAAAATAAATAAATAAGTAAATAAATAAAGATAAAACAAACAGTAAAGTCCTGCAAAAATATCTACCCTTCAGTTTACACTTGCCTATCTAAAGTGCCACCACTGCTTCTCAAAGTACAAATATTATCATCAATCATTAACATCTTGATGTTAATTTGTTTATCAGATCTTTGTGGATTGGGTAGTAATTTATAGGCAAAGAATTGGCAAATTTTCAACAAGGAAAACCGCTTTAGCTAAATCGCATTTTACATCATGGAAGCATATACATACAGAAATTGAAAAGGAATTTTTTTTTTTTTTTGAGACAGAGTCTCATTGTGTGGCCCAGGCTGGAGTGCAGTGGCACAATCTCAGCTCACTCTAACCTCCACCCCCCGGGTTCAAGTGATTCTCCTGCCTAAGCCTCCTGAGTAGCTAGGATTACAGGTGTGTGCCACCACACCTGGCTCATTTTTATATTTTTAGTAGAGACAGGGTTTTGCCATGTTGGCCAGGCTGGTCTTGAACTCCTGACCTCAGGTAATCCACATGCCTTGGCCTCCCAACGTGCTGGGGTTACAGGTGTGAGCCCCTGTGTCAGGCCCCATTCACTGTTTCATTCAACAGATATTACCAAGCACCTACTACTCACCAGGCATTCTTCCAGATTCTGGTGATACAACAGTGAACAAAAGAAACTATTTCCTTTATGGAAAGAAGGAGGTCAGCCCAATAAACAAACAAACATGTAAAAGTGTCCTGGGAGACTATGGAAAAAAATATGCAAAGTAAGAGGATGGGGACTGTGTGTCCTGGGTGGATTTGCTATTTCAAATAGAGTGCTCTGGCCGGGTGCAGTGGCTCATGCCTGTCTCTAAATAAATAAATTAAATAAAGTGCTCAGGAATGGTGTCTCCGATGACAGTGAGTGGAACCTAGAAGACGGTACGGGTAGGCTCTTCATTCTCTATTTAGACAGAAACATTACAGACCTTAGTCACAGAGGACCTGGAAGGGCCCAGAACCTTCTATTACCAATAGGCTTTAGTATCCACACCTTTGGCTTAGCTCACAAAATATGTATAATGGCCTCAGTGACACCTTATTTAATGAGATGCTTACATACTTTTTTTAATTTTAAAATTTTGATTCTAAGGTTATTAAGAAGAATTATTCGTGGGTTTCCAATTAATAGGCCCCACAACTGAATTAAGATGGAATGAGGCAGCCTCCCAGGCTCCCCAGGTTCAGAAATGGCTCTCCTGACCAAATGGAATTTCAGGTGAGACCTGAAGGGTGAGTGAGATTTAGCTGGGGTGGCAGGAATGGCTGAGTGGCTCAGAGGAAACAGTACGTGCAAAGGCTTTGGGCTGGCTTGCTTACCCTGAAGATGTCATTTTCCTTTCTTTTCTCTTTCTCTTTTTTTTTTTTTAGATGGAGTTTTGTTCCTGTTGCCCAGGCTGAAGTACAATGATGTAATCTCAGCTCACCGCAATCTTCACCTCCTGGGTTTGAGCGATTCTCCTGCCTCAGCCTCCTGAGTAGCTGGGATTACAGGCATGTGCCACCATGCCTGGCTAATTTTGTATTTTTAGTAGACAAGGGATTTCTTCATGTTGGTCAGACTGGTCTTGAACTCCCAACCTCAGGTGATCCGCCTGCGTTGGCCTTCCAAAGTGCTGGGATTACAGGCATGAGCCACTGAGCCTGGCCAAAGACGTCATTTTCAAGGTGACACCGTGTAGCCTTGAATCTTCAAGCACAGGAAGGAAACCTTCTCCTCAGTGTAAGCCAAAGCTGTTACGTACCATCCTCTCTGCAGGCATTTTGGGGTGTGCATGACCTCTCTCCCCTGCCCCATGCTGCTATTTGTGTTATGTTAGATGCCGATTCTTTAACTTCTTAAAGCCCTCCCCAAGGCCTTGAAACGATTTCTTATGGTGCCTGACATGTATCTCCCTTGGGTCCTGAGGGTGACAGGCCTTCTGGCCCTGAATTCCTGTTCTCATGATTCATTGCCAGGCTTGGCTGGGCACTTATGCAGTGGCATCTGGAAAATAACTTTCCTGCTCCATGTTTTAGCTTTTGAAAACTAAAACCATGCCATCCTATAATCTCACAGTCATACTGTGAAGTCTCCATTTAAAAAAAAGTTTCCAATGATTTGAAGAAAATCTTACATATTTAGTTTTGTACTAGATGGAATAGAGAACTAAAATATGTAATTATAAGTGTACCCAGATTTTGGAAAAACTGATACATGGAAATTCTTATAGCATAGTTATATTTGGAGAAAATTTTCACCTTAAAAATCACTGGTAGTTTCCTTTAAATAATTTTCCCAGTGTAGTTAAAATCAGATCAAATTTTCATAAAATTCAGCTCCTGTTCAACCTTTCAGCATCTGTAGGAAGCTATTCATTAAATAAGGAGCAGCACATCTGTATTGCTCTTTTGCCCTATTCTACTCACCACACCAGGACTTGCTAGGCCTCTCCTCCTGGAGCTCTCTCATCCCTAACCTTCAGGTGGTCCCCTTTGTGCCTGCCCATAGATTCTGCTTGGCCCAGCTCCTGGAATCGGAGCTGCACTTGGCATAACCTGGCTCACTGGTCTTCCCATGCTAGCTACTGCCCATCTCTTCACTTCTTTTTCCAACAAAGCTCTTTAGAAAGTAGTTTCCACTGATTGTCTCCAATCCTTCCCCCACATATTCCTTTGAACCTTTTTTTTTTTTTTTTTTTTTTTTTGAGACAGAGAGTCTTGCTCTGTTGTCCAAGCTGGAGTGCAATGGCACCATCTTGGCTCACTGCAGCCTCTACCTCCCGAGTTCAAGTGATTCTCGTGCCTCAGCCTCCCAAGTAGCTGGGATTACAGGCGTGCACCACCATACCTGACTAATTTTTGTATTTTTAGTAGAGATGGGGTTTCACCACATTGGCCAGGCTGGTCTCAAACTCCTGACCTCAAGTGATTCGCCTGCCTCGGCCTCCCAATGTGCTGGGATTACAGGCATGAGCCACAGCACCTGGCCTTGATCTCATTTTAATCAGGCTGTCACCCCTCTTCTTCCTCTCAAACAGGAGACCTAGTGGCTTTGTCAAGGTCACCAGCCAAATCCAATGGGCTGGTGCTCAGTCCTCTGGTTCCTCAGGAGCTGGTTCCTCTCTCTGCTGTCCCCCTGTCCTTGGCCTCCGGGCCAGCATTCTCTCAACTTCTCCCCACTCCCTCACACTCTTTCCTGGTTCCTTCTCTCCCTAATCCCAATCACTGGAATATTCCAGGGCTCAATCTTCAGACTTCTCACTCTACAGCAACTCCCCCGGTGTCATCATTTAGTTATGTGGCTTTAAATACAATAGTCCCCTCTTCTCCACAGTTTTACTTTTCTTTGTTCCAGTTACCCATGGCCATCTGTGGTCCAAAACTATGAGATATTTTGGGGTCATGTATGGTGGCTCATACCAGTAATCTCAGCACTTTGGGAGGCTGAGCTGGGTGGATCACTTAAGGTCAGGAGTTCGAGAACAGCCTGGCCAACAGAGTAAAACCCTGTCTCTCTAAAAATACAAAAATTAGGCCAGGTGCAGTGGCTCACACCTGTAATCCCAGCACTTTGGGAGGCTGAGGTCAGCAGATCACGAGGTCGGGTGATCTTGGCTCACTGCAACCTCCACCTCCCAAGTGATTCTCCTGTCTCAGCCTCACAAGCAGCTGGGATTATAGGTCTGCTCCATCACACCTAGCTAACTTTTTTTCTTTTTCTTCTTTTTTTTTTTTTGTTTTTTTTTTTTTGTATTTTTATAGAGACAGGGTTTTACCGTGTTGGCCAGGCTGGTCTTGAACTCCTGACCTCAGATGATCTGCCTGCCTCGGCCTCCCAAAGTGCTGGGATTACAGGCATGAGCCACCGAGCCCAGCCTCAACCCCTTGACTTCAGACATCTGACCTCCAGGACTGTAAGAGAACACACTAGTGTTGTTTTAAGCCACTAAGTTTGTGGTAGTTTGTTATGGTCACAATAGGAAACTCATACACAAGCTTCCCCGTGTCAGTAAATGGTGACATCATCCTTTTAGTTACTCCAGAGAGACAAGGTTGTTGTCCTTGTTTTTTCCTCTTTCTCATATCCCACATCCACTTCTTCAGCAAATCCTATCGGCTCTGTCTTCAAAATATATCCAGAATCCAACGACTGTTCACACCTGCCACCAGGTACCACTCTGGTCTCCTTTTCCCTGGAGGACTACAGATACCCCCTAGTGAGCCTGCCTGCATCCCCCTCTTCCATCTGCAGTCTATTCCACACAGCTGCCAGCATGATCAGGTTAAAACAACATTAGCATTTCTCTCTCACACCCTTCGATGGCTCCCCACCTCATAAGGAAGAGAACCCCACATCTTTACCGTGGCCTACAAGGGCTCCCCCAATCTGGCTGCTGGACACCTCCCTGAGCTTGTCTTCTGTCCATGTCCCCAGCTCAAGCTCCAATCCCAGCAGCAGGTGCTACCCAGAGCGTCCTTCAGGAGCGGAGGTGCACTGCTGGCTGCCAGCCCTTGGATGCTGAGGTGGCCTTGGCTGGGGAGAGCTGTTCCCCTCAACACCCCATCTCACTCCCTTCTCAAAGTAGCCAGCATCCATTGGCTGAATGGTTTGGAGGTGCAAGGGCCTGTCCCCTCTCCCCAGCTCAGAGCAGCTCTGAAGGGCCATCCTATCAGAGGATGGCCCTTCAGGGGCTTTGGTTTGGGAGTGCATCACAGCTCATCTCCCTCTGGCCAGCCTTGCTTCCTTCCTTCCCACAGTTTGATCCCAAAAGCACTTCCTAGTAAGCATCAAGTGTGCCAGTCACCTCAGACACTGCTTTCCCCGACCTGTGAACCTGATCTCTTTGCTAGTCCAAAACACCCCAAGTACCCTTGATCTCAAAGCTTCTGCAGTGACTGCCTGCAAATCTCTTCTCCCAGGTATTCAGGACATTTACCCCCTCCTTCCTTCAAGTCTCTGCTCAAATGTCCAACGGCCTGTGGCCCTGACAACCTTATGTAAAATAGCAAATACCACCACCATCACCAGCATGACAAACTCCATTATGCAGTTTTTATTCTATAGTATTTAACCTCATTAGATATATATTTACTTGTTTATTTGTTTTCTGTCACTAGACTCCAGCTTGAAGAAGGCAGAGACTTGATCTACTTTGTTCACAGCTATTTCCATAATAACTAGAATGGTGCCTGCCACATAGTAGAGGCTTAGTACCAAGTCAGGCGGGTGCTGATCTTGCTCTGACCTGATTCCAGTAATTGGCTCTCCACCATAGGCCCCTGTGATGAAAGTTTTGCCTTGAGGGTTTTCATCTTGACCCCTTTGATACCTCTGATTCTGTGTCGATGCCTTCATCGCTTCCTTTATATCCTCCACAACTAAAGGTCTGCCTTGTGTCTTTCTCAGTCTTTCTAGAGTTTCAAATCCTGCCCTATGGCTTAGTCCCTACATACCTGCCCTTAGGCTGGAGGAACCCCACCTCTCAGGCTCCAGATGTACTTGTGTGGTGGATTACCGAAACTCCCCTACTCCCATCTAAGTCTCTATTCTCAGCAACATCCCTTCAGGGTCTGGCCAGGCTCCCTAAAAGCCCTGTCCAGCCTGGGGGTGGTGACTCATGTCTGTAAGCCCAGCACTTTGGGAGGCTGAGGTGGTGGATCACCTGAGGTTGGGAGTTCAAGACCAGCCTGACCAACATGGTGAAACTCCGTCTCTACTAGAAATACAAAAATTAGCCAGGCGTTGTGGCGCATGCCTGTAATCCCAGCTACTTGGGAGACTGAGGCAGGAAAATCACTTGAACCTGGGAGACGGAAGTTGCAGTGAGTGGAGATCGCGCCATTGCACTCCAGCCTGGACAACAAGACCAAAACTCTATCTCAAAAAAAAAAAAAAAAAAAAAGCCCTGTCCAAGCTGTGAGTCACACCTTCACCTTCAGCATCAAAGAGGGCATTGCTGCTACAGGGGACGAAGCTCCCAGAAGAGCCAGAGCGACCTGGGTATGAGTCCCAGCTCTGTCATGTACCAGTGGGGGCAGCATTGGCAGGACACTCGCTTCCCTGAACAATGGATTACTCCCTGGTAAAGCTAAGTCAGTGATGTCAGCCTCGCAGAGTGGCTGTCAAACAAGACATAAACACATATGAGAACAGTCAGTCATTCTCTCCCAACCGAACTGAAATCCTCTGAAGCACCTGCCCTGTTGTGTTAAATGGAAAAGCACAATGTCCTTAGGAAGAAACTCAGAGACTAAGTAGCTCTATGTGCAAAAGAATTTGCTGTGGAAAACCATTTAGAGCGACATGACGTTCCATAATAATTCCAAACATATTTGAGCAATATAATAAGCTGTACAGCAAAGTCATATTATCAGCCAAGTATACTGGGTCTAGGCATGATCTCAAGCATGAGAAAAGCCTGGCTTCACCTCTGAAAGGTAACCTTCCACCAAGAGGCAGCACAAAAGCATAATCAGTGGATGGGTTTCCCTCCCCCATCCATGGCTTGCCCAGATCTAATGGAAACATTTATACTAAACCTTGCCAAATTCACAGAAGCTTTTCCAGTTCCCATTACTTTGCTATTCAAAGGAAGGGAGTAATCACATCAGAGGTAGGGTGTGGTACAGTATACTTAACAGAGCGCTGAAAGCAAGTTCAACACAGATGACCAATATTGGCAGATTGCACAGTTCTCGAGTTATTTTTGTGATGGGCAATGTTTTTCCTTTTTGTTCTGTTTTCCTCCCTCTTAAGTTGGCTAATGATTCCCAGTGAATAGAACTCTGTCCAGTACAATTCAGTTAGCCCACAATGAATAGAGTGTCAATGAGAGATGCTGCATTGACAGTCTCTATTTTACTGGATTCCCTGTAAAGATGGAAAAGGAACTGCTGTTGGGGGTGTTCATTTGCAATTTGTGCTCTTGGTCTGGAAGTGGGCCATCGGCTCAGCAAAGAGAATACAAAAACATACAATAAGGTCACCACTCTTTCTGAAGCCTGAGCCATCATCTCTTGGAGAATCAAAACATGTATGGACACATTATGAATGTGTTTAGTCTTTTCCTACGTGACCAGGTAGGAAGCTTCCTGGTCCAACCTAGGTGAGTGTTTCATGTTGGCTTGGCAGGCATTGTCAGGCGTCTGGAGATGTGATATACATGTTTAGCTCCCTGCAATCAGCAGGCTGCTACATTCACTACCAGCTGCATTTTCTCTGTGATACTGCCAAAAAGAATGTGTTTAAAGTCATTATTGATTACTCTTTAATCCACACTGTGTTAGGAACAAAACTGAATCCAACAAGACGTGGTATCTCTTCTTCACATACTTTGTACATTCCAATTGATAGGGCTGTCCTTGAGGGTATAAAGTGTGCATCCAAGAAGCCAGGCAGATTCCTTTGTATTCAGCCTGTGGGCTGTTCAGAGATTCCCAATTTCCTCCTGGGGAGTTGATTGCAGGAGTCAAGAGGGATATTTGAGTCAGGGAGTATTTCCCAAGAGAAGCCTTAATATTTAAACATCAATTTTTATTTTTATTTTTGAGACAAGAGTCGTCGCTCAGGCTGGAGTGCAATAGGCAAGATCTCGGCTCACTGCAACCTCCGCCTCTGGGGTTCAAGTGATTCTCCTGTCTCAGCCTCCTGAGTAGCTGGGATTACAGGCGCCTGGCACCAGACCCAGCTAATTTTTGTATTTTGAGTAGCGATGGGGTTTCACCATATTTGTCAGGCTGGTCTCAAACTCCTGACCTCAGGTGATCCATCCGCCTCGGCCTCCCAAAGTGCTGAGGTTACAGGCATGAGCCACCACCCCTGGTCCAGCTTTCAGTTTTTTTTTTGAGACAAGAGTCTCATTCCGTTGCCAGGCACCAGGCTGGAGTGCAGTGGCGCAATCTCGACTCACTGCAACCTCCGCCTCCTGGGTTCAAGCGATTCTTCCGCCTCAGCCTCCCGAGTCGCTGGGACTATAGGCGCATGCCACTACACCCAGCTAATTTTTGTATTTTTAGTAGAGACCGGGTTTCCCCAGGTTGGCCAGGATGGTCTCGATCTCTTTTTTTGTTTGTTTTTGTTTTTGAGACGGAGTCTTGCTCTGTTGCCAGGCTAGAGTGCAGTGGCGCAATCTTGGCTCACTACAACCTCCGCCTCCTGGGCTCAAGTGATTCTACCGCCTCAGCCTCCCAAGTATGTCGGACCACAGGAGCGTGCCATCACACCCGGCTAATTTTTTTGTATTTTTAGTAGAGACAGGGTTTCACCATGTTGGCCAGGATGGTCTCGATCTCTTGACCTTGTGATCCGCCCACCTCGGCTTCCCAAAGTGCTGGGATTACAGGCGTAAGCCACCACACCCGGCTCAGCTTTCAGTTTTAAAAAATCTATCACATACTCATGATAAAAAAAAATTAAACAGTGCACAGTGAAGAGTACACCGCCTCACAGCATTTCCCCCCACCCAGTTCCCATCCCCCAAGGCAACTACTGTTAGGAATTTTTAGTGTATCTTCCCAGAAAGAGTCTGTATATAAGAGGAGCTTTGATTTTTGAGATGCATTTTTGTATGTTCAGTTCAAGTGGTTCACAAGATGCCTTTTCCAAATAACTCCATGGCAACGCAACTCTGGAACTCACACGCACACGGATGTATACATGGACACACACAGTCGTTCTTTTGAGCATAAAATGGAGGGGAAATGATGCAACAGAGAGTGAATAGAAGGCATATTCCAGTAAACCGCAGTGGCTAGTGGCTTCTCAGATGGTTCCAGACAGCTTTTTATACAGAAATAGCTCAGTGAGAACACCCCAGCCTACTCAGACTGCAGAACAAATCCCAGGAACTTGCCTTTGTGCAATCTCCCCCTTGAAGCTCAAGTCTAAACACATCAGAGCTTGGCAGGGCTGCATGGGTATGTTAGCGAACAGACAGAACACCCTGGCTCCTCAGGCGCTCCTTGTTTTTTTCCCTCTGGACCAGCAGATTTTTCTTATAGCTTACACCTGTTCCTCCCCAACCCCGACAACATGCGGAAATGTAAAGCCCCTCAAGCTTTCCTTGATCAAGAGGTTAAATAAAAAACCAACTCACTCTCACACTCTAAGAGAAAGGAAAATAACCACCAGTAGGTATAAAGCCAAGACACACACACACACACACACACACACACTTGGCAGAAATAAATTAAGAAAAATTGTTTTATCTATGAGACTATTCTGAAACTAAGTGATGCATGATATTATTCAAATAATATCAAATGCATGATATTATTCCACAGAATAGAGGTGGCTGGATGGGAATGATAGTCTCTTGATACATTGTTGTTCTAGAGATTTTCCAGAACTGAAATGTGCAACAGGACATTTGAGAACTTTTATCTAAGTACTGATGTATTAATAATACAGCATTATCAAAAGCACTGTCATAATTATTAATAAAATTATCTCACCTACAAGAGTCTCAATAAAAATATCTCATCAAAAGCCAAATTCTAATGTAGGAGCCCTATGGAAAGCAATAGAAAAGAAACATTTCCACTGCATAGCTGATACACTTGAAAGTATAGGTATTACTCCTGGTCAAATAAACAGTTGTTTGTACAGTTTTGAGGACACTGACAAGATCACTCTTTTTTTTTTTTTTGAGATGGAGTCTTGCTCTGTCGCCCAGGCTGGAGTATAGTGGCTCAGTCTCGGCTCACTGCAACCTCTGCTTCCTGGGTTCAAGCAGTTCTCCTGCCTGAGCCTCCTGAGTAGCTGGGATTACAGGCACATGCCATCACACCCAGCTAGATTTTGTATTTTTAGTAGAGATGGGATTTCACCATGTTGGTCAGGTTGGTTGTGAACTCCTGACCTCGTGATCCTCCCACCTCTGCCTCCCAAAGTGCTGGGATTACAGGTATGAGACATTGCACCCATCTGAAAAGATCACTCTTAAGAAAATACTGCCTCACCTTCTGGCTAGTGCCTGAAAATCCTTTTCTAATTGGAAAACCTTAAATTCCTCAATAACAGATACAGTATAATAGGCAAATTCCCCTGAAAAGAATAGCAACAATAATAATGCTAATTTCCTGAGCACTTTCTTGTGGTGAATGCTTTACTTTCATTCTTACTCAGGACTTCACATGAATGATCTCCTTGAATCCCTGTGGAAGTTGGTCTCCAAGATGGCTCCCCACAGCCCTTGCCTCTGCATAGCCATGCCCTTCTGTGGAGCCTTTCCCTTCAATCTGGGTGGGTCCTATGACTCTTTTGTAACCAAAAGAATGGGGAGAAGTGGTGCCGTGTGGTTTTTCCAAGGCTAAATCAGGTCTACACCTTCTGCCTTGGTCGCTTAGGATGCTCATTCTGAGAAATTCAACTACCATATACAAAATTCAATTATCCTGAAACCACCATGTTGTAAGGAAGCCCAAGCTAGCCATGTGGAGTAGCTGAGTGGAGAAAGAGATGTCTGGCCAGCCCTCCACTATTCTAGCCAGATGTGTGAATGTAAATGCCATCTTGGACACTCAGCTCCTTGTAGTCTGTGGATGGTTTGGGGTGCACCCAACTTCTGACTATACTGCATGTGAGACCCCAAGTAAAAACAGTCCAGCTGGGCACAGCCAACACACAGAATCATCAAAACTAGTAACAAATTGCTATTTTAAGTCACTAAGTTTGGGGGTATTTTATCACACAGCAATACACAACTGAAACAATCCTGTATTTATGCTACAAGTTTTGTTTTGTTTTGTTTTCTGAAATGGAGTCTTGCTGGAGTACAGTGGCATGATCTGGGCTCACTGCAATCTCTGCCTCCCAGGTTCAAGTGAGTCTCCTGCCTCAGCCTCCCAAGTAGCTGGGATTACAGGCACATGCCACAATGCCCAGCTAATTTTTTGTATTTTTAGGGGTTTCACCATGTTGGTCAGGCTGGTCTCGAACTCCTGACCTCAAGTGATCCGCCCACCTTGGCCTCTCAATATGCTGGGATTACAGGCATGAGGCACCCGCACCGGCCTGCTACAAGGTTTTGAAGCTCACAGTTATCCCTCCAACATCTATTTCACTGCTTCCTCACTGTGCCATTTGAGGAACTGATCACAGTCTACAGGTTCTCCTGATTAGCTTATGTTAGTAGTTCTCAAAGTGTGGTAGCATCAGTTTCACCTGAAAACTTGTTAGGGAAATTCTCAGGCTCTTCTCTGGACCTACTGAATCCAAAACTCAGGCTGAGGCCCTGTCATCTGAGGGGTCCAATATGTCCTTCAGGTTATTCTGATGTGTGCTCACGTTTGGGAACCACCAGTGTCTGTACCAGTCATGGTAATCCTGTCCCTCTTTGCTAGTGACAACCAAAATGAGGGATCGAGGCATAAGTGTCAAATCATTGAGGTTTAGTAAGCCAGTTTAAGGGTGTGCCCTGGAAAAATGTGAGTCACAGAAGCATCTGTGGCTGTTTTTTTCCAAAGAGGGTCTCAGGAGGTTTAGCATTTAAACATTTTCCTTAAGAAAAGGGGGCGGGGCATGAGACAAATGGTTACATACTTGTGAGACTTTAGTTGGTGCTTATTTTTCCTAAGATAAGGTGAACAAACATTTGAAGAAAAAGGGAATAGAGGCCAGGCACAGTGGCTCCTGCCTGTAATCCCAGCACTTTGGGAGGCAGAGGCGGGCAGATCACGAGGTCAGGAGATCAAGACCATCCTGGCCAACATGGTGAAACCCTGTCTCTACTAAAATCACAAAAAATAGCTGGGTGTGCTGGCGTGTACCTGTAATCCCAGCTACTCGGGAGGCTGAGGCAGGAGAATCGTTTGAGCCTGGGAGGCGGAGGTTGCAGTCAGTCGAGATTGCACCGCTGCACTCCAGCCTGGACGACACAGAGAGACTCTGTCTCAAAAAAAAAAAGAGAGAGAGAGAGAGAGAAAAGGAAAAGGGAATAAAGGAAGAAGATGTCTGAGGAGGGGTGAAGAAAAGATTAATCTCATCTTGTCTTTGTTCTGCACCTGGGAAGATAAACTAGTGGTCTTTTGAAAGAGCTGATTTCTATTAAGCCCTGAGAGATGAAAGTCTAATAGCTGTTAATAGAGGAAGGGGCCATAATGAGGCATGTCCAATCTCTCATCCCTTCATAGCTGTGAATTCAGCTTGCAAGGTTCCCTTGGCCCAGAAGGGGTCTGTTCAGTCAGGGGGTTGGAATTTCATTTTTATTTCTCACTTGTGATTGACTTAGAAACCAGTCTCAAGCCAATCAGCACATAGCATTCCCTTGATGTCAGTTATTAGTTTGTGGTTGAGGGAGTGGCCCTGTGTCTTTGTGGCAGCCATTCTGACTATGAAGGGAGCCAGCCTTAAGAGGAAGCTGACACTGAGGATGGAAAGCAGAGATGCAGGAAGAACCTAGGTCCCTGACACCAGGGTTCAATCAGCCTATCCCACCTTTGAAATTCCAATTACTTTGGTCAATACATTTCCTTTTTGGCTAAACCCATTTGAGTTGGCTTTGCCATTAGTTGCAGCTGAAAGCACACTACCAGATACAGTAAGCATTAAAATCCCTACTTTACACAGGATAGGTTAGTTCAGATAACTAGGAAGCATATGTGCTAGAATTTTTTTTTTTTTTTGACAGAGTCTTGTGCTGTTATCCAGGCTGGAGTGCAGTGGCACCATCTCGGCTCACTGCAACCTTTGCCTCCCGGGTTTAAACAATCCTTCTGCTTCAGCCACCTGAGTAGCTGAGGCTACAGGCACACACCACCACACCCGGCTAATTTTTTTGTATTTTTAGTAGAAACAGGGTTTCACTATGTTGGTCAGTCTGGTCTGGAACTCCTGACCTTAAGTGATGCACCCACCTAGGCCTCGCAAAGTCCTGGGATTACAGGCATGGGCCACTGCGCCCAGCCCACGCTAGGATTTGAACCCAGGCCTCTGTTGTTAAATCTCACCTTTATAATGAAGTCATCAATGGTGAGATTTGTTCCTTCCCGGAAAGCAGAGGGTGTTATGTTCATTTTTGGTGGGTTAGGGTACTAAGAATACAGGTTACAGGTGGACAGCGGGCATTGGACAGAAGAAGGGATACCATGGAATGAGGAAAAGGTCAGGAGAGCGGAGGGAAGATGCAGGTAAGACAAACGCTCCTGCTGAAGTCTATTCTGGGCCAGCCCCAGGCTCTGGTATTTCTTTATGTCCTTAAATCAAATGACATCCTTTCTCCTCTCCTTTTGCCCAAAACAGATTGACATAATATGTTGTTTTGCAAGACCAACCCTGGAAGAGTAGAAAGCCAGTGTTCCTTTGAGGAGGAAGCTGATTGGTCGAAGTAGTTCTATAAACTGCATCCGCCCACACCACGCTACCCCAAAGACACTTTATAATCACAAAAGAAACAATCCCGAAGATTCCAGTTGTCAACGCAGCACGAATGTGGCAGCAGCAGACCTTGCCCAACAAACATACCACGGCATAAAGTCAGGATTTTCAGAACCTTGGGGATCTCAAGGCTCTGTGCCCGCTCCTTGGATGCCAGCGTTTGCGGGGGCTCTTGTCTCTGTTCCGCTACACCGCTGCCTCCAAGGCAGGTCTGCTTCAGCCCTCCCACTGCATTCCAGTCTCCTTGGTGCCCCCCTCTGAGAGTCATGTGGCTAATTTTAAACCGTAATCTGAAGCCCAGAACCAGGAAAGTCCCATGGTCTCAGGGTGGCCACAGCTAAAGCACACCCAGGAAACATGACAAAGGCTCTGGAGAAACAAGGCAAACAGAAAGGTGACAATTTTCTCTTCAGTGAGAATCAAGAGTTTAAAATAAAGACAGATTATCCGGGTTAAAAAATATGACAAAGGGCTTTGTGCTAGCTTGAAACTGATTGCTATGGGAAGCAGACAGTAAGCACTTATTGCAGACTCTGCTGTGTGTGGAGCACTATTTTAGCACTAGGAAGGGACACCAGTAAGAGGACGGTCCTTCTGATGAGGTTTGATTACATTCATTTTTTTTTTGTTTTTTGAGACAGAGTTTTGCTCCTGTTGCCCAGGCCGGAGTGCAATGGCACGATCTTGGCTCACCGCAACCTCTGCTTCCCGGATTTAAGTGATTCTCCTGCCTCAGCCTCCCGAGTATCTGGGATCACAGGTATGTACCACTGCACTCGGCTAATTTTGTGTTTTTAGTAGAGACGGGGTTTCTCCATGTTGGCCAAGGTGGTCTTGAACTCCTGACCTCAGGTGATCTGCCCATCTCTGCCTCCCAAAGTGCCGGGATTACATGTGTGAGCCATCCTGAACGGCCACTAATTTTTTTTTTTTTTTTTTTTTTTTTTGAGATGGAGTCTTGCTCTGTCACCCAGGCTGGAGTATAGTGGCCCAATCTCGGGTCGCTGCAACCTCCATCTCCCGGGTTCAAGCGATTCTCCTGCCTCAGCCTCCAGACTAGCTGGGATTATAGGTGCCCACCGCCATGCCTGGCTAATTTTTGTATTATTAGTAGAGACGGAATTTCACCATGTTGGCCAGGCTGGTCTTGAACTCCTGACCTCAGGTGATCTGCCCACCTCGGCCTCCCAAAGTGCTGGGATTACAGGCATAAGCCATCACACCTGGCTAATTTTTGTATTATTAGAAGAGACAGAATTTCACCATGTTGGCCAGACTGGTCTCGAACTCCTGACCTCAGGTGATCTGCCCACCTTGGCCTCCCAAAGTGCTGGGATTACAGGCGTGAGCCACCACACCTGGCCCATTTAAAGTAATTTCATCCTCCTAAGGTCCACATGAGATAGGTACTGCTATTACTCCTATTTCACTGAGGAGGAGACTGAGGCACTGAGAGGTTAAGTCATCTGCCTACTGTCATACAGGGTTCAAGCCAAGGCAGCCAGGCTCTGGAGGGCACACTCCTTGCCAGGACACAGCATATCAGCAGGGGTAAGCACAGAGGAGAATGGGTGGGTCCAGACACTTTCTCAGAGGAAGTAAGTTTTGATAAAAAGTGAAGATTGGCTGGGCGCAGTGGCTCATGCCTGTAATCCCAGCACTTTGGGAGGCCGAGGCGGGAGGACTGTTTGAACCTAGACGTTTGAGACCAGCCTGGTGAAACATAGGAAGACCTTATGTTTCACCAGGCATCATATTTAAAAAACAATTTTAAAACTTAGATTGGGTGTGTGTCTGTGATCCCAGCTACTCAGGAGGCCGAGGCAGGGCTGCTTGAGCCCAGGAGGTTTTCTGTCCTGCGACAGGAAACCCCGAGAGGCCAGGATTCCGCGGGCAGTCGCAGAGTTCCGAGCACACTCCCCGGCTTGCCTACCTGGGCCTGGGTCCGTCCGGAGTTTGGGGGAGCAGGGAGGAGGTCGCCAGGGATCTCCTCTGGCACAGGTGTCCTGGGGTCCCCGGGTGGCCAAGAGCTGAACCTCCCGCCTGGGGCCACGAAGCTGTTGGTGGCGGCCCCGTGTGGCCCCTGCGGACTTGCTCCCCGGAAGAGGCCTCCCTGCGGACCGGAAGTCCCTGCGGACAGGAAGCCCCTGCCCGCCACGCGAGGCCTGCAGCCCCCACCCGCTGCAGGGGGCGGTGACCTGGCCCTGCCCTGTCTTGGCAACCACAGTGCAGCTGGCGGGACGCCCGTACACGGATGATTGCATTTTATTATTGTTTTTATTTTTCAGACAGGGTCTTGCACTGTTGCCCAGGCTGGAGTGCAGTGGCATGATCTCAGCTCACTGCAGCCTCTACCTCCCAGGTTCAAGCGATTCTCCTGCCTCAGCCTCTTGAGTAGCTGGGACCACAGGGATGCACTATGATGCCTGGCTAATTAAAAAAAAATTTTTTTTTTTTTAAGAGGCAGGGTCCGGCTATGTTGCCCAGGCTGTAAATGTATGAACTGAGTTTCTCTCCTTGTGCTGACCAGAAGTAGACTTTGCCCCTCGTAAAACATTTTAAATGTAGAGATGATGACTAGATTGTTTCATTTCTTTATCACTAAATCCTTTTTTTCTTTTTCTTTCTTTTTTTTTTTTTTTTAAGACGGAGTTTCACTCTTGTTACCCAGGCTGGAGTGCAATGGCGCGATCTCGGCTCACTGCAACCTCCGCCTCCTGGGTTCAGGCAATTCTCCTGCCTCAGCCTCCCGAGTAGCTGGGACTACAGGCGTGCGCCACCACGCCCAGCTAATGTTTTGTATTTTTAGTAGAGACGGGGTTTCACCGTGTTGACCAGGATGGTCTCGATCTCTTGACCTCGTGATCCACCCGCCTCGGCCTCCCAAAGTGCTGGGATTACAGGCATGAGCCACCGTGCCCGTGCTACTAAATCCTAATAAAAAGTCATTTGGGTTTGAACAGCAACCAAAGCATCTTCTTCTGAGGGAGAGGAGTCAGGAGTCATGGAAGGGGACCCACCAAGTGTCATTTGGCCCCCAGGCTGGGCCTTCCAGCCACCAGCTGTGAGCCCTGCAGTGAAGTATACATTTTCTGGCTTGGGTTCTTCATCTGTGTATCGAAGGTGTACAAGGATAGATGATTTCAGAGATTCCTTTTAGTGTTACTACTTGCTCTTTTTCTTTTTTAGAAGAATGATGCACTCTTCTGAAGTTGCATTTTTTTCATGTCAGCTTTATTGAGATATATTTCAAAACACAATTTACCCATTCAAAATGTGGAATTTAATGGTTTTTAATATATTTACTGAGCTGTGCAGCTATCACTATGATTGATTTTAGAGCAGCTTCATCACCTTAGAACCAAATCCTACCCGATTAGCAGTCACCCTCTATTTTGCCCCAAGTCCTCCAGTTCCAGGCAACCATAAATCTACTTTCTATCTCTATGGTTTGGACCATTCTGGTGGCACTGTCTCATAGACACAGAAATACACCATCGGCCAGGTAAGGTGGCTCAAGCCTATAATTCCAGCACTTTGGGACGCCAAGGCTGGTGAATCACTTGTGGTCAGGAGTTCAAGACAAGACTGGCCAACATGGCAATAACCCTGTCTTTATTAAAAATTCAAAAATTAGCCAGGGGTGGTGGTGCACACCTGTAATCCCAGCTACTCTGGAGGCTGGGGCAGGAGAATTGCTTGAACCCACGAGGCCGAGGTTGCAGTGAGCCGAGACTGCACCACTGCCCTCCAGCCTGGGCAA